>NC_092715.1:38961698-39267506 GCF_047496885.1 Scyliorhinus torazame | reverse complement strand
CAATCCACCTAACCTGCACATCCATAGGCACTAATGGGCAATTTCAGCATGGCCCATCCATCTAGCCTGCACATCCTTGGGCACTAGTGGGCAATTTCAACATGGCCCATCCATCTAACCTGCACATCCTTGGGCACTAGTGGGCAATTTTAGCATGGCCCATCCATCTAACCTGCACATCCTTGGGCACTAATGGGCAATTTTAGCATGGCCCATCCATCTAACCTGCACATCCTTGGGCACTAGTGGGCAATTTTAGCATGGCCCATCCATCTAACCTGCACATCTTTGGACTGTGGAAGGAAACCAGAGTACCCTCGAAGACACGGGGAGAATGTGAAAACTCCACACAGATAGTCAGTCACCCAAGATCGGAATCAAACTCACAGTTCAGGATAAGTGGATTGGCCAGGATAAATTGCCCCTTAGTGTCCAAAGATATGCAGGTTAGGTGGGGGTTACAGGAATAGGGCAGGAGAGTGGGCCAAAGTAAGGTGCTCTTTCGGAGGGTAGTAGCAGACTCGATTTGCCGAATAACCTCCATCTGCACTGTAGGGATTCTATTCTATGGAAACCTCTGCCTTAAAACTGAGCTCTTCAAATATTAGCATTCAAATTTCTATTATCTCCATGTGAAAATCGTTTCCTCCTCCATCTGTTCGAAAGAATGGGTTACTAGTTTTGATAACGTCAAGGACAATGGAATTTCATACCAACGTGTTAAGCTTGTGGTCACTAACCTTCAGCGAGATTAGTTCAGTTCCACAGCACTAGAGATAGGGAAGATCAGTTAGTTTTCATAAGCAGGATAGATGGCAAAATATCTTTCCATCAACTATTCAGGTGTTCAAGATCTCAAGCTCAAACAGCACATGGGTACCAATTCTCCTTTGGATCTCTCTTCCCCTTCAATTCCGCCTGTCCCCATCCCTTCTTCTAAATCCACCTCATGCTGTGCATTCACAATCTCCTCCCACTTTTCCCTCTCTGACATTGATTGATCTGCCCTGAGCAAAGGATTCAATTTCCCTATGTCTGAAACCTTAAAGAACTTTGAGCTCTGCATGACATTGAGTTCTTCCCTCGCCTTTGCTTCCTTGCCATCTTCCTTGAACAGGAGTTCTCCTGCTACTCTACTGACCCTCTCACCCATTTTCAATATTCTCCATCTAACCTGGAACAGCCCCCCACCCCTCCCTCCGCCCACCGACCTCGTACTCGTTCTTGATCTTTTCATTGAAAACCGCTGCCGTGACATAGGCCAGCTCACCTCCCTTCACTCGCTGCAATCTGTCTCCTTCCAAACTTGCTGCAACCTGGGCTGGGATTCTCCCCTACCCGGCGGGGCAGGGGGTCCCGGCGGGATGGAGTGGCAGAACCACTCCGGTGTCGGACTAGACCCGCGCCCGAGTGGTTGGGGCGCTGCCGGCTGGTGGGAAAGGCCTTTGGTGCCATGCCAGCCGGGGCCGAAAGGACTTCGCCGGGCTGCGGAAGTCCGTGCATGCGCGGGAGCGTCAGTGGCTGCTGAGGGGGGGTGTCTCTTCCGCGTCGGCCATGGTGAAGGCTGTGGCCTAGGTGGAGGGAAAAGAGTGCCCCCACGGCACAAGCCCGCCCGCGGATCAGTGGGCCCCAATCGCGGGCCAGGCCACAGTGGGGGCACCCCCCAGGGCCAGATCGCCCCACGTCCCCCCCCCCCCCCCAGGGCCCCGGAGCCCGCCCGCGCCGCCTGGTCCTACCGGTAAGAGAGGTGGTTTGATTCTCTCCGGCGGGACTGGCATTCCAGCAGCGGGACTTCGGCCCATCGCAGGCCGGAGAATCGCCGGTGGGAGCTCGCCGACCGGCGTGGCGCGATTCCCACCCCCGCCGAATGTCCGGTGCCGGAGAATTCGGCAACCGGCGGGGGCGGGATTCACGGCAGCCCCCGGCGATTCTCCGACACGGCAGGGCGTCAGAGAATCCATCCCTGTTCTCTGTGGTCTAACACTGTTATCAAACAGGAGGGAGATAGAGAACCTGGTGGAGTGGCGGAACAATAACAATCTCTCCCTCAATGCCAGCAAAACTAAAGAGCTGGTAATTGACTTCAGGAAGCAAAGTACTGTACACACCCCTGTCAGCATCAACGGGGCCGAGGTGGAGATGGTTGACAGCTTCAAACTCCTAGGTGTGCACATCACCAAAAATCTGTCCTGGTCCACCCAGGTCGATGCTACCACCAAGAAAGCACAACAGCGCCTATACTTCCTCAGGAAACTAAGGAAATTCGGCATGTCCACACTGACTCTTCCCAACTTTTACAGATGCACCATAAAAAGCATCCTATCTGGCTGCATCACAGCATGGTATGGCAACTGCTCGGCCCAAGAACGCAAGAAACTTCAGAGAGTCATGAACACAGCCCAGTCCATCACACAAACCTGTCTCCCATCCATTGACTCTGTCTACACCTCCCACTACCTGGGGAAAGCGGGCAGCATAACCAAAGACCCCTCCCACCCAGCTTACTCACTCTTCCAACTTCTTGCATCGTGCAGGAGATATAAAAGTCTGAGAACACGCACAAACAGATTCAAAAACAACTTCTTCCCCGCTGTTGCCAGACTCCTAAACGACCCTCTTATGGACTGACCTGATTAATAATAATAACATAATACTACACTCCTGAATGCTTCACCCGATGCTCTGGTCTCTAGGTATTTACATTGTGGACCTTTTGTTGCTCTGTTATGTATTTCTTTTTCTTTTCATGTACTCAATGATCTGTTTGAGCTGCTCGCAGAAAAATACTTTTCACTGTACCTCGGTACACGTGACAATAAACAAATCCAATCCAATCCAAACCTGCTGAAAAGGAGGGTGATGTCGTCAACATCTTTTTCGACCTCCACTTTACCGTGGCTGAGCACCAACTCGCTAACACTTTTTCCGACACCAACATGGACCATATCCCACCACAGGACATCAAGCCATTGTTTTCAGAACAGTTACTGGCCTCGACGGCTCTGAAGATCCTTCCTCCACAGCTTCCTACCTCACAATCCCCTGACCTCATACTTCAACCTATTTCTCAAGATCCATAAACACTGCTCGACCCAATGGGATGGATTTTCATGGAGTTATGGAAACTCCGTGGCGGCTTGGACCCCATTATCGGTTTTCCCACCCCAATCTCAATGTGGGCTGGTTTAGCACAGAGCTAAATCGCTGGCTTTAAAAGACAGAGCAAGGCAGACCAACAGCACGGTTCAATTCCCGTACCAGCCTCCTTGAACAGGCACTGGAATGTGGTGATGAGGGACCTCTCACAGTAACTTCATTTGAAGTCTACTTGCGACAATAAGTGATTTTCAATGCCCCCCTGCTCCCCCCCTCTGTTTCACCAGTGCAGCTAATGATCCTGCACCCTGCTATCCCAATCTGGATGACTCCATTGTAAGGATAGGCGTGTCCTAGTTTTTTAAATTATTTCATCGGATAGAACAAAACAAAGAACAAAGAAAAATACAGCACAGGAACAGGCCCTTCAGCCCTCTAAACCCCTGCCGACCATGCTGCCCAACTAAACTACAATCTCCTACACTTCTTGAGTCCGTATCCCTCTATTCCCATCCTATTCATGTATTTGTCAAGATGCCCCTTAAATGTCACTATCGTCCCTGCTTCCACCACCTCCTCCGGCAGCGAGTTCCAGGCACCCACTACCCTCTGTGTAAAAAACTTGCCTCGTACATCTACTCTAAACTTTGCCCCTCGCACCTTAAACCTATGACCCCTAGTAATTGACCCCTCTACTCTGGGGAAAAGCCTCTGACTATCCACTCTGTCTATGCCCCTCATAATTTTGTAGACCTCTATCAGGTCGCTCCTCAATATCCGTCGTTCCAGTGAGAACAAACCGAGTTTATTCAACCGCTCCTCATAGCTAATGCTCTCCATGCCAGGCAACATCCTGGTAAATCTCTTCTGCACCCTCTCCAAAGCCTCCACATCCTTCTGGTAGTGTGGCGACCAGAACTGGACACTATGCTCCAAGTGTGGCCTAACTAAGGTTCTATACAGCTGCAACATGACTTGCCAATTCTTATACTCAATAGGCCACCTGGGGTCGGATCCCCCCCGCACCACCCGAGGACCTCCCCGCTGACTTCTCTGCCAAGTCCCACTGTGTGGGACCATGCGTAACCCACGCCGGTGACACTGGCCAAAATCGGACGGCCGCTTGGCCCATCGGGGCCCGAAGAATTGCCGGGGAGGCCACTGCCATCGGCCCTGGACCGGCGTGGCGTGAATCCCGCCCCCGCCCGAAAAACGGCACTGGAGAACACGACAGCTAGCGTCAGGGCGGCGGGACGGGATTCGCGCTGCCCCCCGGGGATTCTCCGACCCGGTGGGGCGTCAGAGAATCCCGCCATATGTTTCAATAAGATCACCTCTAATTCTTCTAAACCCCAATGGATACAGGTTCAATCTGTCTTTCCGTCATGAAATAACCCTCTCATTCCAGATATCAACAGAATGAACCTTGCCTGATGTGCTCCCAATGCAATTATGTCCTTTTCTAATCAAGGAGAGCAAAACTGCACACAGTACTTTAGGTGTGGTCTCACAAATACACGCACGAACTAGGAGCAGGAGTCGGTAACTCAGCCCTCGAGCCTGCTCCACCATTCAATACAATCATAGCTGATCTCTTCTCGGCCTCAACTTCACCGCCCTGCCCACCCCTCATAGCTCTTCATTTTAAATTTTTTAAAGTAATTTACAGGATGTGGGTGATGCGACCATCACTGAGAGACACGTTGAGAAGTAAACCGTGGTTTTAATCAGCTTAGAACTGAGCCTGCCTGTGACCAGTACAACAATGAATGCAGCCCCGCAGGTCAGCTGCCTTTATACTTCCTGTAAGGGGTGGAGCCATGGGCGAGCCCGTACATGCCCCGACATATCCCCCTGTGGGTGAAGCCGTACAATGGCCCATAGGTGGAGCCCACAGGGTTAAACACATAACGTAACATGATACAGCAGTAACATGATATCACAGTGCACTGGTGAATTAACAGTAGTTCCATTCACCACAGTGGGCATCGCTGGTTAGTCCAGCATTTATTGCCCATCCCTAGTTGCCCTTCAGAAGGTGGTGGTGAGTTGCCTTCTTGAACCTCTGCAGTCCTTGAGGTGCAGGTACACCCACTGTGCTGTTCATCCCGCTACTAATTATAAACCTATTTATCTCCTCCTTAAATTTCACTCTGGGGTACAGAATTCCACAGAATCACGAACTGCAGCAAAAGATTCCGACTTTTATATTCCGTTCCCTTTGCAATAAAAAACGTTCCATTTGGCTTCCTGAACGCATGCTGGACCTGCAGACTAACTTTTCCTGATTCATGTACCAGGGGACTCAAAGCCCTTTGTACCTCAAGAGTTCTGCAATCTCTTATCATTTACGTTAAATGTAACCCCGCTATTCAAAAAACGAGGTGGAGAGAAAACAGGGAACTATAGACCAGTGAGCCTAACGTCGGTAGTAGGTAAGTTGCTGGAGTCCATTATCAAGGATTCCATAGCATAGCATTTGGAAAGCACTGATGTAATCAAACAAAGTCAGCGTGGATTTACGAAAGGAAAATCATGCTTGACAAATCTACTAGGATTCTTTGAAGATATAACTAGTAGAGCTGACCAGGGGGAACTGGTAGATGAGGTTTATTTGGACTTTCAGAAGGCTTTTGACAAGGTCTCACACAGCAGATTAACATGTAAAGTTAAAGCACATGGGATTACGAGTAGTGGTTTGAGATAAATAGAAAACTGGTTAGCAGACAGGAAGCAAAAAGTTCGGGAAAATGGGTCTTTTTCTGATTGGCAGGCAGTGACTACTGGGGTACCGCAGGGATCTGTGTTCAGACCCCAACTGTTCACATTATATATTAATGATTTGGACGAGGGGAACTAAATGTATTATCTACAAATTTGCAGATGATACAAAGTTGGGTGGGAGGGTGAGCTGTGAGGAGGATACAGAGATGCTTCAGACAGGCTGAGTGCAGATGATATGTTGCCTCCCTGGTGCAAGGGTCAAGGATGTCTCGGAGCGGCTGCAGGACATTCTGGGGGGGGAGGGTGAACAGCCAGCTGTCGTGGTGCACATAGGCACCAACGATATAGGTAAAAAACGGGACGAGTTAAACTAAAAAGTAGGACCTCAAAGGTAATAATCTCAGGATTACCAGTGCCACGAGCTAGTCGGAGTAGGAATGTCAGGATAGAGAGGATGAATGCGTGGCTCGAGAGATGGTGCAAGAGGGAGGGATTCAAATTCCTGGGACATTGGAACCGGTTCTGGGGGAGGTGGGACCAGTACAAACCGGACGGTCTGCACCTGGGCAGGACTGGAACCGATGTCCTGGGCGGGGGGGGGGGTGTTTGCTAGAGCTGTTGGGGAGAGTTTAAACTAATGTGGCAGGGGGATGGGAACCGATGCAGGAAGTTGGAAGGTAGTAAAACAGGGACAGAAATAAAAGGCAGTAAGGGGGAAAGTGTAAGGCAGAGAAGCCATAGTCAAAAATCAAAAAGGGCGACAGTTCAAGGTACAGTGACTGAGGGGAGCTCAGTGAACAGGACCAGGAATACTAAAAGAAATAAAACGGGAAGACAAAACGTTAATTATAAGCGACGCGGCAGGTTGCTACATGAAGATATGGGTTCAACGACAAGGAAAATTAGGAGAAAGGTTAATAGGAAATTTAACTTAGGAGAGGTTACTGATCGAGGTGTTAAGATTCAGAACAGAGGTAAAAAAGCCAACATAAGTGTACTTTACCTGAATGCTCGTAGTATTCGGAATAAGGTCAATGAGTTGATGGTGCAAATCATCGTGAATGACTATGATTTAGTGGCCATTACTGAAACATGGTTAAAGGATGGGCACGACTGGGAGTTAAATATCCGAGGGTATAAAACTTTTCGGAAGGACAGAGTGGATGGTAAGGGAGGTGGTGTAGCTCTGTTATTTAAGGATGACATCCGGGCAACAGTAAGGGATGACATCGGTGCTATGGAGGATAAGGTTGAATCCATTTGGGTGGAAATCAGGAATAGTAAGGCGAAAAAGTCACTGTAAGGAGTAATCTATAGGCCACCAAATAGTAACATTATGGTGGGGCAGGCAATAAACAAAGAAATAACTGATGCTTGTAGAAATGGTACAGCAGTTATCATGGGGGATTTTAATCTACATGTTGATTGGTTTAACCAGGTCGGTCAAGGCAGCCTTGAGGAGGAGTTTATAGAATGTATCCGCGATAGTTTCCTGGAACAGTATGTAATGGAACCTACAAGGGAACAAGCGGTCCTAGATCTGGTCCTGTGTAATGAGACAGGATTGATTCAGGATCTCATAGTTAGGGATCCTCTCGGAAGGAGCGATCACAATATGGTGGAATTTAAAATACAGATGGAGGGTGAGAAGGTAAAATCAAGCACTAGTGTTTTGTGCTTAAACAAAGGAGATTACAATGGGATGAGAGAAGAACTAGCTAAGGTAGACTGGGAGCAAAGACTTTATGGTGAAACAGTTGAGGAACAGTGGAGAACCTTCCAAGCAATTTTTCACAGTGTTCAGCAAAGGTTTATACCAACAAAAAGGAAGGACGGTAAAAAGAGCGAAAATCGACCATGGATATCTAAGGAAATAAGGGAGAGTATCAAATTGAAGGAAAAAACATACAAAGTAGTAAAGATCAGTGGGAGACGAGAGGACTGGGAAATCTTTCGGGGGCAACAGAAAGCTACTAAAAAAGCTATAAAGAAGAGTAAGATAGATTATGAGAGTAAACTTGCTCAGAATATAAAAACAGATAGTAAAAGTTTCTACAAATACATAAAACAAAAAAGAGTGGCTAAAGGTAAATATTGGTCCTTTAGAGGATGAGAAGGGAGATTTAATAATGGGAGATGAGGAAATGGCTGAGGGACTGAACAGATTTTTTGGGTCGGTCTTCACAGTGGAAGACACAAATAACATGCCAGTGACTGATGGAAATGAGGCTATGACAGGTGAGGACTTTGAGAGGATTGTTATCACCAAGGAGGTAGTGATGGGCAAGCTAATGGGGCTAAAGGTAGACAAGTCTCCTGGACCTGATGGAATGCATCCCAGAGTGCTAAAAGAGATGGCTAGGGAAATTGCAAATGCACTAGTGATAATTTACCAAAATTCACTAGACTCTGGGGTGGTCCCGGCGGATTGGAAATTAGCAAACGTGACACCACTGTTCAAAAAAGGAGGTAGGCAGAAAGCGGGTAATTATAGGCCAGTGAGCTTAACTTCGATAGTAGGGAAGATGCTGGAATCTATCATCAAGGAAGAAATAGCGAGGCATCTGGATGGAAATTGTCCCATTGGGCAGAGGCAGCATGGGTTCATAAAGGGCAGGTCATGCCTAACTAATTTAGTGGAATTTTTTGAGGACATTAACAGTGCAGTAGATAACGGGGAGCCAATGGATGTGATATATCTGGATTTCCAGAAAGCCTTTGACAAGGTGCCACACAAAAGGTTGTTGCATAAGATAAAGATGCATGGCATTAAGGGGAAAGTAGTAGCATGGTTAGAGGATTGGTTAATTAATAGAAAGCAAAGAGTGGGGATTAATGGGTGTTTGTCTGGTTGGCAATCAGTAGCTAGTGGTGTCCCTCAGGGATCAGTGTTGGGCCCACAACTGTTCACAATTTACATAGATGATTTGGAGTTGGGGACCAATGGCAATGTGTCCAAGTTTGCAGATGACACTAAGATAAGTGGTAAAGCAAAAAGTGCAGAGGATACTGGAAGTCTGCAGAGGGATTTGGATAGGCTAAGTGAATGGGCAAGGGTCTGGCAGATGGAATACAATGTTGACAAATGTGAGGTTATCCATTTTGGTAGGAATAACAGCAAAAGGGATTATTATTTAAATGATAAAATATTAAAACATGCTGCTGTGCAGAGAGACCTGGGTGTGCTAGTGCATGAGTCACAAAAAGTTGGTTTACAGGTGCAACAGGTGATTAAGAAGGCAAATGGAATTTTGTCCTTCATTGCTAGAGGGATGGAGTTTAAGACTAGGGAGGTTATGCTGCAATTGTATAAGGTGTTAGTGAGGCCACACCTGGAGTATTGTGTTACGTTTTGGCCTCCTTACTTGAGAAAGGACGTACTGGCACTGGAGGGTGTGCAGAGGAGATTCACTAGGTTAATCCCAGAGCTGAAGGGGTTGGATTACAAGGAGAGGTTGAGTAGACTGGGACTGTACTCGTTGGAATTTAGAAGGATGAGGGGGCATCTTATAGAAACATATGAGATTATGAAGGGAATAGACAGGATAGATGCGGGCAGGTTGTTTCCACTGGCGGGTGAAAGCAGAACTAGGGGGCATAGCCTCAAAATAAGGGGAAGTAGATTTAGGACTGAGTTTAGGAGGAACTTCTTCACCCAAAGGGTTGTGAATCTATGGAATTCCTTGCCCAGTGAAGCAGCAGAGGCTCCTTCATTAAATGTTTTTAAGATAAAGATAGATAGTTTTTTGAAGAATAAAGGGATTAAGGGTTATGGTGTTCGGGCCGGAAAGTGGAGCTGAGTCCACAAAGGATCAGCCATGATCTCATTGAATGGTGGAGCAGGCTTGAGGGGCCAAGTGGCCTACTCCTGCTCCTAGTTCTTATGTTCCTATGGCAGATTCTGTATAATGCAGATAAATGTGAGGTTATCCACTTCAGTAGCAAAAATAGGAAGGCAGAGTATTATTTGAACGGGTGCAAATTGAGAGAGGTGGATATTCAGCGATACCTTTGTATCCTTGTGCATCAGTCACTGAAAGTAAGCGTCCAGGTGCAGCAGGCAGTAAAGAACACAAATGGTACGTGGGCCTTCATAGTGAGAGGATTTGAGTATAGGAATAGAGATATTTTACTGCAATTGTATGGGGCATTGGTGAGGCCACACCTGGAGTATTGTGTACAGTTTTGGTGTCCTTATCTGAGGAAGGATGTTCTTGCTATGGAAGGTGTGCAACAAAGGTTTACTAGGCTAATTTCTGGGATGCAGAGACTCTCATATGAGGGCAGATTAAATCGGTTAAGATTATATTCATTGGAGTTTAGAAGAGTGAGGGGATCTCATAGATACTTACAAAATTCTAACATGGTTAAACAGGGTAGATTCAGAAAGAATGTTCCCGATGGTGGGGGAGTCCAGAACTAGGATCATAGTTTGAGGATAAGGGATAAACCTTTTGGGACTGAGGTGAGGAGAAATTTCTTCACCCAGAGAGTGGTGAATCTGTGGAATTCGCTACCACAGAAAGTAATTGAGGCCAAAACGTTGTGTAATTTCATGAAGGAATTAGATATAGCTCTTGGAGCTAAAGGGATCAAGGAATATGGGGGGAAGGCAGGATCAGGGTATTGAACATGATGATCAGTCATGGTCATAATGAAAGGTGGGTCAGGCTGAAAGGGCCAAATGGCCTCCTCCTGCTTCTATGTTTCTATGTTTCCAAATGCTGCTTTTCTATTCTTCCTGCCAACGTGGACAAGTTCACATTTTCCCACATTATATTGCATCTGCTATTTTTTTACCCGCTCATTTAACCTACCCATACCCTATTGCACACTCCGTGGGTGGGATTCTCCGTCCCACCAGCCGGCCAATAGGGTTTCCCATTTGGGCAGCCCCACGTGGTTGGGAATTCCCCGGGCGTGGGTGCGCTACCGCGGCCACGGACAATCCCGCCAGTGGAGAATCCAGCCCCTTATGTCCTCTTCACAACTTATATTCCGACTATCTTTTTCACATCAGGAACTTTAGCAAACAGACATCAGTCCTGTGATTCGAGTCATTAACTTGTAGGTCTTTCCTCATGACCCTTTGGATCTTCTCCATTCTCTGGACTAGAAGTCAAATGACACAATGGTTACCATAACTTTAGTGGTCACAGAGGAGTCCGATTCGAGTACGTGAAGAAAACTATTCATTGTTGGAGGAAACGATACGCACACAACATGCAGGTCCCAGCTGTGACTAAATCTAGCTCGGCTCCTCCCTGGACCAGCTTTTATGTTAGAGTCCATTACTCTAATGATAGGGCCCTGCCTCTCATAGGGAAAGCTTGTACTCCACAAGGCTCACTGGAAGGCTAATCATAAAACATAGAACATTACAGCGCAGATCGACCCATCCCCATAGGTCTTGTGTGGGTTATAACAATAACCACACAGCATCGGGCCAATTTTAACTTTGGAAGTGGTATAAAATGGACAACATTGTGAAACAGCTAACACCTGTTTGGTAAAACACCAATCATACTTTGTGTTAAAAACACCACTGAAAGTTAAAATTGCCTCCTAACCCATGTTATTTATGTGTCTATTCATTTAGATCAGATACAGAGTTGCATATGTTCCATCAGTCAAGGTGCCCTTTCATATATAACACTGTGTAGTGCCTGAGACTTTTTTTAGTCTTTGTGCTTGTCAAAAATAAATGACAATTGGGTCTTTGTAGATTAATGAGAATAATCACTGCTATTTTAAGGGCCAGGAAGCAGCTACCATATGACAAATTGTTATGCAATGATACTTGTATGTGAATTCCTTTTCGCTTGGGAGAATCATCATTTGTTTCTGTCGAGTAAGATAGGTTTAAGTAGTGTATAATTAAACCAAGCTTCCGTTCACGTATTTTTGTGTCAATCAAGGTAATTATCAATTCTTGTAGGAAAAAGGGAAATACTTTGAATTTGATAGACATGGTGGTTGCGACACTGATGTATTCAGGGGCATTGTTCCATTCAATACTCAACAGAGATACTTCAGAATACGATATTCTCCTTAAGAGACATCTTGAGACAGTGGAGTGTAAAGCTGCCTGGGAAAATGGGATTTAAGTGTCTGGAAAACGAGATTAGCCTTCTCCACTTGATACTTGGTGAAACAGGTTTGAACTGACTCATTTGAAAGCTGACAGTCTCCCATGAATTCCACTTTTAACCGGGCTACTGATTTTGTGTGTCGGGGCCAGGGGTCTTTTCTTGAACCTTGTAATTGTTGCACGTTTCCAATGAGTTTGATTGTTCTGTGGGAACCAGCGGTGCATGCATCTTTCGCCCAGCCAGAGCTAACGTCTAAATGCCTTTGCGCCATAATGGGCCCGTTAGAAATTCCAAGTGTTGTTACTTTTTTTAAAATTTCTTGCATTTGGCTCAAGTCCCATATGATTCGAACCGTACGACGTTTGATCCGCATCAGTTGCTTCATTGGCTCAGTTCACTGGGACACCATCTATTCAGAAAGGGCAGCGGACAATTAAAGACCTTATAAGCAAACAATTGACTCGCTCTTCACAGCTGTCTTGTCATTTGGCAAAGGTAAGCATTTTTGAAAAATTGCTAAATGCGTACAAAACACACTGTTGGGTTCAACATTATAGCACTGCAGCATCTGGTTATCTTGCTGTTTGCTACAATCATCAAGAGCTATACCTAATGTACATAAACGCATCATCGAGATGTATTAATGATTAGCCTGTAAAACAAATGAACTTGATTGTCACTTGAACTTACAAAAATAATGTCATCTTTAAGACCTTATGAGTCAAAATAATTACCTTAAAAGGCAAGATAGTGGTCTAACTGTGAGCAATGCTGTGTAAATAACCTAAAATGGGGTAAAAGTATTTGAACATAAGTTGAAAGGAAACAACTCAGAAAGGATTTGGCAATCAGGCAAGGGGTTAACCTGTATAACTAACATTCTGATTTACATTTCAGTCATGGTTTGGATTTTGTTAAAAAGAATTGCAACTTAAAAATGACAAATCAAAAAACAAATGTGTTTTTATCGACAGAAAGTGAAGGCTTTCAAATATTTACAGCATTATTTAGCTAAGTTAGACAAAACATGCTTTGTTGTGGTGAAGAATCTGGAATAAACACTATTTGCTGCATTTCAGAATAAAATGCTCATATTAATCAACTGGACAACTGTTCCAAACATGGGTGTTCTTTAACAGTACTGTATTATGATCCAAAAGACTGGTTGGGATGATAAATCTGGCCAGTTTACTGTCAACAATTCTCAAGTAGGCCTTCCATTGGTACACCCAACCTCCACTGAAACAGGCGTGGATCCCTCTCAAATAGACAAACCATATCAAACATGCACTCTGTAACATATGTAGCACGCAGTATCAAGTAATGACGTGGCATTTATTTTTGTATTCAGTTTTGCATTCATGCCTCTGTTTATTTTAAGGGACGGTCACATTTTTTTTTTGAACCAATTCATTCCATTCCCAACAACTCCATGTCCCAGTTTTGTAGTGGATGTTAGATTGCAATACAAAGGAGCAAGTGAAGCATAAGCAGTTTTATACCACAAAAGTCACACTATTGTAGTGAGAAATCGGCACCCTCGTCGAGGCCTAAAAATGAAGCAGAGTCCCGTTTAATAGTGGGGTTGTTTTTGTTGTTGCAAGTGCCGGGAACACCCGGCTAAACACGACCAAAACGGGACTCTGTTTCATTTCCATTAAATTGGGTCCCCACATCCTTCTATTTATTCTTTTATCCCTTGCTTCTGCTTAAATTTATTCATGCTAATTACCTCAAACACTTCATGCGGTAGCCGTTTCTGCATTCTAACCACTCTCTGAGGAAATATGGGCTGGACTTTCTGCTCAATCCGCCGTGTCTTTTGCAGCAGCAGAGGCAGCCAGCCAATGGTCGGCAGCAGGATCTTATGGTCCCGCTTTGTCAGCGGGGTTTGCCATTGAATGTACCCCTTGCTGCTGTGAAACCCGCGGTGGGGGTATGCCGTTGGGGGGACCGGATATTGCCGCCGGCGTGAACTGCCGGAAAATTCTAGCCTATGTTCCTCCTTTATTCCTTTAGATTTATTAGTGACTACTTTATATTGATGGACTCTAGATTTGGACTCCCCTAATTATCTACCACCTTAAGCGGGGGTTACTGGGGTACAGGGATAGGGTAGATATGTGGGCTTGGGTAGGGCCGGTGCAGACTCGATGGGCCGAATGGCCTCCTTCTGCACTGTAAATTCTATGATTCTATGATTCTATTACCCAGCTGCCATCTTACCCATCTACCACCTTACCCACTTACCCAATTACTGCATCCACATCTACACACTCACCCTGCCACTCACATTGTCACTCGTACATTCGCTCATACACTCAAGCGAGGGAATCTTGGAGCACTTACCAGAGTAGAACAGCTCTTGCTGTAAAAAGGGGTCTTCTGCGTAGGTTCGCCTCACTGCGGTCTCCGAGGATTCCTGCACTGGGGGAGGTCCGCATGATCCTCCATTGGAAGTAGGCACCTTTTCAATGTATACAAGTAAGTGGGTAGATTTCTGTCTGATCAGTGTCGGACACAGGGGCTCCAACCCTGATCAGAGGTTTGGGGCCCATGCATGAATGTGGGCTGTTTACCAATGCGGGTCTGATATTTTTTTTTAATATGTTTATTAGAAAAATGTTCATAATACACAAAATCATACAAAACAATTCACCAGAGTTACACAATAAAAGAACGAGACCAATGATGCACGATCAATGACCACTAAAGCGAGGTTGTAGTCCAACTGAAGGGGAACCCAAACAGTGCAAAGATGCTATGGAGGGACTTGATGACGGTGGTTGCGGTCATGTCAGGGCAGGGGATGGCGAATGGGAACTGGGAGTACTCATCAATCATGTTCAGGAAGTACATGTTGCGGTCGGTGGAGGGGGCCTTTGAAGTCCATGCTGAGGCGTTCAAAGGGACGGGAAGCCTTTATCAGGTGCACTTTCTCTGGCCGGTAGAAGGGCGGTTTGCACTCCACACAGATTTGGCAGTCCCTGGTGGCTGTCCTGACCTCCTCGATGGAGTAGGACAGGTTGCGGGTCTTGACAAAATGGAAAAAGCGAGTGACCCCCGGGTGGCAGAGGTCCTCGTGGAGGGCTCGGAGGCGGTCACTTGTGCGGTGGCACATGTGCCGCGGGACAGGGCGTCAGGAGGCTTGTTTAGCTTCCCGGGACAATACAAGATCTCGTAGTTGTTGGTATAGAGTTCGATCCTCCACCGCAAGATCTTGTCGTTTTTTTATCTTGCCCCGCTGTGCATTATCGAACATGAAGGTAACCGACCGTTGGTCAGTGAGGAGAGTGAATCTCCTGCCGGCCAGGTAATGCCTCCAATGTCGCACAGCTTCTACTATGGCCTGCGCCTCCTTTTCGACTGAGGAGTGGCGAATTTCGGAAGCATGGAGGGTGCGAGAGAAGAAGGCCACGGGTCTGCCTGCTTGGTTGAGGGTGGCCGCCAGAGCTATGTCGGACGCATCGCTCTCGACCTGGAAGAGGAGGGACTCGTCGATGGCGTGCATCGTGGACTTTGCAATGTCTGCTTTGATGCGGCTGAAGGCCTGGCGGGTCTCTATCGACAGGGGAAAAACTGTGGATTGGATGAGGGGACTGACCTTGTCCGCGTAGTTGGGGACCCACTGAGCGTAGTAGCTAAAAAACCCTAGGCAGCGTTTCAGGGCCTTGGGGCAGTGAGGGAGGGGGAACTCCATAAGGGGGCGCATGCGTTCAGGGTCGGGGCCTATAACTCCATTTCGCACTACGTAGCCGAGAATGGCTAGACGGTCGGTGCTAAATACCCATTTATCCTTGTTGTATGTAAGGTTAAGGATTTTAGAGGTCTGGAGAAATTTTCGGAGGTTGGTGTCGTGGTCCTGCTGGTTGTGGCCGCAGATGGTGACATTATCGAGATACGGGAATGTTGCCCGTAAACCGTACTGGTCAACCATTCGGTCCATCTCGCGCTGGAAGACCGAGACCCCGTTGGTGACACCGAAGGGAACCCTTAAGAAGTGATAGAGCCGCCCATCTGCCTCGAAGGCAGTGTATTTGCGGTCACTAGTGCGGATGGGGAGCTGATGGTAGGCGGACTTGAGGTCCACCGTGGAGAAGACCTTATAATGCGTGATCCTGTTTACCAGGTCGGATATGCGGGGGAGAGGGTACGCGTCCAGCTGCGTAAACCTGTTGATGGTCTGACTGTAGTTGATGACCATCCTATGCTTCTCCCTGGTCTTTACCACCACTACTTGAGCTCTCCAGGGGCTGTTACTGGCTTCAATGACCCCGTCCCTCAGTAGCCTTCGGACCTCTGACCTAATAAAGATCCGGTCCTGGGCACTGTACCGTCTGCTAATGGTGGCGACGGGTTTGCAATTCGGGGTGAGGTTCGCAAACAGGGAAGGCGGGTCGACCTTAAGGGTCGCGAGGCCGCAGACAGTAAGGGGGGGTATAGGGCCGCAGAATTGGAAGGTCAGACTTTGAAGGTTACACTGGAAGTCTAAACCCAGGAGTGTAGCCGCGCAGAGGTGGGTGGGGAAGGACGTAGAGATGGACATTTTTGAACTCCCTTCCCTGGACTGTGAGGTTTGCTACACAAAACCCCTTTATCTCCACTGAGTGTGAACCGGAGGCCAGTGAGATTTTTTGATTAACAGGGTGGATGAGGAGAGAACAGCGCCTTACCGTGTCGGGGTGTATAAAGCTCTCCGTGCTCCCAGAGTCGATTAGGCAGGATGTCTCGTGCCCGTTGATGAATACGGTCATCGTAGCAGTTGAGAGTGTTCGAGGCCGAGACTGATCCAGAGTCACCGAGGCCAATCGCAGCAGTTCAGAGTTCTGTTCGGGCAGTGTGTGGGCAGCCGAGCTGGGGTCCTGGGGGTTCATCCAAGATGGCGTCTCCCATTGGACGCACATGGCTAGGGGTGCACAAAATGGCGGCGCCCATCCCTCCAACGTGGCGTCCGCTGTACAAGATGGCGGCTCCCGGGGTCCGCACGTGGCCCTGGGATATGGAGGTGGCGGCAACCGTTGGCCGCACGGGACCTGTGGAGAAGTCTGTGGTTGCGGTCCGCATTCGCCGCTGGAGACCGTGGCCACCGCTCGGGCCTGACATACCCCCATGTAATGGCCCTTTTTGCCGCATCCCTTGCAGGTGGATGCGCAGGCCGGGCAGCGCTGGCGGGGGTGCTTGGCCTGCCCGCAAAAGTAACAGCAGGGCCCCTCAGGGTTGCCAGGCCGCCTTGCAGCGCAGGCCTGTGGGGGAATGGGGGAAGTCTTGGGTTCGGCCGCAGAGGGGTTCCACGCTGCCCAGGGGGCTGCCGCGCGGTCGGGAACATATGCGCGGGCGTTCCTGGAAGCCACGTCCAGGGAGCCTGCCAGGGCCTTTGCCTCCCTGAGACCCAGGGTGTCCTTTTCCAACAATCGCTGGCGGATTTGTGACGATAGCATACCTGCCACGAAAGCGTCCCGGACTAAGAGTTCCGTGTGTTCGCTCGCCGAAACTTGCTGGCAGCCGCAGCTTCTGCCCAACACCAGGAGTGCACGGTAGAATTCCTCCAGCGATTCCCCAGGGGTTTGTCACCTTGTTGCAAGAAGGTGCCGGGCGTAGACCTGGTTTACCGGACGAATATAGTGTCCTTTTAGCAGCTCTATTGCTACATCGAAGTCTTCCGCTTCCTCGATGAGGGTGTAAATCTCCGGGCTCACCCTTGAGTGCAGGACGTGCAGTTTCTGCTCTCCTGTGGGTGCATTTTCGGCAGTCTCGAGATACCCTATAGAGCACGCCAGCCAGTGCTTAAAGATTGCCGCTGAGTTTGCCGTGTGAGGGCTAAGTTGCAGACACTCCGGCTTGATTCGGAGCTCCGTCCTTTCTTCTTAAAAACTAGCTTATTAAATTGATGCACGTTCAATGACCACTAAAGCGAGGTTTTAGTCCAACTGAAGGCTTTAATAAGCTAGATGTTTCCCCAGCAGCTCAGGTACAGAATGAGGGCTGCTGGGGTGGCACGGGTTCTTATACCCCACCTATCAGGGCGGAGCTATCATACACTCTAACCAATAGCAAGCATTAAGTTTCCACCAATGGTGCTTTAGCCTATCAAGTACTGTAATACCTATAATGCCACAACCAACAAGCAAAAGCAAAAGAGAAAAAGTATTAACATAACCCCAAAAAAACGAAACTAAATCCTCTAATGAATAGTGACAATTTCCTTAAGAAAGGAAATGAAAGGCTTCCATCTATCCCTTCTATCAACCCTCGAATGGTGCACTTAACCTTCTCCAAATGTAAAAACAACATGAGGTCACCCAACCTAGCAGAGCCACTGTGCAGAGTGGGAAACCCCCACCCAAGCAGAACTCATCTCCAGGCTATTAACGAGGGGAAGGCGAGGTCAACCGCCTTCACCCTCGTCTAAAGCACCAGCGATTCCAACTGCGCAAAAATGGCCACCAGCGGACTTGGATCCAAATTAACGTTGAGCATTTCCGACATGGTGTTAAAGAAAGAGGCCTAAAGCTTACCAACTTTGGCCAAGACCAGAACATGCGAGTGTAGTTAGCCGGCCCCTGAGAGCAACGCTCACACTTAATAATAATAATAATAATCATTATTGTCACAAGTAGGTTTACATTAACACTGCAATGAAGTTACTGTGAAAAACTCCGAGTCGCCACACCCCGGCGCCTGTTCGGGTACACGGAGGGAGAATTCAGAATGTCTAAATTACCTAACAGCACGTCTTTCGGGAGTTGTGGGAGGAAACCGGAGCACCCGGAGGAAACCCACGCAGACGCAGGGAGAACGTGCAGACTCCGCACAGACAGTGACCCAAGCCAGGAATCGAACCTGGGACCCTGGCTCTCTGAAGCAACAGTGCTAGCCACTGTGCCGCCCATGACTTGTCCTCATCCCCAGAGAAAAATCCACCTTTAATTGGATCAGACTTAGCCGAACACATGACGACGTGGAGTTGACCCTGTGAAGGGTCTCCATACCTCATCATCCAGAATGGCACCCAACTCACCCTCCCATTTCACCCTCGCCTCACTCAACAGAGCTAACTTCACTGAGAGGATATGGCCGTAAATACCCAAAATAGTCCCCCCTCCCCCAGCAGACCCGGCCAAAGACAAAATCCTCTTCAACAGGGAAGAGGGTGATGCCAAGGGAAGGGAGGGAAAATCCTTGCGTGGAAAAACATGACCTGAAAGTATCTGAAAAGACTGGAACCAGGCTGTTGAAATTTCTCCATCAGCTCCTTAAAGCTGGCAAACCTTCCGTCCACAAACAGATCCCCAAACCTCTCCAAACCCTTCCACTCCCATGACTTGAATGTTGACTTCAAACCTGCTGGCTGGTGGAAAAAGACGGTATTGCAGTTGGGGGCTAGCGAAGCCATAGATCAGAGCTTAAGATGCTGCAGATGGGGGCTAGCAGAGGCATAGAACAGAGCTTAAAATGCTGCCTATGCTGCTTCTAGATTCTCAGGGTGGACACCACCATTAAATTCAAGGAAGAGCTTACCAGAGAGAAAGGCAATGACATGGTCACTATTGCACCAAGCTAGAAACCATGCAGGAGCTTACTTCCAATTGTCCCCAAAGGGAACCAGGATCAGTGAACCACAACAATACCTTCTGGATACTGGTTGCCCAATAGTAAAAGAGTAAGTTGGGTAGAGCCAAGCCCCCTGATTACCTATCTCTTTCGAGCAAAGCCCCATGGATCCTTGGGGTCTTACCTGCCCAAATAAAGGAGGACATTGGCTTATTGACTTTGACAAAAAAGGTCTTAGGGAGAAAAATGGGGAGACGTTGAAAAATAAATAAAAATCTTGGAAGTCCATTCATTTTAATAGTTGGAACCTTGCGGACAAAGGGCAGTGGGAGGTTATCCCACCTCTGTAAGTTGGACTTGACACCATCAACTAGACTAGTACAATTTAGTTTATGAAGCGAGGCCCAGTTGTGGGCCACCTGGACCCTTAGATAATGAAAGTTTGTCTTGACAAGGCGAAAAGGTAGCATCCCCAGTTGGACTGTCCTCCCCTCAAGTGGGTGTGGGGGTGGGGTGGGGGGTTGGTGACCAGAAAGCATTCGCTCTTGTCCAAGTTCAACCTGCACCCAGAAGAGGAACCAAAACCCCTAAGCAGCTTTATTATCTGGTCTTCCTTCCTACAATCACTGCTCTATTGCTAATTGCACTAGCGCCTTGTCGTCCTCTTGCTCATCCATGACTTGCTGCTGATCCTCAGCCAATTACATGACAAAGGTTTCCTCTCCAAATGAACCTGTTCAGAAAACAACATTTCATGCCAATTCTGTCAACCTACTCTTGGACAAGTGGTTCAATTACTTAAAGCAGCATCAAAGAGTCCAAATGTTGGCGAAGTAAATTTTCTGGCTCACCCACGTGCCTTGGGGTAATTGTGCGACGCTAAGTTGCTCAATAGCAGACAAGTGTCAGAATCCAAGCATGTGATGCATAATCGCCTCTCTGCCTCTGTTTGTAGCTACTGGTCTGCTGTCATGGTATCTCACACTCGTCTCTCTCTTCTGTCATCTTCACTCATCCACTGAAGCTCACCTGCAACCACCTCTGAGTTGTCTATCATCCGACTATGCCTTAGGTCAACCCCTCTTTCTGCTGCCTGACACTCTTGCCCTCTGGAAGGAATCTCTTCAGCTTTTCAGTTCTGATCAATGGCTAAAATACTGGCATTTTCTCTTCTGGATGTCCCTTTTTAGAACTTGTTTCGTTCTTGCAATTTTAAGTGCCTCTCTATTTGTCTTGCGGTCTGTACATGTGATTTTAAACATATGCCTCAGCATTCACATATCAACAACCTCAATTTTCTTCCACAGACCTTTTTTCTTACTATCCAGGTTTCTGAGGACTAATGGAGGCATAATCCAGATGTAAATAATTTGAAGTTGGATATGGAATGCATTTGGGGAGGGCAAACCAACCAAGGGAATACTTAATAAACGGGAAGATATTGAGAGGGTTTGAGGAAGTGAGAGACTTTGGAATGCAGGCTCGCAGGTCCCTGAAAGCGGCAGGACCGGTGGACAAGATGGTCAAGAAAGCATACGGAATGGTTTCCTTTATTGGACTTAGAATACAAAATGCAAGGATGTATTACTGGAACCATATAATACACTGGTTAGACATCAGCTGGAATTTTGTGTACAGTTCTGGGGCGAAATTCTCCCCAAACGGCGCGATGTCCGCCGACTGGCGCCCAAAACGGCGCCAATCAGACGGGCATCGCGCTGCCCCAAAGGTGCGGAATGCTCCGCATCTTTGGGGGCCGAGCCCCAACATTGAGGGGCTAGGCCGGCGCCGGAGGAATTTCCGCCCCGCCAGCTGGCGGAAACGGCCTTTGTTGCCCCGCCAGCTGGTGCGGAAATGACATCCCCGGGCGGCGCATGCGCGGGAGCGTCAGCGGCCGCTGACAGTTTCCCACGCATGCACAGTGGAGGGAGTCTCTTCCGCCTCCGCCATGGTGGAGACCGTGGCGGAGGCGGAAGGGAAAGAGTGCCCCCACGGCACAGGCCCGCCTGCGGATTGGTGGGCCCCGATCGCGGGCCAGGCCACCGTGGGGGCACCCCCCGGGTCCAGATCGCCCCTCGCACCCCCCCCAGGACCCCGGAGCCCGCCCACGCCGCCTTGTCCCGCCGTTCAAAAGGTGGTTTAATCCACGCCAGCGGGACAGGCAATTTATCAGCGGGACTTCGGCCCATCCGGGCCGGAGAAGCGAGCGAGGGGGCCCGCCAACCGGCGCGGCGCGATTCCTGCCCCCGCCGAATATCCGGTACCGGAGACTTCGGCAACCGGCGGGGGCGGGATTCACGCCAGCCCCCGGCGATTCTCCGACCCGGCGGGGGGTCGGAGAATGACGCCCCTGGTCTCCAAGTTACAGGAAGGACATCATTACTCTGGAGAGAATGGAGAGGAGATTTACAATAATGTCGCCAGGGCTTGAAAATTGAAGCTATGAGTTGAGATTGGATAGTCTAGGGTTGGTTCTTTTAGAACAGAGGAGGTTAAGAGGTGACCTACTTGAGGTGCACAAAATTATGAGGGGCCCAGGCAGGGTAGACAGAAGTGATTTATTTCCCCTAGCTGAGAGATCAATTTCCAGGGGACATAGATTTAAGGTGATTGGTAGAAGGATTAGAGGGGATACGAGGAAAAGCTTTTTCACCCAGATGGTGGAGGGGGTCTGGAATTCGCTGCCCAAATTGGTGGTTGAGGCTGAAATGCTCAACTCATTTGAAAGGTGCCTGGATCTGCACCTGAATACTCTCACCTGCAAGGCTATGGACCTGGTGCTGGAAGCTTGCATTAAAATGAGCGGTTGGCTTATTTTTCCTCTTTTTTGGCCGACGCAGACACGATGAACCAAATGGCCTCTTTCTGCTGTGTAACCTGCGGATGGCTCGATGGAAGACAGGGTCTCAATTTCAGGGTCCCTAAAAGCTGAAATATTTCCAATTTCCATCTTCTTGGAAGAGTCTGTGGATGCTTGATTTTCGGGGACGGTGGGAATCATGGGTTACTCCTTGGTCAGAAAAAGGTTTCACAACTTTCTTAATATAGAAGGTAAGTCATGTCACAAGGAGTCCATTCAAATATATATTGCATTAAACTACTAAAGGGTGATTAGGATGTGTCAAAAAATTGTGAATTTATTTTTCATATCATTCTACAGAAAGGAGGTTTTTTGACAAGAGTCCAGTTGTAGTAAATGAAACTTGGTATTCCATAACAGACATAGAATCATTGAATCATTACTGTGCAGAAGGAAACCATTTGGCCTATCAAGTCTGCACTAACCCTTTGAAAGAACACCCTAACTAGGCCCACTCCCCCACCCTATCCGTGGAACCCAGTCACCCCACCTAACCTTTCGGACACTTTGGGGAAATTTCAGCAGCTTTGGACTGTGGGAGGAAACCGGAGCGCCCGGAGGAAACCCAAGCAGACACAGGGAGAACGTACAATCTCCACACAGACTGTGACCCAAGGCTGGAATTGAACCCTGGCGCTGTGGGGCAGCAGGGCTAACCACTGTGCCACCGTGCCACCCATTGGTACATGTAATGTGTCATAAAACTCAAAACATTACAGAAGAAGGTGAGTAACGTTTTCATTGAAAATGGATTCGTGAACATCCTTTAGGGAAGTGAATTTGCCATCTTTGCCCAACCCAGCCTACATATGACTCCAGACCCACAGCAATATGGTTGACTCTTAACTGCCCTCTGAAAATATGTGGCAAAACCTATCAATACCAGAGCAATTAGGGATGGGCAATAGATGCTGGTCTTGTCAGCAATGCCCACACCACATTAAAAAAATAAATGGAGACTTTTCAGAGCTCCATGAATACGAAAAATATACCAAAGGACCAAAACACGGCTGCAGAGTTTCAGTATTCAAATAAACAGAGTAAGCCGTGAACTTGTAATTTGCAACTTGACTTACCAGCCAGTGATCGTTGGAGAAATTGTTTCAGAATAATATTCATGAATATTTAGCCAGCATAAGGATCATAGGAAGTATAATTTTCAAAGTCACGCTGGTCATGGTTTACATGCTTACTGGAATGATTTCAAGGGATAAATAAGCTAATAAAAGAGGAGGGAAAGCTACCAGTTGTCGTTTCCTTGAATTACAGAAGATAACGTTTAACATTTGAGGCTAGCAGAGAAACGTAGTCCTTTATAATAATAATAATTTTTATTGTCACAAGTAGGCTTTCATTAACACTGCAATGAAGTTACTGTGAAAAGCCCCTAGTCAGGGCAGCACGGTAGCAGAAGTGGATAGCACTGTGGCTTCACAGCGCAAGGGTCCCAGGTTCGATTCCCCGCTGGGTCACTGTCTGTGCGGAGCCTTCGCTGACTTACCTGCCAGGTCCCGCCGGTACATGAGAATCGGCAGGGGATTCCTGACCAGTGCCACGCCGCGCCAATGGTACCGATTCTCCGGTAACCGGACAATTGGCGGACCGGCGTCGGGGCAGCGTCGCGTGAATCACACCCAGCCCGGCGATTCTCTGACCCGGCATCAGGGTTAGATTTCTAACAAGATAATGTATACGAGTAACTAATCACCAGAGGGGTTGGTTAAATCAAGTGAATTGGCACTGAACCGTATCAATATTTATTGAGAAATAGATTAAGGGTTACTGAGATTTATTTACCGAGGAATGCGTGGAAATGAGTCTTTTGTTTCCTAACATCAGGAATTAACAATTGCTGTCGGTAAGAATCTATTATATGGATTCTGTGTGAAGTGACATGGTGGCCGGTATTCGGGTATAGCAAGTAATTAGGAAAGCGAGTAGAATGTTATCATTTATTGTGAGGGTGTCAAGGTAGGGAAATATCAAGAACTTGGTTCCAGAAATGGGATTCAAGATGTAGCAGCCAATTTAGGATTAAACAGACTAAGGGAAAAAACTGCTAGCAGCAGAGTCAAAGGAATACACCCACAGCCTGAGATATATTGTCCCATTTAGACTTAACCTTGTCAATGGGAATATACAGAATGCCCCGGTTAGCCAAAATGACCCACTCAAGATCCATTGTCATTTGGGACAACCTTGTTTGACCAGCCATTATCCCATCACAGAGTCTGATGACCTATTTGCCCGTCAATGAAAAGTCTGTTGCATATGAATGGCACAGCTCTTTTCTTTTGTATAAACGGGAATGGATGATCAGCCACGATAACAGTAATAGGTTCAAGTCTGGAAACCCGAGAGAACCTTTGTTTGAGGGGCTGGGCAGAGCTTAGAGAGAGTGATGCTGTTCTGAACAGTTACTGGCAGAAACCTGTGGAATTCAACAAGTGAGGTCATGAAAGTTGCCACTGAGTCAATCTTTGGAAAAAGTTGATGAACAAATGTCTGTGACAGAAGAAAAATTGCTTTATAAATGCAGGTACTGCCTTGGCCTGTCTGTGTAAGAGGCATGGGAGCGGCATGGTTATTGAAAATGATGTTTAATGGGGGCTAGTGTGTTAAGGTTAAGAAACTGAATGTAATCTGTTAGTGTTAGAGCTAAAGTAAAAGTCTAAATATTGTTTTTTTTCGTTTTAATAAAGTGCATTTGGAAAAGAGCTAAGTCACATTCCTTTCACTTGAATTGGAATGAATTGAGCTTTCTACACCGTCTTAAAACTTTAATAAGTTATGGCATCTGGTCCAGTCTCTTAGCCACTGTTGAGAGCTAGCCAGGCATCCATAACAAGGGTAATTGAAACATTTTGAATTTTATGCAGAACAGGCTCAAGGGACAGAATGGCCTACTCCTGCTCCTAGTTTCTATGCTTCAGTTGCACAGGGCTTGAGTGAGACCACCTCTGGAGGATGGTGTACAATATTGGTCACCTTACTTGAGGAAGGATATAAAGTGTTAAAGACACTTCTGAGAAGGTTTACCAGACTAATACCTGGAATGTGCGTGTTGGAAAGGTTGGACAGGCTAGGCTTGTATCCGCTGGAGTTTGGAAGAGTAAGAGGCAAATTGATTGACACATATAAGATCCTGAGATGCCCTGACAATGTGGATGTAGAAAAGACGTTTGCTCTTGTGGGAGAATCTAGAACCAGGAGTCACTGTTTAAAAATAAGGGGTCATTCAATTGAAATGGAGATGAGGCAGATTTTCTTCCCGAAGAGGGTGAAGAGTCTTTGGAGCTGGAAAGGCAGTGAAAGCAGGACCTTGGAATATTTTAGTTAAGATTTTTCCAGTAGGTTGGACATTACTGTATCGCTGCTGCTGCTTTGGGATTCTGAATGCAGGGTATAAATTAAGCTATAAAGCCATGGCTGCAATTCCATATAAGGAATGTAAGATACTATTACCAGCAGCCGAGTTCAACGATTCATCAGTTTTAAGAACTGAGCCAGTGACCCGACATCCTTCCCTCATGGTTTTTGTGACCCTGAGAAAGAAACAAGTATTCTCAGCATTCGCAGCTTCGATCTTGGTAAGCAGCTGGAAAGTCACATCAGTTCAGTTGGTTCCCCTCATTAATTATGGGAAAACCAACCAAATTGAGATGAAGCCGCTGTTGCTACTACATTGGTAAGGATGTTTAATTCTTGCTTTGCAGAAAAAGCAGAATCTCCCAAATGATGCATCGCTTCGTGTTGTCCAGCACGGTAGCATAGTGGTTAGCACTGTGGCTTCACAGCGCCAAGGTCCCAGGTTCGATTCCCCGCTGGGTCACTGTCTGTGCGGAGTCTGCACGTTCTCCCCGTGTCTGCGTGGGTTTCCTCCGGGTGCTCCGGTTTCCTCCCACAGCCCAAAGACGTGCAGGTTAGGTGGAATGGCCACACTAAATTGCCCCTTAGTGTCCACAAATTAGATGGGATTACAGGGTTGTGGGGGATTGCTGTGAGTGTCCAAAATGTTAGGAGGGGTTATTGGGTTACGGGGATAGGGTGGAAGTGAGGGTTTAAGTGCAGACTCGATCGACCGAATGGCCTCCTTCTGCACTGTATGTTCTATGATTTGGAGAAGCCTACTCTCAGAACATTAATGCTTAAATTCTCCTGCTAGTCCAATGATAATCTTTATTAGTGTCACAAGTAGGCTTACATTAACACTGCAATGAAGTTACTGTGAAAATTGCATCAACATATCTCCTGCCCCACCAGAGACGCAAACACGCTGGACCACTGCTATTCGAGCATCAAAGGTGCCTACCGCTCCATTCCCCGACCACACTTTGGCAAATCCGACCACGTCGGTACTCCTACTTCCGGATTACAAACAGCAACTCAAGTGTGCTGAGCCAGTCAAGAAAACCGTGCAGTGTTGGTCCGAGGCATCAGAGGATATCCTCCGCGACTGCTTGGTGTCTGCGGACTGGTCCATTCAAGCTAACCAGGACGGGTACGCAACCACTGTCACAGACTTCATCAGTACGTTTGTCGAGGACTGTGTACCAAAGAAGACAATACAGGTATTCCCCAATCAGAAACCCTGGCTTAACCGAAGTGTTCACTCCCTGCTGAAATCCCGGACAGAGGTGTTCAGGTCTGACGGCCCTGCCCTATATAAGAAATCCAAGTATGACGTATGCAAAGCCATCAGGATGCAAACAGACAATACCGCATCAAACTAGAGTCACAGGCCAACGACACACCCACAACGTCTATTAAAGGGCTTACACAAGATTACAGGCTACAAAGCAAGGCCAGGCAGACTCTCTGGTGCTGGAGCATCCCTGCCCGATGAACTGAACAAGTTCTATGCTTTGAATAGTCAGCCAATACATCAGTGCCACCTGACCCAACAGCCCTGGAAACGCTGCCTCAGGAAGGCTGACAGCATTGTCAGAGACCCCTCGCACCCAGGCTTTGCCTCTTCCAGACCCTTCCATCAGGCAGAAGTTCCAGAAGTCTGAAGACCCGCACATCCAAACTTAGGAACAGCTTCTTCCCCACAGTTACCAGACTCCTCAACGACTCTCCCTCAGACTGATCTGTTCCCTATAAGACACTATTCACGACGCTCTATGCTGCTCTTGATTACATCGTATTTGCTTCGTTATTTTGTCCTTCTTCCATATTGTAATTACTTAATAATTTGTCAATGTACTTTTTCGCATTCACTGAAACCGTCTACTATTTTTTTTGTCTACTGTGTACGTTTCCTTGGCCGCAGAAAAATACTTTTCACTGTACTTCGGTACATGTGACAATAAATAAATAAAACCAACCCCCTAGTCGCCACACCTCGGCGCCTGTTCGGGTACACTGAGGGAGAATTCAGAATGTCATTCACGAAGAAGCACTTCTTTCGGGACTTGTGGGAGGAAACCGGAGCACCCAGAGAAAACCCACATAGACACGGGGAGGAACATGCAGACTCTGCACAGACAGTGACTCAAGCCAGGAATCGAACCCGGGTCCCTGGCGCTGTGAAGCAACAGTGCTAACCACTGTGCTACCGCCTCAGTGTGACAGGGGAGGTTTAGCTCCTTCTAGTTGCACTCTTTAAGATGCTATCTTTTGTGAGAGCCACGAAGAATCCAGGACGAGTTGAAGGATAGAAAGAAATAACATTTATTTACAATAACATATATATATACACAACAGCAGCAGCAACTCCTTTGCTGCTCACTCTCCTCTAGCCAGTTCCAAACTGGCCAGCTTTATTTATGCAGGGAATCTGCTAATGATTTCTCCGCCCATCTCATTGGGGAAGCTCATACTCCCAAAGGATTGTGGGATTGCCATTAGTCCCCAGCCAGTGGTAAGCAGGCAGGTTACAACATCCCTCCCCCCCCCGCAAAGTCCAAGGAATCCACCGAAGACTCTGGCAAAGGAGGGCGTCGGACTCGTTTTGCCGCAGGCCGGACACCATTTGTATGAGGCGCTGGATCAGGAGACGTGTAACGAGACGGAGAACGGCGCATCCGTGATGAATGTTTCTGCAATGACCTGCGCAGGCTTGTGCGGCACCAGAGGAAGATTGTGAGGAATGCTCTCCACTGTGTCTGGTCTCTGTGGCTGTAGAAATCAGCTCCGGGGGTGGGGAATCTTTGGAACGGATGGTCTTCTGGACTGAACGTGGTCGACATGCTTGCACTGAAGACGACCCTGGGCTTGCACCTGGTAAGAGATAGGGCCCGTTCGGCGAAAGATTACGCCAGGGACCCACTGGGCACCACCAGCAAAATTCCGAATGAACACTGGGTCACCGGGTGCAAACTGCCGACTCGGCCGATGCCGAGAAAAACCATGTCCTGCCGTTCTTGTGTGCGGCGTACCTTTGCGCCGATGTCCGGGAAAACCATGCTAAGGCGGGTGCGAAGTCTCCGGCCCATTAGGAGTTCTGCAGGAGCTACACCAGTCACCGCATGGGGGGTGGTCCTGTATGAAAACAAAAAACGAGCCAGTCTCGTGTCCATTGATCTGGAAGACTGCTTCTTTAGGCCTCATTTGAATGTCTGCACTGCGCGCTCCGCCAACCCATTTGAAGCCGGGTGGTATGGGACAGTGCGGATATGGCGCATGCCGTTCACCTTCATGAACTTTGCAAACTCCTCACTTGTGAAGGGAGTGCCGTTGCCAGTGACCAGCACCCCGGGGAGGCCATGCGTACTGAAAGACAAACGCATCTTCTCGATTGTTGCGCAGGACGTTGTGCCGACCATCCTATGCACCTCTAACCATGGAGACTGGGCATCGATTAATAGAAGGAACATGGATCCTTGAAAAGGACCGGCGAAATCCGCATGCAAGTGCGCCCAAGGCCGCCCTGGCCATTCCCAGTGCTGTAGGGGCGCGGCCGGCGGAAGCTTCTGATGCAGTTTTGGGCCACCTTCTCAATGTCGGTGTTGAGGCCTGGCCACCAGACATGCGTCCGGGCCAACATTTTCAGTTTGGTCACACCCGGATGCCCATTGTGCAAGTCTTTCAGTATCAGCTCCTGTCCTTTTTCCGGGACAATCACACGCGTTCCCCACAAGAGGATACCGTCTTCCACGCTCAATTCTGACAGCTTGGAGGAAAATGCCCGCAACTCGCCTGGGAGTTCTCTATGCTGCCCACCATACAGGACTATGTGCCGAACCTTTGACAGGACTGGCTCCGTTTGGGTCCACTCACGGATCTGTGATGCCGTGACAGGCAAGGAATCCAAAAGATTTAGGGTTGCGACCACCTCACCGGTCGTGGGGGTCGACATGGGGCCGGTCGATAAAGGCAATCGGCTCAGTGCGTCGGCATTTGCTCTCCGGGTTCCTGGTTTGTGCTCCAGAGAATACTCGTATGGCAGTGAGCAACAAAGCCCAGCGCTGGATCTGTGCGGAAGCAATGGGCGGTCTTGGCTTATCCTCGCTGAAAAGTCCCAGCAGAGGCTTATGATCAGTCACGATAGTGAAGTGGCGGCCGTACACGTACTGGTGGAAGCATTTCACCGCAAAGACCACCGCCATGCCCTCCTTCTCGATCTGCGCGTACTTTTTTTCCGCTGCATTCAATGTGCGGGAGGCGAAAGCTATCGGCCGCTCGGCCCCGTTCTCCATCTTGTGAGACAGGATGGCCCCAATACCATACGGGAATGCATCACATGTGATGAGCAAAGGCTTTCCAGGATCATAGTGGGTTAGTAACCCAGACGACGACAATTGTTGTTTTAGCCGCTAGAAAGCGGTTTCTTGCGGCTGACCCCAAACCCAGGTGTGATTCTTCTTTCGCAGAAGGTGCAACGGGGCCAGCGTAGTTGCCAGATTGGGGAGGAACTTCCCGTAATAGTTTTTGAGACCGAGAAAAGAACGAAGATGCGAAGTGTCAGTCGGGACGGGGGCCTGTTGAATTGTGCGCACCTTCCCTGCGACAGGGTGCAAATCTTCGCGGTCCACCCGATAACCCAGGTAGACTACTTCCTTCGCCTGAAAGACGCACTTTGTGTGACGTAAACGGACTCGAGCCTCCGAAAAGCATCTAAGGACAGTCTCCAAATTTCCAAATGTTCCTGCTCCGACGTCCCTGTAATCAAAACGTCATCCAAGTAGACAGCGACACGCGGTAAACCTCCCAAACTGCCCTCCATGACGCGTTGAAAAATAGTGCAGGCAGAGGATACCCCAAAGGGCAACTGTGTATATTCATACAGGCCCCGGTGTATATTAATCGTTATATATGGCCGGGAGGCAGGGTCCAGCTCCAACTGTAGGTAGGCGTGACTCATATCTAATTTCGTGAACGAGAGTCCACCTGCACGCTTCGCATAGAGATCCTCTATGCGAGGCATTGGATATCGGTCGAGCCGGGAAGCCGTATTCACTGTATGTTTATAGTCGCCGCACAAGCGAACTGTGGCATCTGGCTTCATTACAGGTACAATTGGTGCTGCCCAGTCAGTGAAACGGACGGGCCTGATAATACCCAAAGTCTTCAAATGAGTGAGCTCCCCTTCTACCTTCTCGAGCAAGGCGTAAGGCGCCGGGCGCCCCGGAAATAGCGCGGCGTGGCTCCTGCTTCGACTTGGATACGGGCTATGGCCCCTTTTACTTTCCCCAAACCGGGCTGGAATACATCTGGGTATCGTCCTTGCACCTCAGTCAACACTCCAGAAACTGTTTGGAGGATGTGCTGCCACTGCAGCCGCAAATGGCGCAACCAGTCTCGACCCAACAGGCTGAGCCCATAGCCGCGCACCACGATAAGTGGGAAACGCCCCTCCTGGCGTCCATAAACAACAGGGGTCATCATAGTTCCTGCAATGTCCAATGGTTCCCCCGTGTAGGTGGCCAACCTGGCCTGTGTGTTGGTTAATGTAAGGGTCTGTGTCCCCTGCTTGATGCGATCGAATGTCTTCTGGGCGATCACGGAGACCGCTGCGCCAGTGTCCAACTCCATCTCAAGTGGGTGACCATTGACCCGTACTGTCACCTTATTGGGGCCACACGGGGAGCTGCCACACAATGCAGCTGCAGGCAGTCGTCCTCCGTCTCCACGTCCTCGGAAGTAGTCGCCGCAGGTTCATCCAAATGGAAGGTACGGCCCCTGGGCTGGCCTCAGTTTCGGTCGGAACGACGGTGCCTCTGGCGCCACCAGGACCAGCGTCCGCGACGAGGTCGGCGCCCATAAGTCTGACATGGACATGGCTCCTCATCCATTGGTTCTGGAGAAGGCTTCCTTCAGGGAGGATTGTCCTAAGGCCACTGGCGTCGATCCGGACGTCGCCTCGCCCCAGGTACCGCAGGGGTGGGGGGGGGACGCTTTCGGACAGAAAGGGTTGCACCCCGAGGCATGCACCTCCATTCCCTGTACCTCCTGCACTCCCTGTTCTGCGCTCTCTCGGGACAAGACTATTTGTATTGCCTGTTGAAAAGTCAATGTTTTCTCAGCTAACAACTTTCTCTGGGTGGCCGCATTGTTAATACCACAAAACAAATGGTTGCGTAACATTTCTGACAAGGTCTCACCATAGTCACAACACTCTGCAATCCTGCGTAGCCTGGATAGAAAATCGGCAAGGGATTCTCCTGGGGTCCTCTCAGCAGTATTAAACCGGTAACGCTGGACTATCGTGGATGGGGTTGGGTTAAAATGTTGCCCCACTAAGTTCACAAGTTCATCAAGTGTTCATCAAATGTTTTGGTGTCCGGCGCAGCTGGGTACATAAGACTCCTCATCACCCCAAACGTATGTGGGCCGCAGGCGGTGAGCAATATGACCACCTGGCGCTCTTTTTCGGTGATGTACTTTGCCCGGAAATAGTAATGCATCCGTTGTGCATACTGGTTCCAGCTTTCCAGCGCAGCGTCAAAAACATCCAAACGTCTACACAGAGGCATGGTGTAATAGAAAACAACTTCCAACCTGTATCCAAAAAAATCCAGGGAGGTGGCTTCAGTAGTGTAGGCAGCTATTCACTTTAACCCTCGTCGCCAGTTTTGTGAGGGCCATGAAGAATCCAGCACGAGTTGAAGGTTAGAAATAAATAACATTTATTTACAATAACATATATATACAGAGGGATGTAGAGACTGGGTCATTAAGTATGTTCAAGGCAGAATGGGCAGATATTTTTTTTTAATTTAGAGCACCCAATTCATGTTTTTTTCCAATTAAGGGGCAATTTAGCGTGGCCAATCCACCTAACCTGCACATCTTTTGGGGTTGTGGGGGTGAGACCCATGCAGACAAGAGGAGACTGTGCAAACTCCATACAGGCAGTGACCCGGGGCCGGGATCGAACCCGGGTCCTCATGCCGTGAGGCAGCAGTGCTAACCATTGCGGCACTGTGCCGCCCTAGGGTAGGCAGATTTTTAATCAGTCAGGAAATCAAGTGATATGGGGATAAGGTGGGAAAGTAGAGTTGACGATTATCGTATCAGATCAGTCATGATCTCATTGAATGGAGAAGACTTAATTGGCCAAATAGCCTACTTCTGCTCCTACGTCTTATGGTCTTATGGTTTTCTGGTCATGAGTTTTTCCGCTCACATAATTGTGATTTTAACAAAATGCATGACTGGATTTCATTTTACTGTAAAATGTGAAATGTCTTGCCTTTTTGAAGTGACTGAATTGTGTACAGCTATTGTGTACAGCAGAGTGTTGTGTTTTGATTGGACTGTCCACAGGAATAAAAATTTGGAGTAATCGTTTAAATGGTCCCCATGTGTATAGACAATAACACCAATCCTTGCACGTTAAATCAGCAACTCTTTATCTTGGCAATTTGCTCGGTCATAGCTTTTCAAAAAGAGCGACTGTTGATAAATTAAATGTTACACCTTTCCTGTCATCACGCTGCTGGTTCTGGGCACAACAGTTATCCAGAACCAGCAGTTCTTTGCTTTCTTTCACACAGCGGTATTAAATGAGAAGAGAGCTTTTCGAAGGTTATTTCAATCTGACAGCACGTTCCTCTCAAAGGTTGTCACTGATGGTACAGAGATAGTTTGAACAGCATCGAACACTGGGACTGGAACTTTCCAAACAAATGACAAAGTGCCATTTTCAACAAGAAAATCGACGCGATTCCCGACGGATTTGTTACAAGCTGTGGGTCATGATTGTAAGTTCAATAAAAGCTTTGCAGGAGTGATTTGCACCATTATCTCTCAGAAGCTCTAAGAACACAAAGGACAAAAGATTCCCCAGCACCAGAGATCACACAAAAATCACACAAAATAACAATTGTGTCATCGTCCTGTGGGGCACTAATAAAATATTGTGTCTTCATATTGACTCACCTGTATTTCGGCGGGACTTTCTGTCTACTTCCGTCACTGTAGGTTCGTTTTTGACTCAAATATGTTTTTAAAAACATGAATTATCTCACCATTCCTTTCATTGCTATCTGTGGGATCATTTTTGCCCAGTTGTCTGCTGCATTTTCCACATGACAACAGTGACTGCACTTTTGATTTAAAGATAAAGAAAGGAAACAAAGGTCGACAAAAGGAAGAAGACCTTGCATTTACATAGCAACTTTCATAACCTTAGAATGTTCAAAGGTTTTTTTACTCACTCAGTGCAGTCATTATTGCAATGTCGGATATGCAACAGCCAATTCGTTCACAGCAAGCTCCCACCAACAGCAATGTGATAATAAACAGACAACCTGGAGACCATTAATCATATTGAGTACATGATGGTTCTCTGTCAGCCAATCCAGCCTGCCTGACTCTCCTGCTCACTCCCTTAGCCATCTGCAAGTTTAATTTCCCCAAGTGCCCAGCCAATTTTCTTTTGAAATCAATCGTCTTTGCATCCACCCCCAGAAGCAGAAAGCTCAGGTTATTACCACTCGTTGTGTAAAAATAATCTTTCTCACATTTCCCCCGCATCTCTTACCCAACAACACCGGGTTGGATTCTCCGCTCCCCGACACTGAAATCGAGTTCGGCGACGGGTGGAGAATCCGTTTTGATGCCAATATCGGGGGAGGTGCTGGTTTTCAGATTCTCCGCCCCCTGAAAAGCGGCGTACTCTAGGCGTACACCACGCCAAGTATCCATGGCCTCAGGCCATTGCCTGAGGCCCGCCCCGCGATACTCCATCCCCGACCGGCTTAGCTGCCGACGGCTTGGGGCTCGTTTAGTCCCATCCGTCGTGAACTCAGCATGGCAGTTGCGGACTCAGTCCGGCGCCGCCACAGTTGGGGGAGGGCCCATCCTCGGGCAGCGGGGGGGGCTTCATTCGGGCTGGGGGCACTGTGGGCTGGCGGTCTGGGGCGTGCGAGTGGCCGAAGGGGGGCACCACATCTGCAGTCCGGTTCTGCGGGCTGAGTCCGCCATGAAGCACAGCGCAGCCGCTGCAGTCCGCCGCCGTCCGCATGCGCGGCCACGGAACCGGAATTGCTCAGGGCCGTATCAGCAGCTAGAGCTGCGAGCTCTATACTGCCTCAATGCTAGCCCCCAGCAAAATGGGGAATCGGTGGCCATTTTGCACCAGTTTTCACGCCAGTGTGGGGACTTAGCCTTCCAAACGGAGAATCCAGTCCACTGAATCCATGTCCTATAACCCTTCTACCGCAAGCTGATGGGAATAGCTTTTCTTGGTCCACCTTATCCAAACCTGTCATTATCTTGTACATCTCTATGGAATCTCCCCTCAATCTCATTTCCTACAATGCGAGAAAACCTTGCTTCTCTGACCTAACCTTCTAGCTATCCATTCTAAGTGCTGTCAGCCTTTTCTGTAAACCTTCCGATCAATTTTCACGCCATCCATCACCTCTAATGTCTCCACTTCCACCCCTCCCATAGTTTTGGATTTGAATTTGTTTTTAATTTGTTTATTGTCACGTGTACCGAGGTACAGTGAAAAGTATTTTCTGCATAGTAAACTCTGATAGGATGTTCACTAAGTACTCCAGCCTTTACATCTGTACATATATCATCTGCTTTGTGCCTGATAGGGCCCATTCTATTTCTTACTACTTGTTAACTATTTACATGATGCTAGAAGGTTTTAGTTTCTTTTATGTTTACTGCCATTTGGTTCTTTTACTCTCTCTTTGCTAGCCTTATTTCCCTCTTCATGTTCCCTCTCAATTAATTGCATTAATTGCATTACCAGGATGCATAGAAAGCATCCTATCTGGCTGGATCACAGGCTGGTATGGCAACTGCTCAGCCCAAGACCGTAAGAAATTACACAGAGTCGTGCACACAGTCCGGTCCATCATGCAAACCCGCCTCCCATTTATTGACTCTGTCTTCACCTCCCGCTGCCTGGGGAAAGCGGACAGCATTATCAAGATCCCCTCCCACCCGGGTTATTCTCTCTTCCAAACTCTTCCATCGGGCAGGAGATACAAAAGTCTGTGAACACGCATTCAAAAACAGCTTTTTCCCCGCTGTTACCAGAATCCTAAATGACCCTCTTACGAACTGAACTGGTCTCTTCACGCATCTTCTCTACTGAGTAGTACTACCCTCCTGTATGCTTTACCTGATGTCTATATCTATGTATTTACATTGTGTATTTATCGTATGTCCTCCTATGTTTTTCATGCATAGAACGATCTGCCTGAACTGTGCGCAGAATAATACTTTTCATTGTACCTCGCTACACGTGACAATAAATCTAAATTTGGCCTGGTTCTTGCTTGTACAATGAAGCAGACATGTACCATATATCCACATTTTTTTGGTTTCATTATATTCTCTGTCGCCCTTGTCATCCAAACCAAATTTTGATTCCTTTACCCTTTTCCCATGTGAAAATGTACCTAGTCCACACTGGAAAAACCTCCTCCTTGAAGACCACCTTACTTCCGTTGCATTTTGCTCTGGCTGGAATCTCTCTCATCGCATTGATGTTACACCTCTCCCAATTATGAATTCGTCCTCGTTCCTCTCCATTAGCAATCTAAACCTTCTTATTTCAGTTGAGGGATAAATATTGGCCAGGAAAATGCACTGAAAGTCTTTGCCTTTTGGATAGTAAAAAAAAACCCAACCCTAAACAGTAAAATAGTTGACTTTTGGAACAATTAATATTTCAGGAGGTAAAAAAATGGAAAGCAATAGAATGTCTTGTGTTCAACTAAAACCAGGCAACCCATTTTTCGACAAGGGTTCTTCTGTTTTTTCGCACCATTCAGTCTTCAGCGATACTCACTACAGGGAAATGAGCTCAAAGCGAGCAAATAAACATGTCACAGTCAAAGCAGGACGTTACCTCTCATGTAGAGAGGTCAGTGATTGTTTGTATGGCTTTGCTCGGGTTTCTGATCTTTCAGCATTAGAAAGCGTTCATTCAACATGAAGGAGGACTTTGACTCAAAATAAACACAGCACGTAGCACGGTCCCTCTCGCCTACATCTAAGATAGCACATCAAAAATGTTTTTACTTCCATTCCTCTCAGCGTCTATCGGCATGTTACACTTCAAAGTAAACCGTGCTACTGATCCCCATAACACTAGTATTCTTTGTTCACGTGCCTTTTTCACCAATTTTTCACTTTCGTTCAACTCTTGAGTTCCATATTTGGGTTCTTTCAAAAATTAGATGCAAGGTACCAGAGGAGACAATCTAGTAAAATAATAGCCTTTCCGCATTTCCGAAACTGTCGACTCTAAATACGTAACCAAAGCATGAATCAATCAAATAATCTGACACCCTGAATAGGTATTAAAAGGCTAAGTAAACTAAACTGAGCAAAAGAAATCAAACTACATCTATCTTTTGATCATAATGTGTTGTCAAAAGTGAAGCAGTTCACAGTCGATACATTTCTCAAGCTGAAGGAAAGTGGGCAGCGTGTCGTGCAGGAATCCATGCTGAGACCACCGCTGTTCAGCAAATGCATGATTTAGACTCAGAAATTGGAGGGATAGGGCTGACGTTTATAGAATATACCAATTGGTGATGGGGTAATGGAGCACACAGGGGAATATAGCTAAGAATGTGAAAAAGTGCACAAAATTAAAGTATTGTATCTCAAGACGTAACATGCACATATGGCGAGTAGACAAATTACCAGGAGGTATTTATAGAGAAACAAAATCAGGAAGATTACATTCAATGTATGCAGCGTGTTGGGCAGACCACTGCATCCAGCTGTGGTCTCCATACAACAGAAGGAATATTCAAATACTGGAGAAAGTGCAGAAAACGTTTACAAGGTGTTACAAGGATTGACAATCACAAAGAATCAAATACTTCATTTCATTTCTCCGAAAAAAACGGAGGCCGAAAAGTATTTGAAGTTATAAAGGGTAGAAGTGGAGAAACTGTTTGGACTTCTGGATGACTCGAGAACAAAGGGATATGAACATAAGGTAGCGACTAACAAATTGAACAAAGAACATAGTAAGACGTTTTACAACACCAGGTTAAAGTCCAACAGGTTTGTTTCGAATCACTAGGTTTCGGAGCACAGCTCCTTCCCCAGGTGAATGAAAAGGTGGGTGCCAGAAACATATATATATAAACAAAGTCAATGATGCAAGACTATACTTTGAATGTAAGTCTTTGCAGGTAAATTAAGTCTTCACAGCACAAACTTATAGCCAGGTTCCGCATACATGAGTACGGCCTCAAACGGGGCCTTGGATTCATGTCGCATTACATTCACCCCTCCCCGCCCCCCCCCCCCCCCCCCCACATCAGCAGAAGGCAGTAGAGCGGAGCTTCTGATTGGCTGTTGCGGGGAAAATTTGCATCAGTGCATTGCGGTCACCGTATCCTGAAGGTGGTTTGTGGAGGAGCTGTTGTCAAGTGACAGTTAAACCCGAAACACTTCAGTGTTTCCCTCCCTACCTCCTCCTCTAACAAAAAAAAGACAATCACTGTAAGGATCCCAGCCGAGTAAGATCAAGAGGGAGACTTGAGGGCAGGTAGAAGTAAAAAGAAGTTGAACCGTGACATCACAGCCTGCAGGTAAGTGATTGGCTGGTTACTGGTAAGTAGTTTTTCTTTTCCCTGAGGTGTTATTGTGTGGGGTGCAGTGGTTGCTGAATGAGTGCTTGCTGAGAAGGGGAGTAAATTTTTAAAAAGACTCACTGTTGGGAGTTTCCAGTTGAATCCAGTTGGAGTGAGGACAGAGTGACTGCTGGGTAAGTAGTAAAGATTTAAATTGTTTGTGCAGGCCCATAACAGCTGATTGCTGTTCTCATGTAGGGCACAGTGTTTGCTGGTTAAGTGTTTTATTTTTACCTATATTTAAGTTGGGCAGTTTCTAGTGTCCCCCACCCTTCCACCTCCTTTAACCTAAGGGGTAGAGTGAATAACAGGTAATCTCTTTCTTTCTTTTTCGTTTTTTATCTAGAGTGGATGGCAGGGAAGGCAGTGTAATGTTCCTCCTGCAGAATGTTTGAGGTGAGGGATGCCGTCAGTGTCCCTGCTGATTTCACCTGTGGGAAGTGCACCAATCTCCAGCTTCTCAGAAACTGAGTTAGGGAACTGGAGCTGGAGCTGGATGAACGTTGGATCATTCGGGAGGCAGAGGTGGTCATAGATAGTAGCTTCAGCAATGTAGTTACTCCGAAGAATCAAGGTAGATGGGTGACAGTGAGAGGGAGGCAGTCAGTGCAGGGATCCTCTGTGGTCATTCCCCTCAGTAACAAGTATACCGTTTTGGATACTGTTGAGGGGGATGACCTACCAGGGATAAGCCACGGTGAACGGATCTCCAGCACTGAGTCCGTCCCTGTGGCTCAGAAGGGAAGGAGGGAGAGCAGGAGAGGAATAGTTATTGGGGACTCGATAGTTAGAGGGACAGATAGACGGTTCTGTGGCAGTGAAAGAGACTCATGGATGGTATGTTGCCTCCCAGGTGCCAGGCTCCGTGGCGTCTCGGACCGTGTTTTCAGAATCCTTCAAGGGGAGGGGGAGGAGTCACAAATCATAGTACACATTGGTACCAACGACATAGGTAAGAGAAGGAACAGGGATTTAAAGCAGGAATTTAGGGAGCTAGGGTGGAAGCTGAGAGCCAGGACAAACCATGTTGTTATCCCTGGTTTGTTGCCGGTGCCACGTGCTAGTGAGGTGAGGAACAGGGAGAGACTGCAGATAAACACGTGGCTGCAGGGATGGTGTAGGAGGGAGGGTTTCAGGTACGTGGATAATTGGAGCACATTCTGGGGAAGGTGGGACCTGTACAGACAAGACGGTTTGCACCTGAACCAGAGGGGCACCAATATCCTGGGAGGGAAATTTGCTACGGCTCTTCGGGGGGGGGTTTAAACTAATTTGTCAGGGGGCTGGGGAAACGAGCTGTAGTCCAGAAGCCAGTGTTGAGAGTAGTGAGGTACTGAGGAGGGTATCAAGGTTGCAGGAGTGTACCGGCAGACAGAAAGGTGGGTTGAAGAGTGTCTACTTCAATGCAAGGAGCATCCGGAATAAGGTAGGTGAACTTGGAGCGTGGATTGGTACTTGGGACTATGATGTTGTGACCATTACGGAAACATGGTTAGAACAGGGACAGGAATGGTTGTTGGAAGTTCCGGGGTATAGATGTTTCAGTAAGAGTAGGAAAGGTGGTAAAAGAGGTGGAGGAGTAGCATTGTTAATCAAGGATAGTTTAACGGCTGCAGAAAGGCAGTTTGAAGGGGATCTGCCTACTGAGGTAATATGGGCCGAAGTTAGAAATAGGAAAGGAGCGGTCACATTGTTAGGAGTTTTCTATAGGACCCCAAGTAGTAATAGAGATGTGGAGGAAGAAATTGCAAAACAGATTATGGATAGGTGTGGAGGTCTCAGGGTAGTTGTCATGGGTAACTTTAACATTCCAAATATTGATTGGAACCTCTATAGGTCGAACAGTTCAGATGGGGCAGTTTTTGTACAGTGTGTGCAGGAGGGTTTCCTGACACAATATGTGGATAGGCCCACAAGAGGGGGGGCCACATTGGATTTGGTACTGGGTAATGAACCGGGCCAAGTGTTAGATTTGTTTGTGGGAGAGCACTTTGGAGATAGTGACCACAATTTGGTGTCTTTCACTATTGCAATGGAGAGGGCCATACGGCAGGGCAAGGTTTATAACTGGGGGGAGGGGTAATTATGATGTGATTAGCCAAGAATTAGGGAGCATAAGATGGGAACAGAAACTGTCAGGGAAAGGCACAAATGAAAAGTGGAGTTTGTTCAAGGAACAAATACTGCGTGTCCTTGATAGGCATGTCCCTGTCAGCCAGGGAGGAAATGGCCGTGCGAGGGAACCATGTTTCACAAAAGAGGTTGAATGTCTTGTCAAGAGGAAAAAGGAAGAGTATGTAAGGATGAGAAAACAAGGTTCAGTAGGGTCGCTTGAGGGTTACAAGGTAGCAAGGAATGAGCTGAAAAAAGGGCTTAGGAGAGCTAGGAGGGGACATGAGAAGTCCTTGGCGGGTCGGATCAAGGAAAACCCCAAGTCTTTTTACTCTTATGTGAGAAATAAAAGAATGACCGGGGTGAGGGTAGGGCCGGTCAAGGACAGTAGTGGGAACTTGTGCATGGAGTCAGAAGAAATAGGAGAGGTGTTGAATGAATACTTTTCTTCAGTGTTCACAAAGGAGGGGCCATGTTTTTGAGGATGAGAGTGTGATTCAGGCGGGTAGGCTGGAGGAAGTAGATGTTCTGAGGAAGGATGTATTAGCAATTTTGAAAAACCTGAGGGTCGACAAGTCCCCTGGGCCAGATGGGATATACCCAAGGATTCTTTGGGAGGCAAGGGATGAGTTTGCAGAACCTTTGGCTTTGATCTTTGGGTCCTCGCTGTCCATGGGGATACTGCCAGAGGACTGGAGAGTGGCGAATGCTGTTCCTCTGTTCAAGAAAGGGAATAGGAATGACCCTGGTAATTATAGGCCAGTTAGTCTTACTTTTGTGGTCAGGAAGATAATGGAAAAGGTCCTGAAGGATAGGATTTATGACCATTTGGAAAGATGCAGCTTAATCCGGGATAGTCAACACGGATTCGTGAAGGGTAGGTCTTGCCTCGCAAATTCGATTGAATTCTTTGAGGAGGTAACAAAGTGTGTAGATGAAGGTAGAGCAGTTGATGTCGTATACATGGATTTTAGTAAGGCGTTTGATAAGGTTCCCCATGGTCGGCTCATGAAGAAAGTAAGGAGGTGTGGGATAGAGGGAAATTTGGCCAATTGGATAAGTAACTGGCTATCACATAGAAGACAGAGGGTGGTGGTGGATGGAAAATGTTCAGACTGGAGACCAGTTACCAGCGGTGTATCACAGGGATCAGTGCTGGGTCCTCTGCTATTTGTGATTTTTATCAATGACTTAAAGGAGGGGGCTGAAGGGTGGGTCAGTAAATTTGCTGATGACACCAAGATTGGTGGAGTAGTGGATGAGGTGGAGGGCTGTTGTAGGCTGCAAAGAGACATTGATAGGATGCAGAGCTGGGCTGAAAAATGGCAGATGGAGTTTAACCCTGATAAGTGCGAGGTGATTCATTTTGGTAGAAAATATTTGAATGCGGATTACAGGGTCAACGGCAGGGTTCTGAGGAATGTGGAGGAACAGAGAGATCTTGGGGTTCATGTCCACAGATCTCTGAAGGCTGCCACTCAAGTGGATAGAGCCGTGAAGAAGGCTTATAGTGTGTTAGCGTTTATTAACAGGGGACTTGAGTTTAAGAGCCGCGGTGTTATGCTGCAACTGTACATGACCCTGGTGAGACCACATTTGGAGTACTGTGTGCAGTTCTGGTCACCTCACTATAGGAAGGAGGTGGAAGCATTGGAAAGGGTGCAAAGGAGATTTACCAGGATGCTGCCTGGTTTGCAGGATAGGTCTTATGAAGAAAGGTTGAGGGAGCTAGGGCTTTTCTCTTTGGAACGGAGGTGGATGAGAGGTGACTTAATAGAGGTTTATAAGGTAATGAGGGGGATAGATAGAGTGGACGTTCAGAGACTATTTCCTCAGGTGGATGTAGCTGTTACAAGGGGGCATAACTATTAGATTCAGGGTGGGAGGTATAGGAGGGATGTCCGAGGTAGGTTCTTTACTCAGAGAGTGGTTAGGGTGTGGAATGGACTGCCTGCTGTGACAATGGAATCGGACACTTTAGGAACTTTCAAGCAGTTATTGGATAGGCACATGGAGCACACCAGAATGACAGGGAGTGGGGTAGCTTGATCTTGGTTTCGGACAATGTTTGGCACAACATCAAGGGCCGAAGGGCCTGTTCTGTGCTGTACTGTTCGATGTTCCATCTGGCCTGGGCTTGCAAAATCCTACCAACTGTCCTGGCTTGAGAAAATTCACACCTCTTTAACCTGTGATTATCTCTCTCTTCAGTTGCTCCGTCTGGACCTGTAATGGCTTAATTACCTGCAAAGACTCGCATTCAAAGTATCATCTTGTATCTTTGACTTTGTCTATATATATGTTTCTGGAACCCACCTTTTCATTCACCTGAGGAAGGAGCAGCGCACCGAAAGCTAGTTATTTGAAACAAACCTGTTGGACTTTAACCTGGTGTTGCAAGACTTCTCACTGTGCTCACCCCAGTCCAATGTTGGCATCTCCACAACAAAGAACATGAGAGGGATATCTTTATACAGTGAGTAATGTGAAACACGCCTGCTGCATGGAGTGGCTGAAGCAGATAGCACTGACACAATTAAACAGAAGTCTGATGCAAATGTGAGGTAAAGAGCTGCAAGGGCCAGGGTTGGGTTGGACGGGGTGGGTGTGGAGGGGGCGGAGGGTGGGGGTGGAAATTAGGTGGATTGTATGGAGTATGAAAACCAATAAAGGCCAGTTGGATTAAGTGGCCTGCTTCTCTGCTCTAACAATAATCTTTATTAGTGTCACAGGTAGGCTTACATTGGACTGCAATGAAGTCACTGTGAAAATTCCCGAGTTGCCACATTCCGGCGCCTGTTCGGGTACACTGAGGGAGAATTCAGAATGTCCAATTCACCTAACAAGCACGTTTTTCGGGACTTGTGGGAGGAAACCGGAGCACCCGGAGGAAACACACGCAGAATGCAAAATGTTGACCTTTACGGTTGCTCTTTGTCCTCAAAATATAAAATTGCAGTTGCAAATATATCTATTTTAGTGCCTGAAATTCTCCGGATGTTGGGAATCTCTTTTCCCTCTGACAGCGCACCCTCGCCCAGAGGTTTCCCGACGGCGTGGGGTGGCTTCAATGGGATATCCCATTGACAGGTGGCGGGAGCAGAGAATGCCGGTCAGCGAATGGCACACTGCTGGGAAACACAAGTCTGGGAGAATCAGAAAATCCAGCACTGTGTATTTTCTATGTAATCTGGCAGATCTCAGCAACTATATTGGAAATGTGCTGCAGAGCATTCCATTCAGAAGTCCTTTTTCAGACTGAAAGTGCTCGATTAGGCAGACGGCTAAAATAAGATGAGATGTCATTCGAGAGGGGTCCTGATCCTGCTCTGTAAGATGCTGATAATGTGATATGAACAGATTGTTTAGCTTAAACTACAGTCACAGGGTTAAAGGACAAAGTAGAAAATGAGCAAGTCTCAAGTGAAACTAGAGGTGGATGGGATCCTTTCTTTCCCACAGGCTTGCACTTCCATGTTGTATCAGATGTAATGATTGCTATGCTAACAAAACCTTTTAAAATAATGCTAGATGACATTGAGATTTCTAAGGATAGGTATTAATTAGTCTAGCAACACTATGGGCAGGTTTTTCAGGTCCTGCCAATGGTGAGTAGACTTTTGGCCATTCGCCCAAGGTTTTCTGTCCTGCCCGTGAAGATATTTGCCGCGGGTGGGATTGGAAACACCTGCCCTATGACTCGGTGAGTCACAGTTGAATGTAGTAATGTTAAGTTATGATGTTGGAACGTAGGAAAATAGATACATAAATCTGCCATTGATTCCCTTCAGCCCATTCTCCAACTTTATTACAGCATGACTGATCTTTATCTTAACTGTTAGATCATAAGACCGGAAGAAATAAGGAGTATGCCATTCGGCCCCTTGAGACAGATATTATATGGCCGATATTTTCCAGTCCTTCCCACCAGTGCGATCTTCTGGTCATGCCAATGGCAATCTCCTGTGGGATGTTCCCCAGTGGTGAAGGGCGAAGTTCATGCAAACCTCCATAGACATAGGTGGGTCCCGACGATCCCACTGCCGGCAAATACGCCAGGGAGAGGGGGGCAGTGATGGGCGGAGCAGGGTACTGAAAACTCTTACCCATTGTAATCCACTCAATTGTCTTTGGAAGCAAGAAGGAGCTACGTATACTATTTTTATAAATTTTCCCTTTGGTTACTTGTCTTATCTTAACGGATAAAATCAATTAGTTAGGGGTCTGATCGGAAATAATTAACCTATTTTTCTCTTTTGGGTAGTGACTGAGCTGCAGGCATTTCTAAAATTTTCTGAAGGCGGTTTTATGCCATAAGCTTTTAGGCATAAAGCAATGAGAGGCTGTCTTTCCAATCCAACTCATTTTCCCTTGTTTATGTAAATTGTGCAAGTTCTGTAATGGATGCACAATCTTCCCCATTGATTCTGCTTCCAGCATTAGCTCCACCCAACTTTGTTCATTTGTTTTGTGTCTTCATACGCACTATTTTCCCTCTGGGGGAAGAGTCGGTAAGTGTTGGAAGGATTAGCAGGCTGATTATCGGTCTGTTGCATCGCATCATTCATGCTCCTTCCATGGGCAACAAGTTCTGGCGTGGGACTTGAATCAGTGGCTTGAATCAGAGGGTAAGCTGCTATCAACTGAGCCACAAGACCTCGTTCTCCATCTAGGTGATGCTTTATGAGGGTCTGTCTCTCCACTTTAAGTTGCAATTACGTTTTCTGTTCCTTTCTTCTACAAATTGAACATTGAAAGAAAGAAAGTGAGCGAAGAGGCTGATAGGAATAAGATTTGATGTGTAGCCTTTCCTTGTTCCACATTCCCCATGTTGTGAGAGTATGTGTGTCTGTGTGTGTACACATGTTAAGGACATAAGGACATGAAGATCAGATCTTCTTCAGCGATCACTCACTAACGGGTATAATTGTCCTCCTAAAAAACTCTGTGTTACTGGTCCTGGATACTGTGGATTCTTGCTTGGCTGATGACCCCGATCCTAGAGCAGCATCTTCGACATCCCACTTGGCAGGTGCTTCCACGAGGTGGGATCGGTCCTTGGCTCTAGATCGCTGGTATTCTTTTCTTAGGCTCCTTTTCTGGGCATCCTATCATCGGGTGTCCTTGAGGAATTGTGTCCCTTCAATCAGGAGGTTCCTCCAAATAGGTCTCTTCTGAGCAAGGGTCTTCCAGGCCTTGACGTCAATGTTGCATTGCTTGTAAGGTACATAGCAAAGATTCTTTACTCTGTCTCAATAACATGCCTGAACCATCAAGCCCCAATGACATTCATACTGTGTTTGTCCAGGTTTGGAGTAGACCACGAGGATAGGGACTGGAGAGGCCGTAGAGGAACAGTTAAAATAAAGGATGATCATTTTGAAATTGAGACATTGCCAGTATGGAGCCAATGTAGTTTAGTAAGCCTGGGAATGATTGGTGAATGGGGCTTGGTGCAAGTAAGAGAGAGGCAGCAGAGTACTCTCAGATAAATGGAGGATGGAAACTGAGAGGGCAGCTAAGAAAGAATTGAAATAGTCAGGTAACAGACGTACGGATAGAGGTATCAGCAACTTATGAACTGATACAGGGCGATGTTGCAGAGGTGGAAGTCAACGATTTTGGTAATGGAGCAGACCTGTGGTTTTCACAAGACCAAATAGGATGGCAAACGGTCTGGATCAACTTCAGGCAGTGGTCAGGGAGAGGAAAGGAGTCAGTGGAGGTGATAGGGACTGAAGACAATTGAAATTTCTGCTCGCCTAGTACTGGATGTTGGACAATTGGTACAACAAATAAGAGAAATAGTGGAGGGATGTAGAGAGATTGTGGTGGAGTCGAGCTGGATTACATCAGTGCACAAATGGAACCTGACCTGTTTTTTTTGTATAATGAGCTGAGGAACTGCATGGAGATGAGAAATAGGCTGCATTCTCCTTAGAATGTAAATAGAAATGTATTCTAGTCAGTCTGTGATTCATTTTTCACAAGGATTATATTCGGATTTGTTTTTTGGGAAGAACATTTTGTACAGATGCTGTCCGTTGATACTGCAGTAATGGGAGATAAATGAAAATACGACTTGAATAATTTGCAACCTGTTGGCTGAGTGTTACACATTGCTTTTTCAAATTTTTGTGCAGCAATTTTCAGAAAACAAAATGCAATTATGGTCTGCGTTTCTATTCCCTCGTGAAACAAAAAATGTAAGAAATTTCTCGTTAACCTGTCTCTGAGTTACACGCTAAACATTTCAGTTCATTCCCACTTCTGCAAGCTGATCTATTCACCTTGAACAAAATAAGTGAAGTTCTTCCTTGAATGGTAACTTGGAGACAGCATGTGCTTTTTTTTTGCGATAATTAACAACCTGCGGAAGAAGTCACATTCTCAGAAATAAGAAGGTCCAAAGTCCAGCACCTTCAAGGTCACTTTCTCCTACCTTCTCTCAACAAAGGATGCTCTTCACTCCCACAAGGCGCATTCCCCTAAGTGAGCGCTAAATATGATGGTGGAAATCACAAATGCTGAAGCAACATCCAGTGATGATGATGTAGCTCTCCTTCTGAACACATTTTGGTCTCGGAATTCCTTCAGGCTAATTTTAAAGTGTCAAATGGCTGCAGAAAACAATCTCAGAGCCTATTTGTACACTATTTTCTGGGATATGAGCATCTCTGGGATAGCCTGAGTGCTTTTAGGAAAAGCAAAAACAACAGTCTGAGAATTGCAGGAAATCGGTCCTCAGATGTCATTTATACATTCAGGATAAGATGCTGGCATCTGTGATGCCTCCACAGGGAGCGTCTTCCAGAGCAAGTCTGCCTCATTAGCAGTGGTCCTCAAGTACATTCTGGGAGGGTAGCAGAGGAGAGGGGTAGAAAGGTTTGGGAGGTGGGGGAGGAATGGTGCTATTATGTCAGGTGAAAGTACTGGGGAAGAAGGCAGACCAGCCCAGCTCCTGGATCCATGTTCCTTTTCAGTGGTAGCCATTATTGGGTGCATCTCAAAAACAGAGTGGAGCTATCAAGTCCAATTTCTGACTAATGTCCTTAAAACAGGCATTAAGCCTCGCTTTAGCATATAGAAAGGACTTAACGCCTTATTTTGGGCTGCCACCCATAAAACGTCTTACCACATTTGAGGGTAGTTGTTCTTCGTAGAATCCCTATAGTGCAGAAACAGGCCCATCACGTTTGCACCGACCTTCTGAAAGAGCACCCAGCCCAGGGCCACTCCCTGAACATAACTTGAACATCCTATGACACTGAGGGAGAATTTAGCATGGCTAATCTACCTAACCTGTACATCTTTGGACTGTGGGAGGAAACCGGAGCACCTGGAAGAAGCCAGGCAGACACAAGGAGAACATGCAAACCCCACACAGAGACACCCAAGGTCAGAATCAAACCCGGGTCCTTGGTGCTGTGAGGCAGCAGCACTAACCACTGTGCCACCGTGCCGCCTCTGTAGACATCCTGGAAGCACAGGATGTTACCGCCCCTCTAAAATTGGTGCCTTTTTGCATCCATTTTGAACCTGCTGACTGATGCAATCAGAGCCAATTTCTACCTTTTTGTCCCTGACATTCTTGCCATCCATCTGTTCAGTCTTTTGCAGCCATCCTCATTTCCAACAGAGCCTGGATATCGTATTCTAAATTTAATTTGTTCTGTTTAATGGCTTCACAGACCCTCTGGCATTGCAGTTCCATCAGATTATCAAGTGGCCACAAGTTCAAAGCTGACTGGGGTGATATATTCTCTTGTTTTGAAGCTAAAACAATGTAAAAAAATAATGGTGCAATTCCTCTGGTCGCAATCAGGATGGAAGGTATAGGGATTTGCATACATTTATTCACTCAAGGTTGATCAAATCTGACCCAGCACCTTAGGCAGCGGCTCCTGGATAAATACAATAGTGTCACTCCCTGCTTGTTTTGGCAGCCTCACAATACATAGCATATTTTTAATGACGGACACTCCTATCCTCAGTGATGATTTCCACGACCTTCTTAACCTTCCTGCTTCCTTTAGAAAATTACCCACCTTTCTCCCTTCCTCTCTTGAAGATGATGACCTTAGTTTAAGTACGGTTCAAGGGCCAATGGTAGCCTTCTGGTAACTTGCCTAAGTCACCACTGTTTGTGCATGAGCTTCTGATGTAATTCAGCCACTCCCTATCGCAGCCAAACCTCAACTGACTTCCCCATCAGCGCACTTTTCAGTACGGATTACTCAACAGAAATCAGGAACGATTGATTTCTTTTTTGTCTTCCTTACCTTAGGCCATCAATGCCAACTGTAGTTTATTACTGTAGTTTATTAAAATCCAATGGCATAAACACACTTTCAGATGAAGCAGTAGATCTACTCTAAATTGGAGTCGAAACGCAGACTGGGTGGCCACTTGGCAGAACACCTTCCGTCCGTCCACAAGCAGGACCCAGACCTTCCTGTTTTATTGCCATTTCAACTCACCGTTCTACTCTCATGTCCACATGTCCATCCTTGGCCTGCTGCAATGTTCCAGTGAAACCCAACGCAAACCGCACCTAATCGTCCAATTAGGCACATTACAGCCTTCCAGATTTAACGTTGAGTTCAACAACTTCAGACTGTGAACTCTCCCCTCCACCTTCATCCCATTTTTATTTCTATCAATTCATTCTCATTTCTTCCATTGATCCGTTTTTCCTGCGCCGTTGTCTCCCCTCCCCCACCCCACCCCACTTGGGTCTGTTTCCTGTTCCAAGTTGCCCTTTGACACCTTTGCTCACCTTTGTTCTGCCATTAATACATCCTGATCTCTTAATGTGCCACTACCAGCATCCTTCTTAGCCTTGATCATCCCTCTTTACATTCCCTTTGTCTTTCTCTCCATGACATATTTGTCAATCTCCACCTATCACTGGCTTTCTATCCAGCCCCACTGCTCCATGCACTGCAACCACCCCCCCAACAAGAATATAAATCTGACCTTATTTCCAAATCTAGCTTTGGCAAAGAGTCATCCATACTCAATACATCAACTCCCTTCTCTCTCCATAGATGGTGCCCTGCTGAGATTGTCCAGTATTTTCTGTTTTGGTTTCCGATTCCAGGATCTGCAGTAATTTGCTTTTATTTCGTAGGTTATTACTCTTTTATTTTATTCGTCCAGCAGATGTGGGTGCTGCTGGCTGGGACTGCATTTATTGCCCATCCCTAATTGCCCTTGAATTGAAAGGTTTGCTAGGTCATTTCAGAGGGCTTTTAAGAGTCAGCCACATCGCTGTGGGTCTGGAGTCACATGTAGGCCAGGCCAGATATTGGTCAGCCAAAGCTAAAGGAATCAGATGGGTTTTTATGATAATCGGCAATGGTTTCATGGTCGTCATTAGACTTTTAATCACAGGTTTCTGTTGAATTTAAATACTAAGATGCAATGATTCAACTTCTCTAAATTATCAGGAACAATTGAACAAGTTGAGATACTTGCCTCTAGAAAAGTGAAGGTTAGTAATGTCTTGAAAATTACAAAGAGGTTTGATGGGATAGACGGAGAAGAGATGATTCCACTTGTTCCAGGAGGTGTGGGAGTGTGTGCGGATGAGGGTGGAGGGGGTTGGCGAGGGGTGTGTGTGGGGGGGGGGGGGGGGGGTGTGGGGGGGGGGGGAACCAAAACTAGTGGTTGTAAAATAAGATTGTCACTAATAAATCCGGTAAAGAACTCAAGATAAACTTCTTGTGCAGAGAGTGGTTACAACCACATAAAATAGCTGAGTTGTATTGAATAGCATGGATTCATTTAAGGGGAAGCTAGTTAAGGAGATGTGGAATAGAAATACAGGATGATAGGGTTAGATTAAGGAAGAAAGGAGGGTTGCTTAGAGCATAAGCAAAAGCTAGGGTCTGTTGTGTTGTAAATTCTATGTAATTCTTTGTAAATATCCCCTTTCCCTTCCGATGTATAAGGCCACAACAGACCATTGCTCCCACGCTAATTCAGCTGGGTCACAATGAAGCAGATTACTAACCCCGTGCACAAGCTGGAGGTCTGATCATCTGTGTGGCTCAGTCCCAAACCATGTCATGAGTTATAATTAGGACCGTCAATTCTGCTTGGACACATTACTGGAGGTTTGGTCGCAAGACCTCCCATTATCAACAGTCTTTTCTCCACCCAATATATCAAAATAGTTCATGACTCACAGCAAAGATGCCATCCAGAGCGGAGGGAGAATCCTAGGAAGGGGATAAATCAATCGAGGTTAACCGAGGAAGTTAAGGATAGTAAGAAAACTGAAACAAAAAAAGATACAATGTGGCAAAGATTAGTGGTAAGCCAAAGGATTGGGAAAGTTTTAAAAACCAACAAAAGGTGACCAAAAAAAATTAAGAGGGGGAAGATAAACCATGAGGGCGAACTAGCAAGTAATGTAAAAATGGACAGTAAGAGCTCCTTTAAATATATAAAAAGGAAGAGAGAGGCCAAAGTGAACCGAGGCCACTTAGAGATTGAGACTTGGGAAATAATAATGGTGATTCAGGATATGGCAGAAGAGTTAAATAAATGCTGTGTATCAGTCTTCGCGGTAGAAGACACTAATAGTATTTCAAGAATGCTAAATAATCAAGGGGGAGAAAATAAATACAATAATTATCACTAGAGGAAAAGTAACAGGAAAGCTAATGCAGCTAAAGGATAATAACTCACCTGGACCTGATGGATTGCATCCTAGGATATTAAAAAGATTGGGTACAGAAATAGTGGATGCACTGGCAGTAATATTCCAGTCTGGAAAAGTCTCAGAGGATTGGAAAACTCCCCATGTAATATCACTTTTCAAAAAGGGAGACAAAAAAACAGGCATTGATAGACCTATTAGCTCAGCATCTGTCATTGGGAAAATGTTGGAGTCCATTATAAAGGATGTAAAGCAGAACATTTAGAAATACATAATATAATCAAGCAGCCAAAAAGAAAATGCTGTAAAATCTCAGCAGGTCTGGCTGCATGGGTATCGGGCACAAACACGTCTGATGCGCATCTCATGGTTAGACACGTGCTGCATGTTCATCGAGTGGAACCCATTTCAGTTTGTGAAGATCGGCCCGTCATGGGCTGGTGCTCATAGAGGACATGCATCCCGTCGATCACCTTCTGGACATGGGGCATCCTGGCGATGGTGGTGAACCCGACTGCACGGGCATCCTGGTCGGCTCGGTCCACACTGAATTTGATACATTGCTCCGACTGGGCATGTAGGGGCTCTACCTGTGCACGAGGTCTGTGAGGAACTTAACAGGTCCTCACTGGGCACCTGGAAGGTCCCCATGGTGTAAACGTTCAGGGCGACCGTCACCTTGATGGCCAGCAGGAGCGGGTGTCCTCCCCCATACCTCCGCGGTTCTAGGTGCTCCATGATCTGGCAGATATGTTGCATGGTCCTCTTGCCCACCAAGGTCCAATGCACTGAAGCCCTTGGCCCGTATATCCCCCTCCCACCTCACACCCACCCTTGGTTGTTCCCCCTGGAACTCTGCCTTCAGCACTGCACCCCTGGCCCCGTCGGTTCCTGGCACAGCGGGAGCTTCTGGCTCCGGCCCACCTACCTGCGAGCAGTAGTACCGATGGCTGGCCCTACCCTTGGAGAGGTATGCTTTGTGGCCCCCGTCCGGCGCCCTCCTGTCAGGACTACTGTGGGCTTCCTCCTTGGGTGGGCTGCGTGAAACCCCACCAGCGGGTGCCCGCTGGTGGGGAGTGTGGTGGCGGGTTGTTAAGGTGGAGGTTTGATGGGGCGGGGTGGGGGGGGGGTACTCATATGGCCAGTGTCACTCTGCGCAACCATGGGCCACAGTGGACGGTCAGTGGGTGCACAGCAGGATGGCTGCCTTGCAGGCCTTAGCAATGACAGTCCATTATAGCACCATCATGTAGACTGGTTCACAATCCCAGATTTTATTCATTGAATATAAATTTCACCAGCTGCAGTAGGATTTGAAGCCATGGCCCCAGAGCAATAGCCGAGGCTTCTGGACTAGCGATGTTGCCACTACATTACTATCTGCCCCTCCGAGGCTGGATTCTCCAAAAATGGGGCTGTAGTTAAAAACCCACTTGGTTCACCAATGCCTGGATACCCCGGTCTCAGGGGGTCACCCCAACCCCATATGCAACCCGCCACTGCCCCCTGCCACCCGGCCATGGCAGACGTTTACCCATCCCCTCCCCAGCCGGCTGGCAGCCCATGAACGCGCCTCTGGGAACATGTCCTACCTCCACTCTCTCCCTCAGCACAGTTGTTACCATTGTTGCTTCACAGAGCCAAGGACCCGGGTTCGATTCCCAGCTTGGGTGACTGTTTGCACGTTCTCCCCATGTCTGCGCGGGTACAAACGCTGGTGTTTCGCTCTTGACTTTCCTTAAGAAAGTCCTGAGTGATTCTCCTATCTGCAGGGGGCTGGCAGGGCCCCGGAGTGCTCCCCGCAGTTCTGGCTGCGGGTCCCGCACTTCCGGTCGGGAGCCCGCACATGCGCACGGTGGCGGTCTGCAGCGGCCGCGCCGAGCGCCATGGCGGACTCGGACCGTGGGGGCAGCTCCGAAATGTAGGCCCCCCGAGATTGCGCGCGCCCGCAGATTCGTGCCGCCCGATCGTTCCCCTGGCCATCCATGAGGCCCCTCCCTGGTGATAGATCTCCCTGCACCCCCCCCCCCCCCCCCCCCCCACCAGGGCAGCCACGGAGTGAGTTCGCAGCTGCCACCCGAGGTTCACGACGGCCGATGTGTGGTCAGAAGCATGCCGTCGGGAACTCGGCCAGTTTTGCGCAGAGAATCACGGGGGGGGGGGGGGGGAGCTCTGTCAATGGCCCCCTCGTCGAGCCGCGTAGATCGCTTCAGCGGCACCAGACCCAATTTCATAGTAAATGGCCATTCTCCGCCCCCGCCCCAAACGCGATTTTGGCACAGGGCTACTGAGAATCCAGCCTCCTGTGCGTGGACAGGTTGTTCCCGGGACGGTTTGGAAATTGCTTTCATCAAATGGTACAAATAATGCACCACAGAAAGGTGTGTCCACTTAATGTGCAAGTGCAGGAGAATGGACACGGGCACAGGGCATACTTACCCGCCTAGCATACCTTTTCAGCCCATCTCCTTTTCTTTCACCAGATAACTCAGCTTGATTCCCATTTGGAAGCCCACGGCTACTCAGTTAGCACAAAGATGAGGAGGAACTGACAGAGGAGAAACAAAAAATGAGGATAGACAGTTTATAAATGGCCAAAGCACAAATTATTTAAACATTTTCTGTGCCTTTTCCAACAGCTTCTGTGTACTTACTGCTGTCTGGAAACCATACTCATCAGTTTGACAGGGATGTAATTTACAGAATTGCGGAACTGTGGGAAAGTATGATGTTCAGGATGTTCCCATGTGAGATTGAGGTATGCGCTTCCCACAGCCGCCAGAAATGTTGGTAGAAAATGTAATAGGCACTATAAGGGGGCAATGATTTTCTGCAACAAAGCTCCACCCCAGTGAACGGTAACAATAAAATTCAGAGGATATTGAAAATATTACTGAAAAACAGTTTTGAACAATTCAAATCTCTGTTTAATTTTATGAAGTGACAGGGTAGCACGGTGGAGCAGTGGTAGCACTGCAGCCTCATGGCGCCGAGGTCCCAGGTTCGATCCTGGCTCTGGGTCACTGTCCGTGTGGAGTTTGCACATTCTCCCCGTGTTCATGTGGGTTTCGCCCCCACAACCCAAAGATATGCAAGGGAGGTGGATTGAACACGCTAAATTGCCCCTTAATTGGAAAAAATGGATTGGGTACTCTAAAAAAAAATTTTTAAATAAATAAAAATTATGAAGTGACCTCTGCAGTGATTATCATCTAATTTCAGATGTTGTTTAGGGGGAACATCTTTTCAGCCTCTGTGACAAATATGAAGCGGTTAGACAAGGGGATTTTTACAGTAACTTCATTGCAGTGTGAATGTAAGCCTACTTGTGACACTAATAAACATTATTATTATAGAGGCTTTATTTAGGGTTGTTGAGACTAATCTATGGAAATGTTAACGGCATTGACAATTCAATGTACTATTTGTGAGCAAATCTGTTTGATTAAATATTCTTCATGTTTTGTGGAGCCATCACATTCTATCTACCAGGTAATTATAGGTCAGTAAGTCTATGTCAGCGGTAGGGAAATTATTAGAAAACATTCTGAGAGACAGAATTCATCACCACTTGGAGAGGCAAGGGTTAATCAGCGATAGTCAGCACGGCATTGCCGGGGAGAGAACCCGATTAGCTGAGGCATAGAATATAAGAGCAGGGAGGTGATGATGTAGCTGCACGAAATGTTGATTAGGCCCGAGCTAGAGTACTGTGCACAATTCTGGTTACCACACTATAGGAAGGATGTGATTGCACTGGAGAGGGTGCAGAGGAGATTCACCAGGATTTTGCCTGGGCTGGAGCATTTCAACTATGAAGAAAGGCTGGGGTTGTTTCCCTTAGGGTAGAGAAGGCTGAATGGGGGGTGGGGGGGGGGGGCCTGTTCTCGGTGTACAAAATTATGAGGGGCATAGATCAAGTAGATAGGAAGAAATGTTTCCCCTCAGTACAGGGGTCAATAAGCAGGGGTCATAGATTTAAGCTAAGAGGCATGAGATCTATGGGGGATTTGGGGACAAGCCTTTCACTCAGTGGTGGGAATCCGGAACTCACTACCTGAAAGAGGGGTAGTCGTGGGAACCCCCACAACATTTAAGAAGCATTTAGATGAGCACTTGAAATGCCATAGCATACAAGGCGACGGACCAAATGCTGGAAAATTAGATACGAATAGATGGGGGCTCGATGGCCAGCGCAGACATGATGGGTTGATGGGCCTCGTTTTGTGCTATGGCTATGACTCTATTTTGGCTTTGAAGATCCTTTGGAGGGAAATATTTGAAATATAGGACTTCCAATAATATTGAGACTCATACAGGAAACAACTGTAAGGGGATATAATGGCTCAGATCTTGAGGTCAGCAATGAACTTGAAGTACATGCTGACCGCGTGAAAAATTACAAACCTACCTTGGTCGGAGGCTGCAGCAGGAACTTGCTCCCTGGCTGCACCATAGATCCAACAGTGGAACTGAGCGTGGAGGCCAAGTGATGCATTACCAGTAAATCAACACTATCTCTGACATCAATTCTCTAGAGTAGGACTGTGCACCCACAGCCTTCTGATTCAGAGATGGGAAGGCTACCACTAAGCCTTGGCTTACTTTAGCTTACATTGCTAAATGGAGGCAATTGTCCAAATGTGTGGGGGACATACATAATAAGTAAATGGAATGCTTTTGGTAATCTGCCATAGTCCGCAAGGGACCGTCGGCAATGCTCTCTGTTTGGAGAGAGACATGTGGTTACTCAACTTGAGAGGCTCTACTCTGCATTGACATGTAGTCATCCCTAATTTCTGTTCATTGCATTCCTCTCTAAGCCATTCAGAGGACCTTTAAGAGTCAACCACGTTGCATGGGTTTGGGTTCTTAAGAAGGTCCGAAGGGCAGATTTCCTTTCTTTAACCCCCAGTAGACTTAAACTTCCTTGTTCTGGCTCTATTAATATTTTCCTGTGAGTAAAATCTCTCAAAGAGGCCATAATTGAACTGTATATAGAAGCAGTTCAAGCACAGACCATTTTGTCAATGCCTGTTGAGATTAAAGCAGCATTTTGTTATATCGAAGAATCTCTTCTGGCAAGCTCAGCAGGTCTAACCTTCATTGCAAATTGCCTCAAGCGGGTCACTGGAGTATTGTTTGCCAAGGCCAAAAATGTTATCCATTTTCCGGTGGGAAGTACTGTGTAGCAAGAATGTGCCTGTCAGTTCTACGACATGACAGGATTCTCACAAATGCTGGGGCATAATTAGAATCATAGAACGGTTACAGCATAGAGATGGAAGTCATGTGGCCACATTTGCCCCTACCCGTGCGCAGTAACATTTATGAATAAAATAGCAACCATTCCAGGAATATATATCGAATAAAATAGCAACCATTCCAGGAATATATAAGTGGTCAGTAACCATAAAAATGGAACCATGCACAACAATGCTTGATACCCTGGAAGCTGCCATGATTATTTCCTTCTGCAATGTCAGCATTGTTTACAAGGACAAGAAAAGCTCCTAAAATGACTTTCGGAGGCCATGGAAACAGACTGCAAGGATGGTTCGTTAACCCACTGTGTCATCTAGGGAGAAGAGTTGAGGAGAGGCATGATATATACTACACTCCACCTCAGTCATACCCACCTTACAAATGCAAAAGCTGATTAGATTGTTTACGCAGAGTGGGAGGGTGTTATAGTGTCGCCCAGTTAAGGCCATGAAGAGTCATGTTACCTGTTGCATCCAGCACAACATTCCCATGAAAGAGAATATCTATTGAAATTGTTTTTCGACTGATTTCCATCACCCGCCTGTCACCAAGACTAAACATGCAATGCTGAATCCAGAGTGAGCATTTGAGCTGATTCTGGCACGACATGGACTGAAAGTCCATTGGACCTCATTAGTGCTTTGTGGTGCAGTTAAATCCCTACTTTACCTCAAAAGTTACATGTTTAGAAAGCCAGTGGTTCTATTGTCACTGTTGCCTAAACTTTTGCTCTGCTAATTACAAGAAGTCAGCTCTGCACTGATGCATGTATTCAGGCCAATGCTCCGTTCTTGCCTTAACAAGCATTTGAAGTTCCAGTCAGATTGGAGCTAAGCAACATTGTCAGAATTCTGCCAACATCAAAATTAATGGGCAGCTACCAGTCTCTAACCGGCAGTGTAAGATGTCTTCCAGAAGAGCATCATTGGATTTCATTGCATGAACAGTAAAGTTGCCATAGTCCCAGGCCATAGGCTGATTTCCCCCTTTGGGAGGGAGAGCTGACAGGTGGTGATTTAACCTGAAGATCACCGCACCTCAGGTGAGGGGCGAGGTTGAGAAGGCAGGGCTTTATGAATAACATCAACCGACACGGGAATTGAATCCGTGCTGGTGACCTCGTTCTGCATCACAAACCAGCCATCCAGCCCACCGAGCAAACCCGTGTGTGAATATTTGAAAGGGTAGGATGGAAATAGACAATGAGATGAAATGATTCAAAGGTTACCAATAATAGCCAGGATAAGGGAAACCAAGCCTACAAGGGTCCTGGTAATGTTTTATATTGTACTGGCCCGACCACTTTTAAAGTATATTTGCACTGGGCATAAAAATCACAAGGGCATTGAATGGAATTCTATCAATGCTCACCGAAGTGCAGAGGCAATAAAGGGCAGGCAACAATGTTTTAGTAGCAATGGGTCATGCCTCACAAATCTGGTGAAATTCTTGCAGAGGCAATTAAACTCGGTGATGGGAGCAATCCACTGTGTTGAATTTATGAGCTCTTCTGGAAGACAAAACGTTTAAGGGAGATTATCGTTTATGGAACTAATGGAAAATTAGCTTACTACACTCGAAACTGTTTTAGCGAGAGAAATAAGAAGGTGTGATTCATGCAAAATGCTTGGGTACTGTTCTACAGATGATCCGATCGCGCTGTGTGTCATGGCTTGGAAGAGGGGAATTTCAATATAATTACCTGAATTGCCCGATGATGACAACGTTATCTGACTGCATGAAAGTTCAGGGAGATTAACAGAAACAAAGGGTTCTAGGTAAATTAAACAGTTGACCAAGGAATGAATATGGATGCATATATAGATTTCTATTTGAAGTAATTTTTAAAAAAATTTTAAATTTTAGAGTACCCAATTTATTTTTTCTAATTAAGGGGCAATTTAGCGTGGCCAATCCACCTATCCTGCACATCTTTGATTTGTGGGGATGAAACCAAGGCAAACACGGGGAGAATGTGCAAACTCCACACGGACAGTGACCCGGGGCTGGGATCGAACCTGGGACCTCGGCGCCGTGAGGCAGCAGTGCTAACCACTGCGCCACCGTGCTGCCCTGTATATGTGAAGTAATAAATGTAGGAGCAGCAAAGGTGAAGGGCACAATTTAATGGAAACATTTTAAGTATAATTTTGGCCGGGTTTGGCAGAATGTTTCTCGCCACCTTTTAGGGAGAGATCCACACCGGTATCTGCCCACACGTAAGGCCTGATTTTATGGCCACGTCATGCTTGAGCGAGAGTGCGACCAGTCCGTTAGATTGTGGGAGTGGCCAAAATCGAGTACCGCGCAGGGCGCCGATCGGTTTGAGATCTAATCGGCCCGCTCCCGTTGCCGTAAACAGGATCTCGCCATGGCTTGTCGAGAACCCAATAATCACCACCTAAAGCCAATTACCATACAATGAATTGGAACGACCCCATATCTAATAGAGGCAAGCAAGCACCAGGTCGTCAGGGAGCGCCCTACATCAAGAGGACGAGTTCCACTCCTTGAACTTCTAGCTCTTGCATGGCCACTACATGAGGATCATGCATGTGTGTGCATGCTTCCCAGTAAGTGTGCATGACAGCTACATCCTGGGGCAGTTGGACATCCTCGGTTTCTTCAAGGACCACCCCAGGATGGCTGGTTGGCTCTTGGGGGATAAGGGGTACCCACTGAGGACCTGGCTAATGACGCCAGCAAGGGGCCAGTGAGCAATCAGAGGCCCAATATGAGTCCCATGCGGCCACCCGGGCTGTAACTGAGCAGTGCATCAGACTCCTCAAAATGAAGTTGCGATACATCGACCGCTCTGGTGGTACACTGCAGTAGGCAACCCAGACGGTCACCCGCTTCATGGTGCCCTCCAGAACCTGGCACGGCAGCAGGGTGACATGCTGGAGGTGTATGGGAGGAACATGCAGCCATCTCTGAGGAGAAGGAAGACGAGGAGGTGCCGGACCAGGAGGGGCTGGAGGATGAGCACGCAGGAGGATGGAAGACAGGCGGTAGCGGCCAGGGCCCGGCAAGCCCTCATCCTTGCCCACTTCACATAGGGCATGGCTTTGTCTGGCATCCCACCCCTCGTCCCACCCCCCCTCGCCTCTTCCCTCACCCCCACCCCCACCAGCACCATCCCAGAGTTTGTGTGACATCACACCAGGGTGGCTGGACTGTGCCGGCAGTGTCAACAGTTCACTGTTGATGGCAGGTGGGTGATGATAACCCGCAGAGCGCTGAGCACTGATGCTCCTCAATCTATGCCTGACTCCTCCTGCCTGTCTACTGAATGCTCAATAACACCCATTACCTGTAAGTGGTGTGCCTGGGTGCGGGGGGGGGGGGGGGGGGGGGGGCGGGGGGGGGGGGGGAGTGGAAATCCCAGACCACCATGCCCAGCCTTTAACCCCCCACTCTTCTTACAATCCCTCATCCCCTCTTTCATGGGCATATCCCCCCTCAGGCCCAACTCTTGGCAGTGTCCCAGTGGCAACCTGGCATTGTCATCCTGGCAGTGCCCTTGCAGCATGGCAGTACCACCAGGGCATCTTGGCAGTGCCAACCTGGAAGTGCCACTTGATCACATAGGCAGTGCCAGTCTGGCAGTGCCACCCAGGCACCTTGGCAGTAACAGGATGGCAGCCTGGCAGTTCCAAGGTGCCTGCCTGCCACATGGGGAGTCAAGGGGCCACCCTGCCCCTGACCACCTAAGTGTCTCTAATTGCCCCCCCAGGTGCTATTACACCTGGTCCACGTTTGTGTGAACCAGTATTAAATGGTGCCTGGTCAAGGCCTCACTGGGGAGGCCGTTAGTTCCTGGGCACTGGGATAATCCAGCACAGACATATTTAAATGAGTTTAATGGCTCATTTATATATTTGATCTGGATTTCGCCCAGCGAGGGTGTGATCCAGATCGCGATGACTCACAAGATCCTGTTAGGTCTCGTGAGGCATTCCGAGCGTCGCAAATCTCATGAGATTTAACGGCCTTGTCTTGATTTGGACAAGGAAACTAAATGTATTGGGCGGGATTCTCCGACCCCCTGCGTGAATCCCACCCCCGCGGTTGCCGAATTCTCCGGCACCGTATATTCGGCGGGGGCGGGAATCGCGCCGCGCCGGTTGACGGGTCCCCCCCGGCGATTCTCCGGCCCAGATGTCGAAGTTCCGCTGCTGGAATGCCTGTCCCGCCGGCGTGGATTAAACCACCTCTCTTACTGGCGGGATAAGGCGGCGCGGGCGAGCTCCGGGGTCCTGGGGGGGGGCGCGGGGCGATCTGGCCCCGGGGGGTGCCCCCACGGTGGCCTGGCCCACGTTCGGGGGCCACCGATCCGCAGGCAGGCCTGTGCCGTGCGGGCACTCTTTTCCTTCCGCCTTCACCACGGTCTCCACCATGGCGGAGGCGGAAGAGACCCCCTCCACTGCACATGCGCGGGGATGCCGTGAGCGGCCGCTGACGCTCCCGCGCATGTGCCGCCCGGCAAAGTCATTTCCGCGCCAGCTGGCGGGGCACCAAAGGCCTTTCCCGCCAGCTGGCGGGGCGGAAATCAGTCCGGCGCGGGCCTAGCCCCTCAAGGTTAGGGCTCGGCTGCTCAAGATGCGGAGGATTCCGCACCTTTGGGGCGGCGCGATGCCGAACTGATTCGCGCCGTTTTTGGCGCCGGTCGGCGGACATCGCGCCGATTGCGGAGAATTCCGCCCATTATCTCCAAATTTGCAGATGATACAAAGTTGGATGGGAGAGTGAGCTGTGAGGAGGATACAGAGATGCTTCAGCAGGATTTGGACAGGCTGAGTGAATGGGCACATGCATGGCAGATGCAGTATAATTTGAATAAATGTGAGATTATTCCCCAGGGTAGAGGGGTCAATTCCTAGGGGGCATAGGTTTAAGGTGAGAGGGGCAAGGTTTAGAGTAGATGTACGAGGCAAGTTTTTTACGCAGAGGGTAGTGGGTGCCTGGAACTCGCTACCGGAGGAGGTGGTGGAAGCAGGGACGATAGTGACATTTAAGGGGCATCTTGACAAATACATGAATAGGATGGGAATAGAGGGATACGGACCCAGGAAGTGTAGAAGATTGTAGTTTAGTCGGGCAGCATGGTCGGCACGGGCTTGGAGCGCCGAAGGGCCTCTTCCTGTGCTGTACATTTCTTTGTTCTTTGTATTATGTGCTTCGGTGGCAAATTAAGGAATGCAAATTTGAATAGGTGTAAATTGAGAGAGGTGGATACTCAACGAGTCCTTGGTGTCCTCGTGCATCAGTCGCTGAAAGTAAGCAGGTACAGTAGACAGTAAAGAAGGTAAATGGTATGTTGGCCTTCACAGCGAGTGGATTTGAGTATAGGAATAGAGATGTTTTACTGCAATTGTATAGGGAATTGATAAGGCCAGGCCTGATGTATTGTGTACAGTTTTGGTGTCTTTATCTGAGGGAGGATGTTCTTGCTGTGGGGGGAGTGCAGCAACGGTTTATCAGGCTGATTTCTGGGATGGCGGGACTGTCATATGAGGAGAGACAAAGAACAAAGAACAATACAGCACAGGAACAGGCCCTTCGGCCCTCCAAGCCTGCACCGACCATGGTACCTGCCTAAACTAAAACCGTCCGAACTTACGGAGTCTGTATCCTTCCATTCCCACCCTATTCATGTATTTGTCTAGATGCCCCTTAAATGTCACTATCGTATCTGCTCCCACCACCTCCGCAGTGCGTTCCATATATTTGCCACCCTCTGTGTAAAAAAACCTGCCTCGCACATCAGTTCTAAGCTTTTCCCACACACTTTAAACCTATGTCCCCCAGTACTTGACTCTCCTACCCTAGGAAAGAGCATCTGACTATCCACTCTGTCCATGCCACTCATAATGGTGTAGACCTCTATCACGTTGCCTCTCAACCTCTGTCATTCCAGTGAGAACCGACCGAATTTATCTAACCTCTCCTCATGACTAATGCCCTCCAACCCAAGCAACACCTCAGTAAACCGCTTCTGTACCCTCTCCAAAGCATCCACATCCTTCTGGTAGTGTGGTGATCAGAATTGTACACAATATTCCAAATGAGGCGTAACTAAGGTCCTGTACAGCTGCAACATGACTTGCCAATTTTTATATTCAATGCCCCGACCGATGAAGGCCAGCAGTATGCCTTCTTGACCACCTTATCCAAATGCATTGCCACTTTCAGTGATCGGTGGACATGCACGCCCAGATCTCTCTGCCTGTCAGTACTCGCAAGAGTTCTACCATTTATTGTGTAATTCCTACATGCATTGGACCTTCCAAAGTGCATTACCTCTCACTTGTCCGTTTTAAACTCCATCGGCCATTCCTCTGACCAAGACTTCAACCAGTTTATACCCTCTGACAATCCTCTTCACTATCTGCAACTCCACTAGGTTTTGTGTCGTCTGCGAACTTACTAATCAGACCAGCTACACTTTCTTCCAAATCATTTATATACATCACAAACAACAAAGGCCCCAGAACTGATCCCTGTGGAATGCCACTAGTCACAGTCTCCCATTCAGAAAAGCACCCTTCTACTGCTACCCTCTGCCTTCTGTGCCCAAGCCAGTTCTGTATCCAACTTGCCAGCTCTCCCCTGATCCCATGTGACTCACCTTTTGTACCAGTCTACCATGAGGTACCCTATCAAAGGCTTTACTGAAGTCCATGTGAACAACATCTACTGCCTTTCCCTCATCTATCATCTTTGTCACTTCCTCAAAAAACTTGATCAAATTAGTGAGGCATGACCTCCCCCTCATAAAACCATGCTGTCCATCACTAATAAGTCCATTTGTTTCCAAATGTGAGTAAATCCTATCTCTAAGAATCTTTTCCAATAATTTCTCTATTACTGACGTAAGGTTCACCGGCCTATAATTTCCTTGATTATCCCTGCTGCCCTTCTTAAACAATGGAACAAGATTAACTACTCTACAGTCTTCTGGAACTTCACCTGTAGCCACTGGTGATACAAAGATTACTGTCAAGGCCCCAGCAATTTCCTCCCTTGCCTCCTGCAGTATTTTGGAGTAGATCCCATCAGGCCCTGGGGATTTATCTACTTTAGTGCCCAACACTTCCTTTTTATTAATATAAACATGACTCAGAATATCTACACACTCCAATTTATACTCCTCATCCACCGAGTCCTTCTCTTTGGTGAATACTGAGGCAAAGTATTCATTTAATATCTCTCCCATTTCCTCTGGTTCCATACATAGATTCCCTCCAATTTCCTTGAATGGACCAACCCTTTCTCTGGCTACCCACTTGCTCTTTACATATGTATAAAAAGTCTTAGGATTTTCTTTAATCCTGTTTGATGTGAAGTTCGCCGGGGAAAGGGGGGGGGGTTTCCAAATGTGGGGAGATAATACAGAGGGGAAGCCCGTTCAATACATTAAAATGTATGGTAATGTGGTTCCCAACCCTTCATGGTGGGAGGCCCATTATGTCATTGGTGAGGGGGCTGTGAGGACAATCAGACGAGGAAATCTCGACAGCGTAGAAGCCATTTGAGGACCCACGGGGATGGAAAATCCCGGCCGTAGATTTTAGGGAGCAACCTGAAAATGATTAAGGACATACAAAAGTCGGAGAAGTTTAAGGAATGGATTGCAGAACTTTGGGTCCAGGCAGTGTCGAAGAGTCAAGAATTGGCGGAGCGCAGAGAGGGTCGCTGAGTTATTCGAGGAGGCGACAGAGATAGGAGGGATGAGGCCATTGAAGGATTTGAAAACAAGGATAAGAATTTTGAAACTTAGATTCTGTTTGTTCATTCTTCATTCATCCCGACATCTAATAAAGTAATTAACCCTAACGCACAGAGTTTCAAATTATTTCCACCCAACCACATTGCAGAACAATAAAATCTCTCATTTAAAGCCACTCTGACATTCCCCATCGAGGTTCATGTTAGAATTTCCATTTTGGTGTAGGGCTGGAAATCTGCCATGATCTGTGTAACTTTATCCAGCATGAGTTATAGCCTTGGAAGAAAAGAGGGAGGGAATTATGGAAAACATGTACAAATTTCTAATTATGAATTGCTTTGAATGTTATAAGTATAGAAACAAATTACCATTTACTCCGTGGGAACAGATTATTCTCGTCTGCTGTAGCTGGCTATACAAATAAAACATGACCTTTATTCACTCCCCCATCCATCTATTAGTGAGTTATGTAACTGGTTGCTTCCTATTATTCATTAATCCTATTGCACAAAGCCTAAATTATTTCTACCCAATCACATTGCGATAAAGATAACCTGCAGACATATCCGCCATGATATTCCCCACCTGGGTTTCAGATGGAGAGGAAGGTTTGTCCTATCATTGCTTTGTGTATTCCTGGTCCTCATCACTGCACAATTACTGGCCATGCCCTCAGCTGCTTAGGCCGGAAGCTCTGGAATCCCCCCAAAACCTTTCTGCCTCCAGTTACACTTTTAAGACAATCTTGAACACCTAATCTACTGATCATGATTTTGGTTATCTGCTCTAATATCTTCTTATATGCTTTACGTTTGTTTGACCTATGCTCCAGTGAAGCATCTTCGGATATGTCAAAGGTGTTATATAAATAAAAGTAGTTGCTGCTGTTGTTTAATTCTGATCTGAACAGATATTCAGAAGCCCCTCTGAATAAATTGGCAGAGATCGCCCTCGGCAAACCTGCAACTCCAGTTGCAAGGCACAGGTGTAGAGGTGCCTGGAACTCCCATGTGTTTCGAACTTGATTTAAGGCACGCGTGCCTCGCACCACACTCCTGTCACATCTGTCTTCACTCCAAGTCCTCAAATGTGCTAGTGATTGGTATCACACCTGCTCCAGTTTCATTCCTATGCCCCTCTTCACAACCCTCCCATGTAGGCCTACCGCAGGGTTCCAACGTCACTCATATGGCGGCAAGGTAGCACAGTGGTTAGCACTGTTGCTTCACAGCGCCAAAGAGCCCGGTTCGATTCCCGGCTTGGGTCACTGTCTGTGCGGAGTCCACACGTTCTCCCTGTGTCTGCGTGGGTTTCCTCTGGGTGCTCCGGTTTCCTCCCACAATTCCCGAAAGATGTGCTGTAATTTGGACATTCTGAATTCTCCCTCAGTGTACCTGAACAGGCGCTGGAATGTGCGACTAGGAGCTTTTCACAGTAACTTCATTGCAGTGTTAATGTAAGCCTATTTGTGACAATCAAGATTAGAAAGAAAAATAGAGTCAAAGAGCTTTCACCACTAAAAAAGGCCCTTCGGTCCATCATGTCTGTGCTGGCCATTCTTCAGCACTTGGCCCACAGTCTTGAATGCTGTGGCGTTTCAAGTGCTCATCTAAATGCTTCTTAAATGCTGTGAGGGTTCCCTCTACCACCTTTTCAGGCAGTGAGTTCCAGATTCCCACCACCCTCTGGGTGAAGAAGTTCTTCCTCACATCACCTCTAAATTTCCTGCTCCTTACCTTAAATCTATGCCTCCTGGTTATTGACCCTTCAACTAAGGGGAATTGTTCCTTCCTGTCTACCCTATGCCCTTCAGAATTTTGTACACCTCAGTCAGGTCCCCCTGCATTCTTCTCTGCTCTAAGGAGAACAACCCCAGCCTAACCAGCCTCCCTTCATAGATGATACACTCCGGCCCAGGCAAAATCCTGGTGAATCTCCTCTGCCCCCTTCCTAGTGCAATCACATCTTTCCTGTAATGTGGTGACCAGAATTGCTCACAGTACTCTAGCTGTAGCCTAAAGAGCATTTTATGCAGCTCCATCATAACCTCTCTGCTCTTATGTTCCACGCCTCGGCTAAAAGAGATAAGTGCCTTCTTAACCACTTTATCTGCCAACAGGGATCTATGGACCTGCACCCTGAGGTCCTTCTGGTCCTCTGTATTTCCTAGTGTCCTACTGTTCATTGTGTATTCCCTTGCCTTGTTAGCCCTCCAAAAATGCACCACCTCACACTTTTCAGGGTTGAATTTTCTTTGCCACTATTCTGCCCATCTGGCCAGCTTGTCTGTATCACCCTGTAATCTAAGGCTTTCCTCCTCACTATTCATCACACCACCAATTTTTGTACCATCTGCAAATTTACTGATCATACCCCCCACATTCACATCTAGATCATTAAACTGCACTGCAAATAGCAAGGGACCCAGCACCGATCCCTGCGGTACACCATTGGACACAGGCTTCCAGTCACAAACACCCTCTGCCTCTTTGCCACTAAGCCAATTTTGGATCCAATTTGCCAAATTACCCTGGATTCCCTTGGCTCTGACATTCTTGCTCAGTCTCCCATGTGGGACCTTGTCAGAAGCCTTACTGAAGTCTATGTACACCACATCAACTACACTGCCCTCATCTACATACCTTTGGATTTTTGTTCATTGTCACGTGTACCGAAGTACAGTGAAAAGTATTTTTCTGCGAACAGCTCAACAGATCATTTAGTACATGAAAAGAAAAGAAAAGAAAATACATAATCGGGCAACACAAGGTAGACAATGTACATAAACACCAGCATCAGGTGAAGCATACAGGGGTGTAGTGCTAATCAAGTCAGTCCATAAGAGGTCGTTTAGGAGTCTGGTAACAGCGAGGAAGAAGCTGATTTTGAGTCTGTTCGTGCATGTTCTCAGATTTTTGTATCTCTTGCCCGATGGAAGAAGTCACCTCTAGTCACCTCTGAAAAAATTCAATCAAATTTGTTCGGCGTAATCTCCCCCTGACCAAGCCTGCTGACTATCTTTGATTAATCCTTGCCCCTCCAAGTGGAGATTAATTCTGTCTCTCTGAACCTTTTCCACTAATTTCCTTAACACTGATGTTAGGGGGCAGCACGGTGGTGCAGTGGTTAGCACTGCTGCCTCACGGCGTCGAGGTCCCAGGTTCGATCCTGGCTCTGGGCCACTGTCTGCGTGAAGTTTGCACGTTCTCCACGTGTTTGCATGGGTTTCGCCCCCACAACCCCAACGATGTGCAGGGTAGGTGGATTGGCCACGCCAAATTGTCCCTTAATTGGAAAAAATGAATTGGGATACTCTAAATTTAAAAAAAAACACTGATGTTAGACTCACAGGCCTGTAATTACCTGATATTTCCCTACTTCCTTTCTTGAATAGTGGTACCAGATTAGCTGCCCTCCAGTCCTTTGGCGCCTCACCTGTGGCCAGTGAGGAATTGGAACATTAACGTCAGAGCCCCTGCAATCTCATTTATTGCCTCACACAGCTGCCTAGGATGCATCTCATCTGGGCCTGGGGATTTATCCACTTTTAAACATGCTAAATGTTAATCTGTTCTGTTATTTCACATGATGTGGAGATGCCGGCGTTGGACTGGGGTGAGCAGAGTAACAAGTTTTACAACACCAGGTTAAAGTCCAACAGGTTTGTTTCGATGTCACTAGCTTTCGGAGCGCTGCTCCTTCCTCAGGTGAATGAAGAGGTATGTTCCAGAAACATATATATAGACAGATTCAAAGATGCCAGACAATGCTTGGAATGCGAATCTACTTGCCTTCAAACAACCGCGCAACCTCAAACAAACCATTGTTTGCAGCAAACTACCCAGCCTTCAGAACAGTGACCACGACACCACACAGCCCTGCCATGGCAATCTCTGCAAGACATGCCAGATCATCGACATGGATACCACCATTACACGTGAGAACACCACCCACCAGGTACGCGGTACATACTCGTACGACTCGGCCAACGTTGTCTACCTCATACGCTACAGGAAAGGATGTCCCGAAGCGTGGTACATTGGCGAGACCATGCAGACGCTGCGACAACAAATGAACGGACATCGTGCGACAATCACCAGGCAGGAATGTTCCCTTCCAGTCGGGGAACACTTCAGCAGTCAAGGGCATTCAGCCTCTGATCTCCGGGTAAGCGTTCTCCAAGGCGGCCTTCAGGACGCGCGACAACGCAGAATCGCCGAGCAGAAGCTTATAGCCAAGTTCCGCACACATGAGTGCGGCCTCAACCGGGACCTGGGATTCATGCCGCATTACGTCCATCCCCCACCATCTGGCCTGCAAAATCCTACCAACTGTCCTGGCTTGACACAATTCACACCTCTTTAACCTGGGGTTACCCCATCTCTGGATCTGTAAAGATTTAATCACCAGCTAATGCTCGCATTCCAAGCATTGTTTGGCATCTTTGAATCTGTCTATATATATGTTTCTGGAACATACCTCTTCATTCACCTGAGGAAGGAGCAGCGCTCTGAAAGCTAGTGACATTAAAACAAACCTGTTGGACTTTAACCTGGTGTTGTAAAACTTCTTACTCTGTTATTTCACAGTCCACCTCCCTGCTTTCTATAGCGACATCATCCTTCTCCACACTAAATATAGATGCAAAATCTCATTTATACCTCACCTACGTCTTTCAGTCCCACACATAGGTCACCACTTTGGTCCAACTCTTGCCCTTGTTCTGCTCTTGCCCTTAATATATTTATAAAACACCTTGAGACTCTCCTTTATTTTATCCATCAATGTTTGTTAATGCCCCCTCTTAATTCTCCTCATTTATTTTTTATATACACACCCTGCACTTTCCATACTCCTTTAAGTATATATACTCCTTTTCCACTAAGGCTACAGACATTTCACATGTTCCACTATGAGCCCACTAGACACAGATGGTCGAATTTTTCCACGATATTGGATGGATGATTTGGGACAAGTGGCATGGGGAAGTTCTGGAAAGTGATGCCAGTCTGGATCCCACTGTGATAGCACCCAATTTTAAAGTATTCTTTCATAGAAATGCGGCGTCAAATGTTCCCCATCCCTAATTGCCCTTTAAGGGCTTGCTTAGCCATTTCTAAGGCAGCTAATAATCAACCACAATGCTGTGGGTTTGGAACCACATGTAGGCCTGACCAGGTATGGATGGCAGATTTCCTTACCTCAGTGGCATTAGTGAACCAGATAGGTTTTTAATGTCACCATCTCTGAGACTAGCTTGCAACTCAAGATGTATTAACTGAATTCAAATCCCACCAGCTGGCATGGTGGGATTTGAACCCATGTCCCCAGAGCCTGGACCTCTGGATTATTAATTTATTGACATTGACACTGTGCCACCATCTCCAACTGACATTTCGTTTTCCGCTGGGCAGCACTGAAGGAAAGCAGAGAAACTCCTTGTGTCTGTTGGGTAAATAATTCAGAAGATTTCTTCGATAACATCTCCCAAACCCATGGTCTCTACCACATAGAAGAAGGGCATCAGACATATGGGAACACCACCACCTGCAAGTTCCCCTTCGAGCCACACACATGAATGGATACAAAAATATGTTCTTGAGGGGATAGGGGTTGGGGGTCCAGAACCAAGGGACACAGTCTCAGAATAAGGAGCATACACACGAATTAGGAGCAGGCCCCTTGAGCCGGTTCTGCCATTCAACAAGATAGTGGCTGACCTATTGTAATCTCTGAACCACATTTGGACACTAAAGGCAATTTAGCATGTCCACTCCACCTAACCTGCACGTCTTTGGACTGTGGGAGGAAACCGGAGCACCCGGAGGAAACCCACGCAGACATGGGGAGAACGTGCAGACTCCACAGACAGTGACCCAGCAGGGAATTGAACCTGGGACCCTGGTACTGTGAAGCCATAGTGCTAACCAGTGTACTGCCGTGCTGCCCTGTGGAGCTATAAACCTGTACTCCTAGATCTCTTTGTTCTATAACTCTCCCCAGCACCTTACCATTAACTGAATAGGTCCTGCCCTGATTTGATCAACCAAAATGCATCACCTCACATTTATCCAAATTAAACGGCATCTGCCACTCATCGGCCCACTGCACTGGCCCAAATGATCAAGATCCCGTTGCAATCTTATGCGATATACTGCAGGCCATTCTTCTATCCAGCAGAACCTACTGCCATCGCACTCTCATGCACGCAAATCTTCAGTGCGCTGTCCATTGCTGTTTGCAAGGGGCTTGATGTGTGCAGATTGGCACATTTCCCTTTTTTCTCCCACATCACAACAGTGGCGGCACTTCAAGAAAGTACTTCATTGGCTGTAAGGCACTTTGGAAAGTCCTGTCTGGATGGAAGGCGCTATATCAATGCAATCCCTCTATTTTATGCCCACTGCTTTAGCGCCGGAGTATAATTCTCATTGTCCTCAGGGTGTATTAGCCGAATTGATGACACTCAAGTAGCCGCAACATATGAAATATAATAACCCCCCAAACCAGCCCCCTCCCCCAAGCCCGTGCAACCTGGAGGGACCTGTCAAAGCTTCAGACCGGGTGAAGATACAAGCCAGAAGTTGACATGTGCATTTTATATTATTTTTGTAGCCACGTGGGGATTGTCAGACCCGCTTCCTGGTCGTGTACAGCTCAAATGTGCACGTGTCCCTCTCTCTGGTATCCCTTGCCAAACTCCTTATATAAATAGTGTAGCCGGAGATCAAATCCAACCTCGTCTGTGCGGGGATAGAGCTACATCCAGTTAAAGGTTGAGGGGAACTCCGAGCTGCCTTGCACATTTAAACATGCCATACCTCCCTGCTTGGCTCTCTTACACCCAGCAGACAGAAGTGCTTTTTCACCCGATCTCCGATGTTCCCTCAGTGAAAGCTCGGCACATTCAGGCAACACGTGGATAAACTTGATTTGTGAAAGAAGTGTCACTTTTCCGCTGGAACGAACGGCCCATCCAGCGCCACCCGTCCAAGGAGATCATCACGTTTCTGGCGATTGTACAACCTGTGAAAGCTTGAGGAGCTCTCTTTATTTTTAATTTGGGGAAGGGGGGTGGAATTCGTTCTCACCACCCACCACCAACCCCCTTCCTTCCACCTTGATCCGTAAAGAGGATTTGTGTTTTTTTAGGGTGGGGGGGAAAGAAAAGAAAAAAACATAGGCGAGGGATCCGAGGATTATTATTATTGCACTGGGACAGCCACTGAAAACGCCGCCTTACTGCTGTATCCCAGCACAAAGATGCTCATTCTGGAGATCGCCCTCTTTCTGATTTACACCGCCTTTTTGCAAAGGGACTCCGCTTACGAATCGAGCCAAGACTATTACGATGATTATCAGGAGCTGGGAGAAGCGAAGGTAAATGGGGGTTTTGCTTTTTTTTGGTGGTGCAGTTGGGGGCTTACATGTTGCTGTCTCTGAGCTACTGTTCAACAAGGGGATCACCTTCACTTTCTAACAAGCGCTGCAGGAGTTTATTGCGAGGCTGTTAGTGGCACTGGATCCTCACTGGGGGCAGAGGGAGCTGGGGGCCAGTCCTGTTTCTCTAACACACACAGATTATGTAGATTTTTAAAAATACATAGTTATGCCAATTTCAACATATGTCCTGTTTCGTGGGCTACTTACACGTAACTTCGTAACTTTTAACTATGTTGCTTTTTAATGCACTTTTTAATGTATTTATAAATATATTTATAACATTTTAGTACATTCATGTATCTTTTAATACACTTTATGTAACTTTGCAACTTTAATACAGATGTGCAACTTTTATATGTGTAACTTTTAAATACGCCATGTCAATTTCTCAGATGTATCATTTTAATAGATATAACCTCTCGATACATAAATGCAACTTTTGATACATATGTAATGTCTGATTGCACCGTGCATATATTTATATCAAATAGTTAGCATTTGTAGAATTTTGGAATTTGCTGAACTAGCTTCTCTCTCTCTCTGACGTAGACAGACAGACAGAGAACAGGATTTGGAAGTTTTGCTCTTGGTGTTCACTGACTTGTGCCGCGAGTTTCTCTGCGATCTTTCCTGGCTGGGATGGTTTGAATGTTGTTGGGTGTCCGAGCAACAGCGGGGAGATTTCCCCACAGCCTCTCCACACAGACTGGCGACAGAGTTCAGCTTATTTTAGTTCAGACTAAAAGCCCGGCGTGCTAACACGTACGGGGATATCTCTCTCGACATTAGTCAGTTCCCGGAAAAAAAGTTACGAAGTGGCAGATTAATAAAAAAAATGTGCGGAGAACTCTCTCTGCTTCGAACCGGTTGAAGTCAAACAATTTTGTCACCGAGCTTCTCTTTCTCACAATAAATTCGCGCGTGTTTATCTTCAAGGGTGAGAGATGCAAATGTGGGTATTTATAAATCAGGTCAGGAAGGCTCCACTCAGCCCACGAGAGGACAAGAATTTTTATAAGCTATTTTCTTTAAGGCAGGAGGGATATTATGTGTGTCCATGTCGTGAACTGGAGGAGGGGTCAGCTACAGGGAAGGGGCAGGATTAGATAAATTAAATGTGGACTCCCCACCCCCCCCCCCCCCCCCCCACGCCCCCCACTTCGAGGTTTACAGAAATTAATTCCACTCGTAGGCGTTCTGGAGAGAGGTCAAGGGGAGTAACTAAGACAGTCTATGGGTTGGAGAATAACTATGGGATTTTGGCATTCTTGATTGAGAGTATATAGATGTCACTGTCAGGCAGTGTGTTTAAGTTGCTAAAAGGGAGGGGACTGACCTAGGGTGACATAGGGAGATGCATAGACTCGAGGGGCCAGATGGCCTCCTTCTGCACTGTCGGGATTCTATGAGTGACAGATATGGAGTGAGGGTGGAAGAGCACAGAAATTGACACAAATTAAGAGAAATGATCTGCACTGATGCATACAGAGAATGAGAAGGCAGCACGGTGGCAGAGTGGTTAGCACTGCTGCCTCACAGCGCCAGTGTCCCAGGTTCAATTCCAACCTCGGGTGACTGTGTGGAGTTTGCACTTTCTCCCCGTGTCTGCGTGGGTTTCCTCCGGGTGCTCCGGTTTCCTCCCACAGTCCAAAGATGTGTAGGTTAGGTGTGGCTATTGAGGTTACGGGGATAGGGTGGGGGAGTGAGCCTGGGAGGTTGGGGCTCTTTTGGAGGGTCGGCACAGACTCAATGGGCTGAATGGCTTCCTTCTGCCCTGTAGTGATTCTATGGTTCCAATGAGCACAGGTAGCGGCAGGACACCCACACAGAGACAGAAAGGACACAGGAAAAGGGGAGAGGGGTCGCAAAGACAGGACGAGAGGAGGAAAAAGCATAAACATACACAGCTTCCAGAGTAAGATAGCACCCAGGTGCACACACACATAAATGCTGGTGGCATGCAAAGAAATCTCACATAATCAGAACTCTCGCACAAGAAAACAGTGAAGAGATCTCAGAGAGAGACACACACACAGATAAAGAACTTTAAGTTCAGAGACTTATAAATGCACTCAGTCATATACATAAAGAACAGCAGAGGAAGAGTGACAGGAATACAGAAGAGAGAAAATGACACAAAAGTCATAAGTGCCCACTCGAAGGCAGGGAGACACACAGAATTAGACCGAAGCAGACAGACTTGCAGGGCATTGTTAGTAACAGGCGTCTGCTTCTTCCGTGGGATGGTGCAGTCTCATAATAAAGGAGGTGAAATCTTGCTGGTGACTCTCCATCCGGGATTGATTCAGAATAAAAATGTGAGCAAGTTCTCTGCTTAAACCACGCTCCGCTGAAGACTGACCAGGAAGATTAAAGTTTCCGAAGGAGTTACAGAGAAACAGTGCTGCAACTGACACACAGCCCCGGAAAGAGAGCGAAAGAGAGAGCAGAGAGGCGATACTGTGATGCTAGAGGTACGCAAGAGCAGTCAGCAAAATCAAGCGAGCAAAGTGGGTGGCAGACAGTGAATGTACAAGAAGAGAGTGAAGGTTGGCACGTTTTAACTTCTCAATTACACATTCGGAAAAGGTTGGAGGAGCAGAAGATGTGGGAGTGTCTTCTTGAAAGGTAAAAGGAGTTTTCTTTCTGCTGTCATAGCTGGAGGGCGCTATCACTCACTGAATGGGGCTCCTGTAACTTAGTCAAATCATTTGCTTAGTGGATTGAAACATTATGTTCGATTTTTGAAACAATTGTGGAATCCAGATGTTGTGCTGATGGCATTTTGCAGAGTATATTCCAATTGAAAACATTTGTCAACACTGCTGTGAAAGGCTTAACCCCTCCCTGCTGTTGTTAGCTGGAAACTGCATTTTCCCCACAATTGCCTCTCCTCCGACAGTCTTTTCTCTGACCAGTCTTACTTGGTCTTAACTCTTTTCTGACTTTCCAGCATTCCTTGCTCTCTTTCTTTATTCATTGGTGGTGGGCATCACTGGCTGGGTCAGCATTTTAAGAGTCACCTGCATTGCTGTGGGTCTGGAGTCACGTGTAGCCCACACCAGATAAGAATGGCAGATTTCCTTCCCTAATTGGGTATTAGTGAACCAGGTGGGTTTTTACAACAACCGACAATGGTTTCATGGTGATTATGAGATCTTTTAATTCCACTTTTTCATTGAATTCAAATTACATTACCTGTCATGGTAGGAATTGAATGCAGGTCCCCAGAACATTACCCTGGGTCTCCAAATTACTGGGCCAGTGATAATACCACTAAGCCCCTGCCTTCCATTATCATTTACAGAACTGTATGGTCCACAGCCAAAAGTTGAGAAGACCATTGACTTGCTGGAAATGGTCTGGCAAGCCATTTTCCCTTCAAAAAGAGACGAATACAGAAGAGTCTCATGGCATTTTTGACATGGTAATGTTATGTGCGAATGATGTGGCCAAATAATTTGATGTAATTCACACCTTTCGGTTGTGTATGTAAACAAATGAGAACAGGGTTTGTCAAACAATAATTGCACCTCTTGTCAAAAAATGTAATTATGCCATAAAAGATCAACAAACGTCTTCACATGTTCATGTGCAATAAAGCCGAGGATGCAACATTCAATTTGGATGTTTGAAGTAGCTGCAGAACTGGCTGAATGCTAACATGTGTCACTCAACCAATTCTATAAAAATAGGCCAACTACCAATTTTTGTCTCTACTTTTATGAGATAGTGCTGTGTTCAAATTGGCTGCTGTGATTCCTAATATTGCACCGGGAACTATGCAGCATGGTGGCACAGTGGTTAGCATTGCTGCCTCACAGTGCCAGGGACCTGGATTTGATTTCAGCCCTTGCCTGTGTGGATTTCCTCTGGCTGCTCTGGTTTCATATTGCAGTTCTATTCCCCATTGAACCTGTAACAGTGTCATATTGCAGTCCTATTCTTCATTGAATGTGTAAGAGTATCATATTGCAGGGTGGCATGGTAGTACAGTGGTTAGCACTGTTGCTTCACAGCTCCAATGTACCAGGTTCGATTCCCGGCTTAGGTAACTGTCTGTGCAGAGTCTGCACGTTCTCCCCGTGTCTGCGTGGGTTTCCTCCGGGTGCTCCGCTTTCCTCCCACAGCTCCCAAAAGACGTGCTGTTAGGTCATTTGGACATTCTGAATTCTCCCTCTGCGTACCCGAACAGGCTCCAGAATGTGGCGACTAGGGACTTTTCACAGTAGCTTCATTTGTAGTGTTAATGTAAACCTATTTGTGACAATAAAGATTATTATTACAAAGAACAAAGAACAATACAGCACAGGAACAGGCCCTTCGGCCCTCCAAATCTGTACCGGTCATGATACCAACCTTTGCCAAAACCCTCAGCACTTCCTTGTGCCGTATCCCTCTGTACCCATCCTATCCATGTGTTTGTCATGATGCCTTTTGAACGCATCTGTTATTATTATTATTGTTGCAGTTCCATTCCCCATTCAACCTGTAACAATATCATATTGCAGTTCTATGCCCCACTGAACCTGTAACTGTATCATATTGCAGTTCCTTTCCCTCTTGAGCCTGCAATAGTGTCATATTGCAGTTCAAATCCCCATTGAACCTGAAACAGTATCATATTGCAGTTCAAATCCCCATTGAACCCATAACAATACTATTTTGCTGTTCCATTCCCCATTGAACCTGTAACAGTGCCATATTGCAGTTCTATTCCCCATTGATCCTGTAACAGTGTTGCATTGCAATCCTATTCCCCATTGAGCCTGTAACAGTGTCATATTGCAGTCTTATTTTCTATTGAACCAGTAACAGTGCCATTTTGCAGTCCTATTTCCCATTGAACCTGTAACAGTATCATATTGCAGTCTTTTCAGAGGAAGCTTCAGTTTGACTGCAGCCTGACAGCTTTAAAAGGCCCACCAAGTCCAACACTTTATCTTCCCCAGCCATTGTGAAAGATAACAGCAAAACATACCAAATTGCTGAATGAAGCTCATTGCATGGGGATCCAGTGCTGTGGGAAATCATGACATAGCGTAAATATGTGGTTTCTACTGCAGAGAAATATATAGAGTCATCACTGCTGAAGCACATATTAACTGTGCACCACGAGAGAAACAAAGGAGAGAATTACTCTCCTAAAGAAGCTGATATCTTCCAAGCTGATGGAAATATATTTTTACACATCTAAAATTACACTATCCGAGGCAATTTTGACTACCATGATAATAGCTGCTGTGGCCTCTGTTGCTACTTGGCCATTGGTGATGGCGGGCTGGGGGGAATGAACGTTATCTTATCACATGCACAAACTTATCTTTTAACTTCAATGAAAAGCCAATTTTCTCGATTTAAAAAAAGAAAAGGATCTGCAGAGACCAGAAATAACTTTGCTGGTAGTTAACACAAACATTCTTAATTTTATAGCAGAGAAAGTTCAGGGAGGCTGATACGGTATTTCATGTTGTAATGACATGATTTATGGTCCTGACGTGAAACTGATCGAAGGAGACCCATAAACAGAAAATAAAAGTGTGGGAGTTTTACGCTTGAAAGTAGTAAATTATTTCAAAAGTTTTTTTCCTTACTTCACCTTTCTGTCTCCACTCTCTCTTAACCCACTTTCTTCCTTCCCCCTGTTTATTGTTCATTCTGTATCTGATTTGATGTTAATTCATCTTATTATCTACTATGTCATTCACTCTGTTTTTTTCTCTATCCTTTTGTTTCCGTGGTTACTCAGATAGAGCTTTGGACCTGATGTTGAAGAGGTCCTTAATGCCCTGATAACCTAATTATCAGCTCTCAATTGCAGCACTTTACAGCGCAAAAGTAAATGTGCTGATGGCCGCATTGAAAAATCTATTTCCCTGTACTGTACGCTGCACCAGAGACTTCTCAGCCAATGTAAAACAGGAGAACTTGAATTTCAGTATAAATGTGCTGTTAATATTGTGATTTTGCAATGGGGCGGGTGATGACATCGATGGGGTTTAGAGACACAATGTAAGCAATTAGGAGACCAAGTCAAATGAATAAATAATTTATTGATTAAGACATGTGAAGGCCCGTAGCAAACTTCATGGTCGTATAAATGGAAAAAGGGCTCAAGTTAGCAAAGCAAGTTCTCATATAATCCGTCGTAAGGTTCCAAAGTGGGTTTGATGTCTGGTACTGGTCGTGATCCACAAAATACACAGCGATTAATTCACAATGGAATCCAACGTCCTCATCACTTCCACCATAAGGCTTCTGCCCTCTACCATTTTTTGATAATGAACCTCATATCCCAGATTGATGTGGATACATTTCTGGTTTGAAGGTCGGCAATTCCTTCTGGAATTGCCGGCGGCCACCTTGTGTAATGCCTGGCTCTATTTGGTGACCATGTTGGGTGAGGGACAGACGTGATCTAGAAAGTGGAGGAGCGAGTATCGGAAATGCAGTTCCTGCAGTACCTGGCCGCTTGTGACACCACAATTTATTGACAACTTAGTGAATGCAATTTTCTAAACTGAATGTATTGCCAAAACAGCTGTTGTACAGAGTCGTTTGTTAATACGGTTATTTTGATAGTCCATCCAACAGCATCTGTCTTTTTAATGAATGTGGAAAACCACTCAACATAAGTGATTCAGTGACATACCTTGCTGTTAAATAGTTCTACTGTTACATGAGTGAAGATTAATGAATGGTAAATTGTAAGTTGAATCCGTATACTTGTACTCATTCCTACTTGTTTTCCAATCTTTGTCATGCTAATAAAGTTGTTTTACTTGGCAGCTAAATAATTCCTTTATGGTGGTGTTCAAATGTATGACGTGGGCAGTTTAGTTACTAAATAGTCATTATGTCTCATAGAATAGAAACAATCCTTTCAAAATTAATTTAACAAAGGCTTGATGTTAAGTATCCTAGTCTGGCAGAGATAAGTCTAACTGTCCTTACCCGCAGCGAGAATATGATGTAATGAAGCCCACCAATATCTGGTTTAAGCATCTTTGGGGTATATGTTAGTCAAAGTGGTGTAAACTCCCCCAAACGTTGCAAAATACCAAGCTATTCGGAGTCCTTGTACGAGATCACTCTTTCAAATTTCAAATTATGTCACTATGGAAGAAACTAGAACGTTATGAGAAATAGAATGTACAGCTCTACCTGCTCAAGTCACCTCAAGGATAAGAGCCCAACAAAATGAGATCCCAGACATAGAATGCCAGTCTCTATGTACTAGCCCATAGCTGATCCTCCCCACAGCACAGCCAAACATTCACAAAACATCGTGATCTGAATGTATATACAATAATGGCAGCTGCCTGATCTGGTCAGTGCATCTCTTGCAAATACTAGGGGTAATTTTAACTTTCAGGAAGAAAACCCACAGGATATTTTGGAATGTCGATTTCACACACTGCCTAATATTACTCCGAATCCTTGCAACTAGATCATGAAATGAATAATTGGCAAGTGAATCAAAGATATTGCCTACAAATGATTTGGTGCAACTTCATAGTGTCCACACAAAAATCACGTTCTGTATAAATTGGGCTTGGGTAGGGTGCTCTTTCAAAGAGCCGGTGCAGACTTGATGGGCTGAATGGCCTCCTTCTGCACTGTAAATTCAATGAAATCTATGAAATTCGATATAGATCTTATAAGGGGCTGGTTTAGCACAGGGCTAAATAGCTAGCTTTTAAAGCAGAACAAGCAGTTGAAAGAACTTTGCAGGTTTTTTCTTTACCAAATTCCACTTCAATTCCCGTACTAGCCTCCCCGAACAGGCGGCGGTGGAATGTGGCGACTAGGGGCTTTTCACAGTAACTTTATTTGAAGCCTACTTGTGACAATAAGCGATTTTCATTTCATTTCATTTTCATTTAAAACTAAAGCAACACACTCTGGTACTTTTTTTTCACTGGAGTATTGTTCAAATTCAATGGATTATCTGTGAATTAAGTAATATTTAAGGCTTTATATAAGTTGTTGGGGTTCAGTTAGCTCAGTTGGATGGAGCATGATGCAGAATGTTACTAATGATGTGGGTTCAGTCCCCACACCGGCGTCGTTTTCATGGAGGTTTGTTTCCAGCGTGTGGAGTGGTGACCCACAAGCAACGGGTTGCCAGAAAACCCTTTCTCTCTAATGGAGAGAGATGCTAGTCATCCTTTGGGACTGGCGATGTTGATGCAAGCTTTCATTTGCAATTGCAGTTCGGGTTCTGCCCTTGCCTAATAATACCGATCAGCAACCCTATATTCCATGATATTAGAACCAGTTCTCTCTTTTAATTTAGCCTCTACATTGGAGCTCGTCCTCTAACAGGGGTTTCATTGCTGACCCATTCATTGAACAAATTGATACAAATCAATTGTTATTGGGTTGCATGCTCATTGTCAGGGCAGGCTGCTGTTGTTTATGGATATGGAGCAGCAGGGTCATATCACCGAGAGCTTAGCAAATTCTTGGGCTGTGTAGCATCGTGGTGTGCTGTAGCTACTGACCCTAATTAGTTTATGACCTATGACCTCAGTTAGTATAGGAGATAATGGTTCGTTTACATAATCTGGAGTATGTGTCATGATTATTTGCCAGTCCGGTTATAATATCCATGGCCCTGACTTAATATGCTTGCCACATTAACCCATTAGTGGCGTTGCTGTCTCTCTTGGTGCGTTCATATGACCAAATTGGCAGCAGTCCCATTTTGTCCCATTTTGAAACAATATTTATCCCACAACACACATCACGAGAATGGATGACATGGTTATTATCACAGTGCTGTTTGCGCAGATTGGATGATGCGTTCACCATGTTAGTGACAAAACCTCAAAGGTACAAAATGGCTGCAAAGCACTTTGTGAGGTGTGACAAATGTTTGTTATCCCTAACCACTTTGTCACCCCAACAACAAGAGTGAGCATCGAAAAATAATGGGGAAAGTATCAGAAGCCATGTGTTCAGTGGGTTGGTTAGCTAATCTCAAGTATCAGCCACCCTGATTACAGCTGGTGAGAATTACGTCACAGGCCTTTCACTGTGTTATATGTACATAATAGTAAATCCATTCAGTGAAACAAATATGCATATTTACCTAAATTGGTCCGCTTCACTGGCAAAGCATGTTACAAAATAAATCTGCTGTCAAGAATAATGTTCTATCATTGAGAGTGCAATAGTTTCGAGAGCCTTTTATAAATTAAAATTACTGTTTGGGTTGCGCAATGCAATTTCTCCGGGTTGCAGTCTCAACTTGAAAGCATTCAAGCTTCATATTTACTTGTACAGGAAATTATTTTAAACAGTTTTTGGCAGCGATATTACAGGCTACAGGAACATGGGAGCAGGGGCAAGCTACTTAGCTCCCGGACCCTGCTCTGTCACTAAATTAGATCATGGCTAATCTTAACTCTATCTTACCCACCTTGGTTCATTAACCCTTAATACTATTTCCAGATAAAAATCCACCTTGATTTCCATTTTTAAATTTTCACATGACCTAGCCTCAAGAACTTGTTGCCCCAAAGAGTTGTTAGTCCTCACTTCTTTGGCAGACGTTAGCGGATGTATCATACTGTCTTGGGCATGATTCTGAGTTGGTGTCAGAACGTCCTTACAGGGAGAATGGGGAAATCGATCCAAGCTACTCTCCAAGGGATCAGTTCAAGAATGTTGCCTCCACAGGCCTGAGAATCCTTGAAACCCATTCTGGGAATGATTTCTGGGAACAGAAGGATGGCCCACCCTCACCCCTTGAGTCAAAATGTTCAGGGTTCAAATCCCACTCCAGGGACTTGAGCACCTATCCTTGTCTGGCATTCCAGTGCAATCCTGAGGGAGCACTGCACTGTTGTCGTTTTGGTGAAATGTTAAACCAAGAACCTGTCTACACGCGCAGGTGGATACAAAGGATCCCCATGGCACTATTTCGCGGGAGGAGAAGTAGGAGGAGATTCTCACCATTGTCCTCACTAACATTTTCCCTCAACCTACATCACTCAAACTCATTGCTGTTTTAACCCACATTCACCACTTTGATTTTGGGGGCCGGTTTTGCTCAGTTGGATGGACAGCTGGTTTGTGATGCAGAACAAGGCCAAAAGCCGGGGCTCAATTCCTGTACCGGCTGAGGTTATTCATGAAGGCCCCACCTTCTCAACCTTGCCCCTCGCCTGAGATGTGGTGATCCTCAGGTTAAACCACCACCAGTCAGCTCTCCCCCCTCAAAGGGGAAAGCAGCTTGTAGTCCCTGGAGCTTTGGCGAAGTTACTTTACTTTTATTAGCTGCAGATTTCCTACAACACTAGTTACATTTGATAAGTGCTTCATTGCTGTGAGACATTTTGGGTTATCCTCAAAGGGACTATATAAATCCACATTCTTTCTTCCCAATGTTTCTATTGTTATAGTTTTATAGCTGGTAGTATTGAACCCAGTTTGTTACATCAATAGTCTACAACTCACTGTAGAAGGTACCGCCTATGTTGTACACTGAACTGACGCTAGCGTCTTGCTTTGTCTTGGCATGTGGGTAGCCCTGGGCACTGACTCGTCTTAAGTAACTAAAAAATGCTTCAGTGGGTTAATTAGTATTCAGACAAAGTACACTTGTAGTAGAATTGACACCGGGTGATATCATATCCTGCTGTTCTCAACATTGAATTGCGCCTATATGTATGTCATCCAAAGTTCAAGAGGTTTTTTTTTACCTCAGAAGTTTCCAAATGGTTTTAAAATGACAAATGGTCTAATTTCTCAAACATTACTTCAGAAAGCCAATTTCAACAAGCCCAATGATGGTGAAAGAACTTTGCAGGTTTTTTTTCACCAAATTCCACTTCTCCAAGAAAACTAGCACATTCTCAGTGGTTATTCATTCCCTGCATTTCATAGCTCTGTAGTTCAGTCCAAAAAATCAGTGTTCCATATATATAAATTCTGACCTTCAAAATCTTAGGGCTTTGTGTCTGGAAATAAATTCATTTGTACAGCAGTCTCGCACGTTAAGACTAAAAATGTGATCAACCTTTCCAGTTACTCAATTTTGGCAAACTACAAATTCATGCTAATCTCTTGGGGATCACATTCAGCTCCCAAAGCATGAGGAATTTGTATTGGTTTTAGTTTATTTGAAAAGAATACGGTTAATAATACATTTCCACAATGGTACTTCAAGCACTGAATGTGGAATATTTGGATTGAGCACTGGGAAGTACGGGAAAGAGCTGGGATGTGGGCTTGCAATTGTTAGCTCTGCTCGGAGAGCCAGTACCCATGCAAGCATGATGGAAGAAATTGTCTCCTTTGAACCGTAGCACCCTGACAGCGCAGAAGGAAGCCATTAGGCCCATCAAGTCTGCACCGATCCTCCAACCTATCTAGGCCTATTCCCCCAGCCTATCCCTGTAACCCCAGTTAACCTGCACATAAGAACATAAGAACTAGGAGCAGGAGTAGGCCATTTGGCCCCTCGAGCCTGCTCCACCATTCAATGAGATCATGGCTGATCTTTTTTGGACTCAGCTCCACTTTCCGGCCCGAACACCATAACCGTTAATCCCTTTATTCTTCAAAAAAACTATCTATCACCATAACCCTTAATCTCTTTATTCTTCAAAAAACTATCTATCTTTATCTTGAAAACATTTAATGAAGGAGCCTCAACTGCTTCACTGGGCAAGGAATTCCATAGATTCACAACCCTTTGGGTGAATCTTTGGACACTAAGGGGCAATTTAGCATGGCCAATTCACATAGATGTGGGAGGAAACAGGAGCACCCGGAGGAAACTCACGCAGACATGGGGAGAACGGGCAAACGCCACACAGTCATCCAAGGCTGGAATTGAATCCGGGTCCCTGGCGCTGTGAGGCAGCAGTGTAAACCACTGTGCCACCGTGCCGCCAAAATTTGCTGTAATTGAAGGTCTTCTATGTAATGCAGACAATCCAATCTACTGTTAATGCAAAGTCAACCGTTGCACAATAACACTTGAACTATCCAGTATTTTGAATGAAGCAATTTAATTAAATCAGCATTTACATTGCTTTTTGTGCCTGCAAACTAATTGACAAATTGAGAGACGTGTCCTTCAAATTAAGTGGGACATATTATATGTTGAAAGTATTATCAGAAGAAAAGAATAACCAAACATACATGAACATAGAACACAGAACATACAGTGCAGAAGATGGCCATTCGGCCCATCGGGTCGCACTGACCCACTTAAGCCCTCACTTCCACCCTATCCCCATAACCTAACAACGCCTCCTAACCTTTTTGGTCATGAAGGGCAATTTATCATGGCCAATCCACCGAACCTGCACGTCTTTGGACTGTGGGAGGAAACCGGAGCACCCGGAGGAAACCCACGCAGACACGGGGAGAATGTGCAGACTCCGCACAGACAGTATCCCAGCGGGGAATCGAACCTGGGACCCTGGTGCTACCGTGCTGCCCCAAAACGCTGCAGGAATATCGGAGGAATTGAAGTGCTGTAAGTTGTTGGAAAAATACGTGTGGGAACAAGCACCTTTCAAACTATATCCCAACAAGGATCAGCCTCCTCAGGACTCTGGTTAGATATGACTCTTTTCTTGCCTTTATAGTGCACATTGCCATATCCCTTATCAACATCTGACAGCACTTAGCGGACTGCGCAGTGCTTGGAAGTGGCTGTTGCCAATGCACATAATTTCTAAGTTGCAGAGCAGGAATGGGGGAATCTGACTAAATCAAAGCTAAAACTATTGACAGTGATAAGTCTTCAACTGATGTTCCTCATTTTATTTATGGAACACTGTCAACACCATAAAATAGAGTGCCACATTGTGTCTCCGATACAGCAATCAGAGTGTAAGATGTTATTGGTAATTGACTTCAGAATGACATTTTAAGTTACTGTTTTACATCATTCAACCTGGTACAAGGTCATTTAAGACAAATCACATTTTATACCCTCTCCCCTGCAAGGACCCCTCTCCCCCATCCCCCGCCATATACCATCTACCCAAGGATTCACCTTGTGAATTGATTGCTTGCAAGATTGGTGAATGGATGGAAGTGACTGATGTGTTTTGGAATCAAGCATCTGTGGTTTCAAGGCTAATTCTGGTATTTAGAATTAAAAAGTGTTGATTTAAACAAATGGGGATTTCAACCCCAACCATGTGCTATAATAACTTGAATTATGACTAATTAAAGACTTAACTAGTTAATATTGAAGGGCAGATGCAGTGCTGCACAAGTGCTACACAATTACTCATTGTTTCATAGTTATGGGGAGGACTGAAAGAAGCCGAGGTGACATTTTCCCTGAGCTATATCCTGTTGCTATGTTGGGAAGCTAATCAATCAAGTCGTTAATCCTTTAGCTGTTTGCAGTTTTTCATTCCCTTGCTGTTCGCTGTGACAATATTACGGTCAGTTTTTGATTTGTGTGGCTGATTCTAGCCTTGTTCCAGTCAGGACCCCAGGGACTACAAGCAGAGCACAACAGAGCAAATGTGTTAAAATTAGTGTTAACTCTGTGTGCAGCACTCTCACCTCTGAGTCAGACAGATGGTGGGTCCCTGAGCACAATAATCAAGGTTTAGACAGCGCTGAGGGAGTGCTATGCTGTCGGAGGTGATGTCTTTCAGATGAGATGTTGAGCCGAGGTCCAGTATTTCTTTCCAGGTACAATTATAAAACCTCATGGTGCTATTTTGCTATTTCCAGCTTCCATGCCAATATTTATCACTCTCACAACAGCACAAGTGTAGTGCTTATCACTTTGCTGCTTGTGGGACGTTGCTGCATTCAAATTGGCTCCTATATTTCCTAATGGACAGCAGTGACTACACGTCAAAGAAGCAAACCTGGCTGTGAAGTGCCCTATCATCATTGACCACCCCTCAATTCGAGGATGACATCCACTCAGGGTCGCCAGTTTCTGCCACAGGTCTTCATGTGACTGGACAGGCTGATCCTCGATCTACAGACCACTGGACACTTTGGACAGGATGTCCCACAAATTAGTGGGATCCGGAGTGCAGGATTTGCTTCCTTTTCTTTCCTTTCCTGCTGCCACCCTGACCAATCATCATTGAGGCATTTGGACTCAAAGCATGATGCAGCTTGATGGACAGGTTGACGCCATTTTGAACGATTGGGAGCAAGCTCCTCCCAATCACCAATGGCCGCGCTGCCACGCTTCAAGGAGAGCTTCAGAATGTTTTTGAAGCGTTTTCTCTTTTCTCTCCTGGAATGCAGGACATTTGAGATTCAAGATTACAGCACCTTGCGGAGAATTCCTTTGCACTTTTATGCATCACTGACATATTCTGCAGTACTGAGTGTCTTGTTCACTTGCTGTCAATTCTTTCTACAATACTTCTTTAGTTCTCACTATTATCTTTCTTTTTAGAGGATTAATGACTATTATGTGGCTTTAAAGTGGCAAACCAGCCATTTGGTGCAGACCCCCATTGAGCTGAATAACTTTCATTGATCATGTTAAACTGTAAGCACAATTGAAGCTCACCTTTATCAATGTCTTCTTTAGAATAACAGGAAAGTGGTTATTGCTGTGTTGATGCTGTCTGAACAGTTACACACTTTGAAAGGATTACACGGAAGAGCTTTCAATAATTGTGGCTTCAGAATCTAAAGCACTTTCACAGATTAGTGCATGAGAACATAAGAACATTTAGGGTCAGGAAAAGGCTACGAGGCCGAATAGGCTTGTCACTGTTAAATATACAAACCCCACCTACCCATCTTTTGCCATTGCCCTTTACCCATTCTCACACCAAAATATTTCTAGTTGCTCTGTGTACCAACCTGTGTCATGTACTTCAATCCCTGGAGTGTCCTGGAGATTCCGGCATGGTGGCACAGTGGTTAGCACTGCGGCCTCGCAGCGCCAGGGACCTGGGTTCACTTCCGGCCTCGGGTGACTGTATGGAGTTTGCACTTTCTCCCCATGTCTGTGTGGGTTTCCTCCAGGTGTTCGGGTTTCCCCCTACAGACTAAAGTTGTGCAGGTTAGGTGGATCGGACAAGCTAAATTGCCCCCTAGTGTCCAAAAGGTTAGGTGTGGTTAGTGGGGTTACGGGGATAGGATGGGGGCGTGGACCTAGGTAGGCTACTCTTTCAGAGGGTCGGTGCAAACCCGATGGTCCGAAAGGCCTCCTTCTGCACTGTAGGGATTCAATGATTCCCGGAACTGAGGATTAATCTAACTTCTGAGTATTAATCCTTGATGTTTTAATGCTTTGCCAGTGAGCAACCTGCCTCAATTTACTTTCTTACTTCCCTTGATTATCTTGAATACTTTCAGTTGCGCAGTGTTCAGATGCTGATTGGAGATGTAAAGTGAAGACTGGTTTTATTATCACAGCTTTGAAAGTAGCAGCGGGGAGAGTAGATGAACGGTTTAATTTTAAGACATGAATCACGATACATAGTTTCATTACTTGATGCCAGCTTCCTTTCCTCCCATCAGGAAGTGAACGGGGAGAAATTTTATTTTCCTCTTTGATCTTCCCTTTACCCCACAGCGAGGAAGCACCGGGCCCCTCAATATTTGTGATGCTTGGGATGGGCCGATAATTCCACAGCAAGTTGTTCTCTAAATGCACAGGGCTGCTTATTAAAATAACCATGGGTTGCACACCGTACTGCTTTTGAGAAATTCAAACTTTGATATCTTCAGAAAGTGCAACTTTCATCACGTCCACATGTTTTGGAAATGTTCGAAACTGAGGGGGTTCTTGCAGGGGTCCGTGGACGTAATGACAGAGGTGCTGGGGGGTAAAGGTGGCACCGAGTCCAGATGTGGTGATATTCGGGGTGTCAATAAGTAAGCGTTCACTTTGGGGTAAATTGGTGAAACCACCAGGATCTTCCCTGAAAGTGGATGAGCCTCTCTCTGAGGCTGCAAGCAGGCAACTACCTGGAGGAGGCCTCCTGTTAGGAGTCCAGGGTCTAATTACACCTTCCTTAAATCCCCACAGCGTAGAGTCACAGGTGGCTGCAGGCCACAACCTCAGCCATTGAACATCCGATGAAAGGGTCCCTCCTCCAAAATGATGACCAGCCAGCTTTTGTTGAACTCAATCTTTAAACTTGTGGAAGCTTTCAGAGGTGACTCCATCTGAGGTGCTGTTGTGATATCTCACCCACATCAGCGGCACTCACTTGTGCCGTTTGGCCTGCTGGTTATGCACAGCCTCAGCTGTTGTGATTGGCCCTCCAGCCTGTGTAGCCAGGTCTAATTGGTTCGAATTGGATGGAGAACGCAGAGGTGGCCGATACATTCCAGGAAGATGAAATACTGACACCATTAGGATCTGGATTATGAAAGGATCCCACCACCCGGAAATCTTCTCAGTCCTGAAGATTCTGCCCTACAGCGCAGTCCTGAGGGAATGCTGCACTGTCGGAGGTGCTGTTTTTCAGACAAGGCCCCATCTGCCCTGGAATTATCTTTATCTCCATCTGACAAGACATCTGAAGTCTTTAGAGGCCACAGGCTGCAGTGTTGCTGTGAGAGGTGAGTGCATATTTAAAAGAGACTTCAGTTCCTAGAGCAGGCCACAGGCTGCAGGGTTGCTGGGAGAGGTGACTGCATATTTAAAAGAGACTTCAGTTCCTGGAGCAGGCCACAGGCTGCAGGGCTGCTGGGAGAGGTGAGTGCATATTTAAAAGAGACTTCAGTTCCTGGAGCAGGCCACAGGCTGCAGGGCTGCTGGGAGAGGTGAGTGCATATTTAAAAGAGACTTCAGTTCCTGGAGCAGGCCACAGGCTGCAGGGTTGCTGGGAGTGGTGAGTGCACATTTAAAAGAGATTTCAGTTCCTGGAGCAGGCCACAGGCAGTAGGGTTGCTGGGAGAGGTGAGTGCACATTTAAAAGAGACTTCAGTTCCTGGAGCAGGCCACAGGCTGCAGGGTTGCTGGGAGAGGTGAGTGCATATTTAAAAGAGACTTCAGTTCCTGGAGCAGGCCACAGGCTGCAGGGTTGCTGGGAGAGGTGAGTGCATATTTAAAAGAGACTTCAGTTCCTGGAGCAGGCCACAGGCTGCACGGTTTCTGGGAGAGGTGAGTGCATATTTAAAAGAGACTTCAGTTCCTGGAGCAGGCCACAGGCTGCAGGGTTGCTGGGAGAGGTGAGTGCATATTTAAAAGAGACTTCAGTTCCTGGAGCGGGCCTATTGGCTCATTGGAAATCGGGCAGGGTACAAAAGGTGTGGCAGGAGTGCCTTTAAGTCACAGAGTGCTGATTGGAACAGAGTGCATCTGAGTTTAGGTGAGTGACTGAGTGCTGATTGGAACAGAGTGCATCTGAGTTTAGGTGAGTGACTGAGTGCTGATTGGAACAGAGTGCATCTGAGTTTAGGTGAGTGACTGAGTTTGGGTGAGTGGCTAGAGAGGGCTGTGTTTTTGTTGGTGTTTGGGCTTATCCTTGAGGTTCTATAAAAAATGTTTTAAAAATTATTTAAATTAATTAACTAGTTGAAGATGGCTGGACAGGTGATGTGCTGTTGCTGTATGATGATGGAACTGGTGGATCCCATTGAGACCGTCAGTGACCACATCTGCAGCAAGTGTTGGCTGCTCGAGGAACTTCGGCTTAGAATTGATGAGCTGGAGACCAAGCTGCACACACTGCGGCACATCAGGGAGGGGGAAAATTACCTGGACGCTTTGTTTCAGGAGGCAGTCACACCCGGTAGAATAAGTACTGTTAATTTGGTCAGTGGTCAGGGACAGAGTGGTGTGACTGCAAGGGAGGCAGGTAGGGGGATCCTGAGTTTAGGAGTTGAGGAGCCTCAGCCCTTGACCTTGTCCAACAGGTATGAGGTACTTGCTCCCTGTGTGGATGAGGAAGAGGGCTGTAGGGAGGATGCGTTGACTGACCACTGCACCGTGGTACAGGAAGCCATTCAAGAGGGGGGAGCAAAAGACAAGTGGTAGTTGTAGGGGATTCTATAATTAGGGGGATTGATGGCATCCTTTGTAAGCCCGATCGAGAGTCCCGCATGGTATGTTGCCTGCCCGGTGCCAGGGTGAGGGATATCTCTGATCGGCTTGAAAGGATTTTGGAGAGGGAGGGGGAGGATCCAGTTGTTGTGGTCCACGTTGGGACTAACAACATAGGTCAGACTAGGAAAGAGGACCTGTTTGGGGATTATCAAACACTAGGGACTAAATTAAAGAACAGGTCCTCCAGGGTTATAATCTCTGGATTACAACCCGAGCCACGTGCCAATTGGCAGAGGGTTGAGAAAATTAGGGAAGTTAACACGTGGCTAAAGGAGTGGTGCGGGAAAGAGGGATTCCATTTCATGGGGGCATTGGCATCAGGACTGGGGCAGGAGGGACCTGTACCGTTGGGACGGTCTTCACCTGAACCATTCTGGGACCAGTGTTCCAGCGAATAGGATAAATAGGTTGGTCACAAGGACTTTAAACTAGCAAGTTGGGGGGAAGGGAAGGGTAAAGCTATGGACAGAATAATGGTTAATGGAGAGCAGGTTATTATGTAGAGATATGGATTCAAAGACAAGGAAAATTAGGAGAAAGGATAAGAGGAAAATAATTTGCAAAAAGTTACTGATCAAGGTGTTAGGATTCATAACAAAGACATAAAACACAGCATAAAGTGTACTTTACCTGAATGCTCGTAGTATACGGAATAAGGTGAATGAGTTGATGGTGCAAATCATCGTGAATGACTATGATTTAGTGGCCATTACTGAAACATGGTTAAAAGATGGTCACGACTGGGAGTTAAATATCCAAGGGTATCAGACTACGAAAGGATAGAATGGACGGTAAGGGCGGTAGTGTAGCTTTGTTGTTTAAGGATGGCATCCGGGCAATAGCAAGGGATGATATTGGTGCTATAGAGGATAAGTTTGAATCAATTTGGGTGGAAATCAGGAATAGTAAGGTGAAAAGGTCACTGATAGGAGTAGTCTATAGGCCACCAAATAGTAACAGGATGGTAGGGCAGGCAACAAGCAAAGAAATAACGGATGCATGTAGAAATGGTACAGCGGTTATCATGGGAGATTTTAATCTGCATGTCGATTGGTTTAACCAGGTTGGTAAAGGCAGCCTTGAGGAGGAGTTTATAGAATGTGTCCGGGATAATTTCCTGGAACACTATGTAATGGAACCTACAAGGGAACAAGCGGTCCTAGATCTGGTCCTGTGTAATGAGGCAGGATTGATTAATGATCTCATAGTTCGGGATCCTCTTGGAAGGAGCGACCACAATATGATGGAATTTAAAATATAGTTGGAGGATGACAAGGTAAAATCAAACACGAGTGTTTTGTGCTTGAAAAAAGGTGATTACAATGGGACGAGAGAAGAACTAGCTAAGGTAAACTGGGAGCAAAGACTTCATGGTGAAGCAGTTGAGGAACAGTGGAGAACCTTCCGAGCGATCTTTCACAGTGTTCAGGAAAGATTCATACCGACAAAAAAGAAAGACGGTAGAAAGGGGAAAAATCGACCGTGGATATCTAAGGAGGTGAGGGAGAGTATCAAATTGAAGGAAAAAACATACAAAGTGGCAAATATTAGTGGGAGACTAGAGGACTGGGAAGTCTTTAGGGGACAACAGAAAGCTACTAAAAAAGCCATAAAGAAGAGAAAGGTAGACTATGAAAGTAAACTGGCTCAGAACATAAAAGCAATAGTAAAAGCTTCTACAATATATAAGACAAAAAAGAGTGGCTAAGGTAAATATTGGTCCTTTGGAAGATGAGAAGGGAGATTTAATAATAGGAGACGGGGAAATGGCTGAGGAGCTGAACAGGTTTTTTGGGTTAGTCTTCACAGTGGAAGACACAAATAACATGCCAGTGACTGATGGAAATAAAGATAAGATAGGTGAGGACCTTGAGATGATTGTAATCACTAAGGAGGCAGTATTGGGCAAGCTAATGGGGCTAAAGGTAGACAAGTCTCCTGGCCCTGATGGGATGCATCCCACTGTGTTAAAAGAGATGGCTAGGGAAATTGTAAACGCACTAGTGATAATTTACCAAAATTCACTAGACTCTGGGGTGGTCCCAGAGGATTGGAAGGTAGCAAACGTGACACCACTGTTTAAAAAAGGAGGTCGGCAGAAAGCGGGTAATTATAGGCCGGTAAGCTTAACTTCGGTTGTCGGGAAAATGCTGGAATCTATCATTAAGGAGGAAATAGCGGGACACCTGGAGGGAAATTGTCCCATTGGGCAGACGCAGCATGGGTTCATAAAGGGTAGGTCGTGTCTGACTAATTTGGTAGAATTTTTTGAGGATGTTAGCAGTGCAGTAGATAACGGGGAGCGAATGGATGTGGTACATCTGGATTTCCAGAAAGCTTTTGACAAGGTGCCACACAAAAGGTTGCTGCATAAACTAAAGATGCATGGCATTGAGGGTAAAGTGGTAACATGGGTGGAGGATTGGTTATCTAATAGAAAGCAGAGAGTGGGGATAAATGGGTGTTTCTCTGGTTGGCAACCTGTAACTAGTGGGGTCCCTCAAGGATCAGTGTTGGGCCCGCAGTTGTTCACAATTTACATAGATGATTTGGAGTTGGGGACCAAGTGCAATGTGGCAAGGTTTGCAGACGACACTAAGATGAGTGGTAAAGCAAAAAGTGCAGAGGATACTGGAAGTCTGCAGAAGGATTTGGATGGGTTAGGTGAATGGGCTAGGGTCTGGCAGATGGAATTCAATGTTGCCAAGTGTGAGGCTGCAATTGTATAGGGTGTTGGTGAGGCCGCATCTGGAGTATTGTATTCAGTTTTGGTCTCCTTGCCTGAGAAAGGACATATTGGCACTGGAGGGAGTGCAGAGGAGATTCACTGGGTTGATCCCAGAGTTGAGGGGATTAGATTATGACGAGAGGTTGAGTAGACTGGGACTGTACTCATTGGAGTTTAGAAGGATGCGGGGCGATCTGATTGAAACATATAACATTATGAAGGGAATAGATAGGATAGATGCGGGCAGGTTGTTTCCACTGGTCGGGGAAAGCAGAACTAGGGGGCATAGCCTTAAAATAAGGGGAAATAGATTTAGGACCGAGTTTAGGAGGAACTTCTTCACCCAAAGGGTTGTGAATCTCTGGAATTCCTTGCCCAGTGAAGCAGTTGAGGCTCCTTCTTTAAACGTTTTTAGGAAAAAGATAGATACCTTTCTAAAGAATAAAGGGATTCGGGGATATGGTGTACGGGCCGGAGAGTGGAGCTGAGTCCACAGAGATCAGCCATGATCTCATTAAATGGCGGAGCAGGCTCGAGGGGCCAGATGCCCTACTCCTGTTCCTAGTTCTTAAGAAGTATGACATCTCTGACAGTGCAGCACTCGTTCAGTGTGAATCAGAGACCTTCTGATTGAGAGGCAGCAGACCAGAGTTGGTTCCTGGTTTTCGAGTTGCTGAACTCGGCCAGAGCAATAGCAAGAGTTTATATTTAAATCGCACCTTTGACATAATAACATGGTCCAAGGTGTGGTGTTCTTTGTGTTTCTAAATTCAGGATTGTTGGCGTAATGTTCACAAAGACCACAAAATAGCTTTAACTTGAACAAAGCTAGAAATTTATTAACACTATTAATTTGGATTCGACACATACTCTTAAAGAATACAGAGTTGATTATTATCGTATAAACCACACTCATCCACAACTAATCTTTATACTGATATAAACTATGATCTGCTCTTACTCACACTATCTGTACTTCTGACTCTCTCAAGCTAACCCCTGCACACTCTCGCCCACAAGGCTTAGCATCAATGCCTAATATACTTGTAACTGAAGCTCCCTCCAGTGGCTACATTTCATTGACCCTTGCAGTACTTACATTTATGATAATACCACACACAAGGTCCTTCACAGAGGAGTTCGAAAATAAAATATGACACAAATCACTTAAGGAAATATTAAGCCTGATGGTCAAAGGCTCAGTCAATGAGGCAAGTTTTAAGAAGTCTCTTAAAAAGGGAAAGTGATGTACAGAGGTTTAGGGAGGAATTCAAGAGTTTAGGGACAAGACAACTGAAGACATGGCGGAGCGATTAAAACGGGAGATTCACAAGAGGTCAGACTCAAAGGAGCACAACTATCTTGGAAGGTTGTATAGCTGGAGGAGATTAGAGAGATAGAGAGGAGTAAAGGCCATGGAGGGATTTGAAAATATGGCTCAGAATTTCAAAATTGGCACGCTGTTTGACCAGGAGCAGAGGCAAGTCAAAGAGCTAACAGGTGATGGGTAAAGAACATTTGGTGTGGGTTAAGATACAGATAGCAGATTTTTGGAGGGCCTCCAGTTTCAGGTTGTAAAATATGGGAAGCTAACCAGAGGTACAGTCGAATAGTTATGGAGGTAACAAAGGCATGCAGGGAATTTCAGCAGTATGTGAACTGTGACAGAGCTGACTCAGGTAGTGTTCTGGTGGTGGAAATAAGCAATCTTAGTGGTGGCATGGAACATGGATAAAAGCTCACCTCGGGGCCTGTGATACCAATGGCACAAACATCAAGCACGGGGAAACAGACATTCCTGCAGCATCTGCACAAACGTTTCTGCCTCTGCTGGAGGGTAGGGGTTGTGCTGCGGAATATGCCTGCTACGAAAAGTGTAACCCTGTACACGAGCAAGGGTGCCCACAGTCATTGCATCATGAGAAGAGTATTTGCCCCTGTTGCCCTTGTCACATAACACATCCTGGCAGAATTCATCTATAAAGACCCAGGAGGCCATTGTAGCTGAGTAAATGCGAGTTTATTGCATAGGAAATGGCCGCTACAGCAGCATACACACAGATCATAGAATATACAGTGCAGAAGCAGGCCATTCGGCCCATCGAGTCTGCACCGGCCCTTGGAAAGAGCACCCCACGTAATCCCATGCCTCCACCCTATCCCCATAACCCAGTAACCCCACCTAACCTTTTGGACACTAAGGGGCAATTTATCACGGCCAATCCACCTAACATCTTTGGACTGAGGGAGGAATGCGGAGCACCCGGAGGAAACCCACGCAGACAAGGAGAAAGTGCAAACTCCACACAGACAGCCACCCAAAGCCGGAATTAAACTCAGGTCCCTGGAGCTGTGAACCAGCAGTGCTAATCACTTAGCCACCGTGCTGCCCATTATAAAACAAAATTGATAACAAGCTACATAAGGATATTTTATAACAGAGTACATGGAGTTTGGACTGATGATCAAAAGCTTGATCAAAGAGGTAGGCTTTAAATAGTGTGTTAGGCGCAGCACGGTGGTGCAGTGGTTAGCACTGCTGCCTCACGGCGCCGAGGTTCAATCCCGGCCCGGGTCACTGTCCGCGCGGAGCCCGCCCACTTTCCCCATGTCTGCATGGGTCTCATCCCCACAACCCAAAGATGTGCAAGATAGGTGGATTGGCCATGATACATTGCCCCTCAATTGGAATTTAAAAAAAAAAGTGTGTTAAATGTGAAATAGAAGTAGAGAGGGCCCAGAGAGCTGAAAGCACAGCGCCAAAAGTGAAGCAAGGATTGGGGGTTGAAGGAGGTTACAGATAACGAGCAGGTGAGGCCCGGAGGAATTTAAAAGCAAGAATGAGAATCCAGGAAGGGCCACTCAGCAATCAGTTCCTGTCGGGACTATCAGAATGTGGGTCCGTGTCCGGGCCAGTTTTTATATAGTCCAGGAATGAGCCCCGGCTGTGTGGGCCTCCGCCCATTAGCGGGGAAGCCGGTATTCCATAAGTCCCACAGAGAGATCGACTAGGGTATCCTCATGGGCCTCATGAAGGTTATTACAGCATAGATCCTGAAACTCAGTGCGGCTTCTGAACTGAAAAAACTCCCACTGACCTGATCTTCTCAGTCCGCTAACTGTAAGAGAAACACCGTGAAAAACGGGGATTGTTATATATTGCCCTCACCAATTTCTTTATGGCATTCGGCCATGTGAGCAGAGATGGTCTAGCTAAGTCTAGGAATTGGCTGCCTGCCAAAGCTGCTCAGTGTGATCCCCTCTTTCCATAACAACATGATTGGTAAGATCAGCTATGAATGGGCAACGTCGGAACACATTGGGATCCAAAGTGGGGTCAAACATGGCTATTTCTGGCATTGACACTGTTTGTCTATTCTTCACTTTGCTGCTGTTGATGTGCCTTCAGGTCATCCACAGATGGTGACTACTTACATGCCAGAACTGACAAAGGATGTCCAGCTTTACTCAACATCAGAGAGCTGCTCTACAGTGACATTAACATTCCATACCGGGGAACACCTTCAGTAGCAAATGAACAGATTCCCTCATGCCTGTGAAGAATTTGGTTGCAAGATGAATGGTTCAGGAGTTGCCTGCAAGGCAGGAGGAAAGGATGAGCCGTTTCCACCTTTGCTGTGTCAGCATCGCTTGGCACTTCAAGGTCATAAACCCAGAGGTCCTGGACCATACTATTTTCATCAGCATACACTCATCGCTAAGCCAATTATGCTGGTCCTGAATTGGCCATGTTCACCAGATGGATGACACCCATGTACCCAAAAGCCTTCTGTATGATGAACTGGTCACTGGGCCATGCTCTCCTGGGCATCTATATCTCAGCTACAAGGATACCACGTGAGACGTGAAAATTGCAAACATTGAAACTGACAACTGAGAGGCGGTACCTGATGACCCTGACCACCCTCTGGAGGCTGCCTAATTCGAAGAGACGAGCTGAAAGGCGCAGATGGTTGAGAAGGGGACCCATAGAAAACAGAGGCCAGCGAATTGTGTATGTTCTCAGCCCACTTTCTTCCACTGTAACCAATGTGGCAGTCTGCCATGCCAGAGTGGGGGCTCCTGAGACACACCAGCAATGCTTAACACAGACTGACCACCATGGCATCAATCATCATCTAATGAGATGAAGTTCGCCATCAAGTTGCAAGTAGTTTGCTTCAGCCTCAAACAATTGCCAGGGAGAGGGATACAAGCTTGTAGCTAGGGAATGGCATTTGCAATGGGGACCAAGAAAATGGCTTGAGTCTTCTCAACATTTAATTGGAGGAAGGTTTTGCTCATCCAGTACTGAGAGTCAGAAAAGTGGTCGGATAATTTGAAGGTAGTGGAGGAGTCGAGCAGGTTGGTGGTGGGGGAAAGCTGGGTGCTGTTAGCGTACATGTGGAAACTCATGCTGTACTTTCAGACAAGGTTGCGGAAAAGCACCATGTTAATGATAGACCCTCGGGGAAATCCCTGGCGGTAACAGGAGCTGGAAGAAAATGCACTGCTGGTGATTCTCTGACTACAATCATATGGATATGAATGGAACCAGGCGAATGCAGTCAAACCGAGTGGAGATGCATTGGAGGAGGATGGCGTCATCAATCATGGTCAAAGGCTGCGGCCAGGCTGTGGTGGTAATAAATAAATATGGTTTATTGTCACAAGTAGCATTACATTAACACTGTAATGAAATTACTGTGGAAAGCCCATTCCGGGCCACATTCGCTGCCACATTCCGGGGCCTGTTCAGGTACACAGAGGGAGAATTCAGAATTCTCAGCTAGTACGGGAATTGAACCTGCGCTGCTGGCCTTGTTCTGCGTCACAAACCAGATGTCTAGTCCACTGAGCTAAACCAGCCCTGCCACAGCCGCTGTACTGGGCCTCAGGGCCCCTGGAATAGGAAAGAGGAAAGAAATTCCCGTAACCCCTGCTAGAAGTGACCAAGACTTCTGTGTGGAGGCAGGATTTGCCTCTTGGCTTGTGTATCGTTGTCAAGCCCCGTGTATATGGGGCTGGGTAAGGCGCTGGAGATTGCCTAGCATTCCTGGATTGCAACAAATTAATACTTTCGGATGAAGATGGGAGAAACTTGGAGAGGAACAACTTTTATTGTTCCACTGTTCAATTCCACTGTTATTATTCACCTCCACACATGTATAAGACAGTGTTTGGTAGAAACCATCTCCTTTGGTGCTTGATCTATTCCGTAGCTAAAGTGCTTAGTTTTGAACGCCACACTTAATTTGTGCAGTGAAACTGGAGCATTCTCAAGGTCTTTGGAAAGTAGACTTGGCGCACAGAAGGTTGCAGTGACCTGCAGTGCTCTTGAATGTCTGGCACAATTTCACGCTGATGATCGTCGGCCAGAATATCACTTTCACTACATGAAATGTAAAAATGTTTCGGAAACGCTTGAGTTCATCCAATCTTACAACACAGAATGAAGTTATTTAGCCAATCATGTCTGCGTCAGGTCTTTGGAAGGGTTATTTATATAAGTTCACTCTGCCACCACCCCTCCCACTGTCCCCACCTTCCCCCTGCCGCCCCCCAGTCCTGACCCCCCACATTCCTTTGCAATCTTTTCCTTTTGAAGAACAGTATTTATCCAATTCCCTTTTGAAAGTTGATATTGCATCTACTTTCAGCCAGTGCATTCCAGATTCTACTCTCCTTTGACATGATATAGAAAATCAAAACACACTGTTCAACATTAGTCGCAATGCCACAATTGGACAACATTTTCTAAATAATCCTCAGTGTGCTAAAAATTATGCTGACAACCAATTTGTCATTGTCAGTCAAGTTTGCAGTGTGACACATTTGCGTGTACTGGAAGCTACATATATTAATAGACAGCACCCTGTTCTTTGCAGACAGAAAGAACACGTACACACATTGCACCTGTTTGAGCTAAACAAAATAAGTGACAACCATTCGATTGTTCATTCCTCCGGACAATCTCTTTCCCAATCAGAGTCAAGCTGCCTGGCTTAAATTCCAAACAGTGCTTGGCAGTTAACTGCCAATCAACATCAACTGTTGCATTCTCCATGGCAATGCCTCGACCAATCAGAGTCCACTTGCCAACCAAACAGGACACTTTTCCCATAAAGTATAGACTTGTTACTTTCCCTTACACTGATATTCATGCAAATTGCCCCGATGAGTGCAAGGGGAAATGCTTGAACAACATGTCCCTTTTTTCAGCAATACCCAAAGTCAAACTATTTTCTCCAGTTGGTGTCCAGAACAAGAGGCGATTCATTTGAGATCTTTCAATGAGTGACTTCAGGAAGCACTTTGTTATGCAAAGGATAGTGGAGGCGTGAAACCTTCCCAATTGAGAATGTAAATGCTGAGTGTCATGACACCCTGCGCTAGTGCGCGGTCAATTCCAGCCCCACTTGACCCGGAGTCGCAACACAATTGAAATTAACGATTAATTCTTGGAAAATACCCAACGTCTTTGGTCTTTGGCTGCTCAATAATTACAGTCACCAGGTTTATAAATTTAAACACAATTAATTTTTATTAATAACAAAAGCAAATGCAAACAATCGTTCCCTCTCCCCGCAGCCCCTGCTTTTTTCCCACAATTGATTTTCACACTCATGTTGACCCCCTTTGTAAGCTATCGTTCAATCTCCTTCCATCATCAAATCCAGGTCGCATCAATTTGCTGCAGAGATTATTTTCCCTTCGCAATACCTCTTCTTTCCAATTATCCGCCGGGGGGGAAACAAAATGCAGACAAAAAATTACTTCAATAATTTCCCTGGCAGAGTGTTAACTACAAGGCAGAGAGAAATGAATCCACCAAGGCACCTCCAAATACATTCTGATTATATCATTGGCAGGAAGTGAGTGTTTGAAGCACTGCCCAGATTCTGAGATAAGGCGGTGCAGAGACTTTATGGAATTGCGGCGGGCTCTTAACAACGATGCTATCCGTGGTGAGCACATCTAATTGAAACCATGAACATAAGAAAAAGTGTGAGGGCACATGTTTGCAGAAATTCGCTTTCTGGCAAGTAGTCGGTAATCCAAGCAGAATTCTCAACTCGACAGTGTGAATGATAGCTGCAGTTTAACATTTTGGGAGTTGTTTAGCAGGCTGTCTCCAATTAGTCAGCATTTCAATGTACTTCTTACGGTTACTGGAATTCCAAATAACTTATTGTGTCTTACACTTGAGACATTTCAACAAAATGAGGTGCCTGAAAATGCAGGTGCATAGCTCAGATTATACACTCACATTGAGATGATCAATACCTCAGTGACATGTTTAGATGTGGACTTTTAGTTTTGTTTTCTGCAGCGCACAATTTTGATCTTTTGATATTTGTGAGGAAGGAAACATGATAGAGAGATTGCGATGCATTCATGCCTGCCATTCCTTGTTGTGAAGATCATTAAAAAAATATTTTCTAATCTTGAAACGTATCATCCAGCAGAGGGCAGTAGAGCGGAGTTGCTGATTGGCTGTTGCGGGGGAAATTTGCATACGTCCGTGTGCTCACTCTAACTTGAAGGTGTACCTGAGCAAGAGACCTAGCTGTTCAAGTGAAGACAAGAATCAAGCAGAGGACAGTAGAGCGGAGCTGCTGATTGGCTGTTCAGGGGGAAATTTGCATACGTCCGTGTGCTCACCCTAACTTGAAGGTGTGCCTGAGCAAGAGACCCTAGCTGTTCAAGTGAAGACAAGCATCCAGCAGAGGACAGTAGAGCGGAGCTGCTGATTGGCTGTTCAGGGGGAAATTTGCATACGTCTGTGTGCTCACCCTAATTTGAAGGTGTACCTGAGCAAGAGACCCTAGCTGTTCAAGTGAAGACAAGCATCCAGCAGAGGGCAGTAGAGCAGAGCTGCTGATTGGCTGTTGCGGGGGAAATTTGCATAGGTCCGTGTGCTCACCCTGACTTGACGGTGGTTTGTGGAGGAGCTGTTGTCAAGTGACTGGAAACGCTATAATTCGAGTACTTTAGATGGGTCCATTTTTGTCCAATGTGTGCAGGAAGGTTTCCTGACACAGTATGTAGATAGGCCAATGAGAGGCGAGGCCATATTGGATTTGGTACTGGGTAATGTACTAGGACAGGTGTTAGATTTGGAGGTAGGTGAGCACTTTGGTGATAGTGACCACAATTCGATTACGTTTACTTTCGTAATGGAAAGGGATAGGTATATACCGCAGGGCAAGAGTTATATCTGGGGGAAAGGCAATTATGATGCGATGAGGCGTGACTTAGGATGCATCGGATGGAGAGGAAAACTGCAGGGGATGGGCACAATGGAAATGTGGAGCTTGTTCAAGGAACAGCTACTGCGTGTCCTTGATAAGTATGTACCTGTCAGGCAGGGAGGAAGTGGTCGAGCAAGGGAACCGTGGTTTACTAAAACAGTCGAAACGCTTGTCAAGAGGTAGAAGGAGGCTTATGTAAAGATGAGACATGAAAGTTCAGTTAGGGCACTCGAGAGTTACAAGTTAGCTAGGAAGGACCTAAAGAGAGAGCTAAGAAGAGCCAGGAGGGGACGTGAGAAGTCTTTGGCAAGTAGGATCAAGGATAACCCTGAAGCTTTCTATAGATATGTCAGGAATAAACGAATGACTAGGGTAAGAGTAGGGCCAGTCAAGGACAGTAGTGGGAAGTTGTGCTTGGGGTTTGAGGAGATAGGAGAGGTGCTAAATGAATATTTTTTGTCAGTATTCACACAGGAAAAAGACAATTTTGTCGAGGAGAATACTGAGATTCAGGCTACTAGACTAGAAGGGCTTGAGGTTCATAAGGAGGAGGTGTGAACAATTCTGGAAAGGGTGAAAATAGATAAGTCCCCTGGGCCAGATGGGATTTATCCTAGGATTCTCTGGGAAGCTAGGGAGGAGATTGCTGAGCCTTTGGCTTTGATCTTTAAGTCATCTTTGTCTCCAGGAATAGTGCCAGAAGACTGGAGGATAGCAAATAGAACATAGTACATTACAGCGCAGTGCAGGCCCTTCGGCCCTCGATGTTGCGCCGACCTGTTAAACGACTCTAAAGCCCATCTACACTATTCTCTTATCGTCCATATGTCTGCCCAATGACCATTTGAATGCCCTTAGTGTTGGCGAGTCCACTACTGTTGCAGGCAGGGCATTCCACACCCTTACTACTCTCTGAGTAAAGAACCTACCTCTGACATCTGTCTTATATATATCACCCCTCAATTTAAAGCTATGTCCCCTCGTGCTAGACATCACCATCCAAGGAAAAAGGCTCTCACTGTCCGCCCTATCCAATCGTCTGATCATCTTGTATGCCTCAATTAAGTCACCTCTTAACCTTCTTCTCTCTAATGAAAACAGCCTCAAGTCCCTCAGCCTTTCCTCATAAGATCTTCCCTCCATACCAGGCAACATTCTAGTAAATCTCCTCTGCACCCTTTCCAATGCTTCCACATCCTTCCTATAATGCGGCGACCAGAATTGCACGCAATATTCCAAATGCGGCCGCACCAGAGTTTTGTACAGCTGCAACATGACCTCATGGCTCCGAAACTCAATCCCTCTACCAACAAAAGCTAACACACCGTACGCCTTCTTAACAACCCTCTCAAGCTGAGTGGCAACCTTCAGGGATCTATGTACATGGACACCGAGATCTCTCTGCTCATCCACACTGCCAAGAATCTTACCATTAGCCCAGTACTCTGTCTTCCTGTCATTCCTTCCAAAATGAATCATCTCACACTTTTCAGCATTAAACTCCATTTGCCACCTCTCAGCCCAGCGCTGCAGCTTATCTATGTCCCTCTGTAACTTGTAACATCCTTCCGCACTGTCCACAACTCCACCGACTTTAGTGTCATCTGCAAATTTACTCACCCATTCTTCTACGCCCTCCTCCAGGTCATTTATAAAAATGACAAACAGCAGTGGCCCCAAAACAGATCCTTGTGGTACACCAATAGTAACTGGACTCCAGTCTGAACACTTCCCATCAACCACCACCCTTTGTCTTCTTCCAGCTAGCCAATTTCTGATCCAAACTGCTAAATCTCCCTGAATCCCATGCTTCCGTATTTTCTGCAGTAGCCTACCGTGGGGAACCTTATCAAACACCTTACTGAAATCCATACACACCACATCAACTGCTTTACCCTCATCCACCTGTTTGGTCACCTTCTCAAAGAACTCTATAAGGTTTGTGAGGCACGACCTACCCTTCACAAAATCATGTTGACTATGTCTAATCAAATTATTCCTTTCCAGATGATTATACACCCTATCTCTTATAAACCTTTCCAAGATTTTGCCCACAACAGAAGTAAGGCTCACTGGTCTATAGTTACCGGGGTTGTCTCTACTCCCCTTCTTGAACAAGGGGACAACATTTGCTGTCCTCCAGTCTTCTGACACTATTCCTGTTGACAAAGATGGCTTAAAGATCAAAGCCAAAGGCTCAGCAATCTCCTCCCTAGCTTCCCAGAGAATCCTAGGATAAATCCCATCCGGCCCAGGGGACTTATCTATTTTCACCCTTTCCAGAATTGTTCACACCTCCTCCTTATGAACCTCAAGCCCTTCTAGTCTAGTAGCCTGAATCTCAGTATTCTCCTCGACAACATTGTCTTTTTCCTGTGTGAACACTGACGAAAAATATTCATTTAGCACCTCTCCTATCTCCTCGGACTCCAAGCACAACTTCCCACTACTGTCCTTGACTGGCCCTACTCTTACCCTAGTCATTCTTTTATTCCTGACATATCTATGGAAAGCTTTAGGGTTATCCTTGATCCCACCTGCCAAAGACTTCTCATGTCCCCTCCTGGCTCTTCTTAGCTCTCTCTTTAGGTCCTTCCTAGATAACCTGTAACTCTCGAGCGCCCTTACTGAACCTTCCTGCCTCATCTTTACATAAGCCTCCTTCTTCCTCTTGACAAGTGTTTCGACTGCCTTAGTAAACCACGGTTCCCTTGCTCGGCCACTTCCTCCCTGCCTGACAGTTACATACTTATCAAGGACACACAGTAGCTGTTCCTTGAACAAGCTCCACATTTCCATTGTGCCCATCCCCTGCAGTTTTCCTCTCCATCTGATACATCCTAGGTCTTGCCTCATCGCATCAGAATTGCCTTTCCCCCAGATATAACTCTTGCCCTGCGGTATATACCTATCCCTTTCCATCACTAAAGTAAACGTAATCGAATTGTGGTCACCATCACCAAAGTGCTCACCTACCTCCAAATCTAACACCTGTCCTGGTTCATTACCCAGTACCAAATCCAATACGGCCTCGCCTCTCATTGGCCTATCTACATACTGTGTCAGGAAACCCTCCTGCACACATTGGACAAAAACGGACCCATCTAAAGTACTCAAACTATAGTGTTTCCAGTCAATATTTGGAAAGTTAAAGTCCCCCATAACAACTACCCTGTTGCTTTCGCTCCTATCCAGAATCATCTTTGCAATCCTTTCCTCTACATCTCTGGAACTTTTCGGAGGCCTATAGAAAACCCCTAACAGGGTGACCTCTCCTTTCCTGTTTCTAATTTCAGCCCATACCACCTCAATCGACGAGTCCTCATCAAACGTCCTTTCTGCCACCGTAATACTGTCCTTGACTGACAATGCCACCCCTCCCCCTCTTTTACCACCTTCCCTGAGCTTACTGAAATATCTAAACCCCGGCACCTGCAACAACCATTCCTGTCCCTGCTCTATCCATGTCTCTGAAATGGCCACAACATTGAAGTCCCAGGTACCAACCCATGGCCACCTTATTCCGGATGCTCCTGGCATTGAAGAAGACACACTTTAAACCACCTTCCTGCCTGCCGGTACACTCCTGCAACTTTAAAACCTTACTCATGACCTCACTACTCTCAACCTCCTGTATGCTGGAGCTACAATTCAGGTTCCAAGCCCCTGCTGAACTAGTTTAAACCCTCCTGAAGAGCATTAGCAAATTTCCCCCCCAGGATATTGGTACCCCTCTGGTCCAGGTGTAGACCATCCCGTTTGTAGAGGTCCCACCTACCCCAGAATGAGCCCCAATTATCCAGAAATCTGAAACGCTCCCTCCTGCACCATCCCTGTAGCCACGCGTTCAACTCCTCTCTTTCCCTATTCCTCGTCTCGCTATCACGTGGCACGGGTACCAACCCAGAGATAATAACTCTGTTTGTCCTAGATCTTAGTTTCCACCCTAGCTCCCTGAATTCCTGCCTTACATCCCTATTCCTTTTCCTACCTATGTCGTTGGTACCTATGTGGACCACGACTTGGGGCTGCTCCCCCTCCCCCTTAAGGATCCCGAAAACACGATCCGAGACATCACGCACCCTGGCACCTGGGAGGCAACACACCAACCGCATGTCTCTCTCGTTCCCACAGAATCTCCTCTATATCCCCCTAACTATGGAGTCGCCAATGACTAAGGCTCTGCTCCTCTCCCCCCTTCCCTTCTGAGCAACAGGGACAGACTCTGTGCCAGAGATCTGCACCCCATGGCTTACCCCTGGTAAGTCATCCCCCCAACAGTATCCAAAGCGGTATACTTGTTACTAAGGGGAACGACCACAGGGGATCCCTGTACTGACTGCTTCCTCCCAGCCCCTCACACCGTCACCCATCTATCTTTATTCTTCGGAGTAACTACATCCCTGAAGCTTCTATCTATGACCACCTCTGCCTCCCGAATGATCCAAAGTTCATCCAGCTCCAGTTCCCTAACGCGGTTTCTGAGGAGCTGGAGATGGGTGCACTTCCCACAGATGAAATCAGCAGGGACACTGTCGGCATCCCTCACCTCAAACATTCTGCAGGAGGAACATTGCACTACCTTCCCTGCCATCCCCTCTAGATAAAAAAAGAAAAAGAAAGAAAGAGCTTACCTGTTATTCACTCCCCTTCTCAGCAGGCACTCACTCAGCAACCTCTGCACCCTGCACGATAACTCCTGAGGGAAAATAAAAGAAAAACTACTTACCAGTCACCAGCCAATCCCTTACCTGCAGGCTGTGGCGTCACGTTCAACTTCTTTCTACTTCTACCTGACTTCGAGCCTTCCTCTTGATCTTTACAGCAGTTTTTTTTTTTTGGTTAGAGGAGGGGGTAGGGAGGGAAACACTGAAGAAGTGTTTCGGGTTTAAGTGTCACTTGACAACAGCTCCTCCACAAACCACCTTCAAGTTAGGTGACCACAATGGAGGTATGCAAATTTCCATTGCAACAGCCAATCAGCAGCTCTGCTCTACTGCCCTCTGCTGGATATTGTCCCCTTGTTCAAGAAGGGGAGTAGAGACAACCCCGGTAACTATAGACCAGTGAGCCTTACTTCTGTTGTGGGCAAAATCTTGGTAAGGTTTATAAGAGATAGGGTGTGTAATCATCTGGAAAGGAATAATTTGATTAGACATGGTCAACACGGTTTCGTGAGGGGTAGGACGTGCCTCACAAACCTTATTGAGTTCTTTGAGAAGGTGACCAAACAGGTGGATGAGAGTAAAGCAGTTGATGTGGTGTATATGGATTTCAGCAAAGCGTTTGATAAGGTTCCCCACGGTAGGCAACGGCAGAAAATATGGAAGCATGGGATTCAGGGAGATTTAGCAGTTTGGATCAGAAATTGGTTAGCTGGAAGAAGACAAAGGGTGGTGGTTGATGGGAAGTGTTCAGACTGGAGTCCAGTTACCAGTGGTGTACCACAAGGATCTGTTTTGGGGCCACTGCTGTTTGTCATTTTTATAAATGACCTGGAGGAGGACGTAGAAGGATGGGTGACTAAATTTGCAGATGACACTAAAGTCGGTGGAGTTGTGGACAGTGCGGAAGGATGTTACCAGTTACAGAGGGACATAGATAAGCTGCAGCGCTGGGCTGAGAGGTGGCAAATGGAGTTTAATTCAGAAAAGTGTGAGGTGATTCATTTTGGAAGGAATAACAGGAAGACAGAGTACTGGGCTAATGGTCAGATTCTTGCCAGTGTGGATGAGCAGAGAGATCTCGGTGTCCATGTACATAGATCCTTGAAAGCTGCCACTCAGATTGAGAGGGTTGTTAAGAAGGCGTACGGTGTGTTAGCATTTATTGGTAGAGGGATTGAGTTTCGGAGCCATGAGGTCATGTTGCAGCTGTACAAAACTCCGGTGCGGCTGCATTTGGAGTATTGCGTGCAATTCTGGTCGCCGCATTATAGCAATATGAGGAAGCATTGGAAAGGGTGCAGAGGAGATTTACCAAAATGTTGCCTGGTATGGAGGGAAGATCTTATGAGGAAAGGCTGAGGGACTTGAGGCTGTTTTCGTTAGAGAGAAGAAGGTTAAGAGGTGACTTAATTGAGGCATACAAGATGATCAGAGGATTTGTTAGGGTGGACAGTGAGAGCCTTTTTCCTTGGATGGTGATGTCGAGCACGAGGGAACATAGCTTTAAATTGAGGGGAGATAGATATCAGACAGATGTCATAGGTAGGTTCTTTACTCAGAGAGTAGTAAGGGTGTGGAATGCCCTGCCTGCAACAGTAGTGGACTCACCAACACTAAGGCCATTCAAATGGTCATTGGATAGACATATGGACGATAAGGGAATAGTGTAGATGGGCTTTAGAGTGGTTTCACAGTTCGGCGCAATATCGAGGGCCGAAGGGCCTGTACTGCGCTGTAATGTTCTATGTTCTATGTAACATAAAGTAATGACTATCGTAACTTAATGAAACACGAAGATTACGGGTGGAATTTTGAGCCCGCTGTCAGCTGTCAGCGAGGACGTAGGCGCGGATGCAACATCCCGCGAGAGTTGGGAAACACGATCCTCGCCGGCCAGATCCGTGTTTCCCGATTTTTCACCCCCCTCGCCAACGACGTGACGAGGTTCCCGCCAAGAAGGTCGGGAACCTCGTTTAAATAATTTATAATATCATGAGCAGGCACTCCTGTTGGGACGTCCCCCTCACCAGATGTTCAGGGTGATTTACAGCAGCTGAATAAAAGTGAGGACCTGGCGACCTCACCCCCTCCCCGAACAAGATATGGGAGATGAGCGCTCAGGTCGCCATCACCCTCCAGGGTGTAAAATGGTGAGGGGGCACTGGAGAGGACGTGGGGAGGGGGAGGTATCCAGATAAGTGGAACGCTGGTCTGAGGTGGGGTGGGGGGTTATGTCTCAGCATTTAAGGGGGGGGGGGGTCGCTAGTACCGCTTAATGGTCCTCCACGTTTCAAGGTGCCTGGGGCCGGTGTGTATGGTAGTGTTTCTCAGGTTCCTCTTGGTGGCTTTCCCTCTGCTGAGGGATGGATTTCCCCTTGAGTACATTGACAAATGGCACATCGACAAACAGTGATTGGTTACAGTGTGGAACAAGGGGCCAAACAAAGCAAGAGCAGCATAGGGCGTCGTGAATAGTGTTCTTGCAGGGAACAGATCAATCCGAGGGGGAGTCGTTGAGGAGTCTTGTAGCTGTGGGGAAGAAGCTGTTCCTGTGTCTGGATGTGGGGGCTTCAGACTTCTGGACCTTCTGCCTGAGGGAAGGGTTGATAATGCTGTCTGCCTTCCTGAGGCAGCGGGAGGTGTATACAGAATCAATGTGAGGGTGGCAAGCTCGTGTGATAAGTTGGGCTGAGTTCACCATACTCTGCAGTTTCTTGCGATCTTGGACCGAGCAGTTGCCATAGCAAGCTGTGATGCAGCCGGATAGGATGCTCTCTGTGGCACATCTGTAGAAGTTTGTGAGAGTCGATGCAGTGATGCCAAATTTCTTTAGCTTCCATAGGAAACCCTTCCTGATGTGCATTACTCTGCCTTTCTTGCTCCAGCAACTGTGGGATGGTCATACTCAGGGACCCGTCATTGGCTTTGGACTCAGCAAAGCTCTGGACTCCGACATCCTTCTGAATGCCGGATTGCTGGGATGTCCCTGCCTCCGCCTGCTGTGGAAGATCAGGTGTGAGGTCCTCACCAGAGGGTGGAGTGATCCAGAAGCCAGCTGACTAGTTATTCCCACTGAGATGCAAGTATCTGTACTGGTGGAGGGTATGGGTAACAGCTGTGACATCTCCTCAATGCTGGCCTCTGAAATGTCTCCCTCAGAGCTGTTCAGGTCTGTGGTATCCAGAGGCCGTGAGGATGGTCCGGGCTGGTCGCCTGATTGACCTGCAATGGAAGGGAGATGGTATTAGCGCTGGACTGGGAACATTGATCGGAGAACATGAAGCTTGCATCATGGCTGGATGTATTGCGGGTTTTCACTTGTGTCTTTGGCCCTGACCTCGCCTTCAGCACAGGTGTGGTCCTGCTCCTCACCGGCAAAGACGAGGGTTGTTTCCTCAAATGGGGTTTGGGTCTTGAACTCCGGCATCAGCCCGGCAGGCTGTTCCCGCTCACGCCTGTCGTGCTCGGGTGTGTGCTATAGTGAGACAGATGGGGAGAGTGTAGGAGGGAGTCATTCCATGCCAGATGTTAGTATTCCTTGGCATGCAAGGAGGTGGGAGGATGAGTGGCACCGAGGATGTGAGAAGCAAAGGAGATACTACGGGAATAAATGCGGGAAGGGTTGGCATGGAAAGTGTTGGGGCCCTCGAGGTGGATGGGAATGGGATCCCCGTTGAGGTGTGAGGGGTGTGTTGAGGGGTGCTGCAGGACAAAGAAGGTCATTCGCCTTCTTACGACACTGCAGCTCCGTCCTCGGGTGCAGTGGGCAGGCACCCACAACCGTGCCACAGCTTCCCAGGCAGTGTGGGTCACCTTGCTGGCAGGACATCTGCCCGGCCAAGGGTAGTGTGTCTCCCATTCTGCTGGACACCATCCAGAAGCTTTCTGAGGGCTCCCCTGGTGAATCGTGTGCAATCAATCCCCCCCTCCCATTGGATTGTAAAAATGCTGGGCAGTGCTGGGGAGACGGTTAAATGGAATGCCCCACTATTTGCAGTCAGTAAGTCATGCCGGGGTGAGCGAATAAGAGGAAGGCTGCCACCAACGCGGTGTAAAACACGTGAAAAATATTTGTTGGAGAGGCTGAATATACGGCCACTGTACCCGCCGGTGCTGCCGGGATTCTCTCCGGTTTTCTCACCGGGACTGACACTTTGCAAAAACATCGGAAAATTCCGCCCGACGTAGCTAATCTTGAGAACTGCAAATGTTTGAATGCTTTTTTGTTTTTCTTTAGTTGCATGTCGTTCTGTTCAATATGTTTATTAAAATTGTTTCTGTTTCGAGTTGTGTGTGTGCGTGTTTGTGGATGTGAATGTTTGTGGGTTGGGCATGTAGGGGGTGTGAGTATGCTGTGGACGGTGGTGTATGGTTATATGGTATGTGTGTGTGTGCGTATGCATGTATGTGTGTGCACGTGGGTGGCATATGTGTAAGTGTGTGTACGTGTATGCTTGTGTGTGTGTAGACACAGTGTGTGCTTTGGGCATGTGTGTTTGAGAAGGAGTGTGTGTTTGTCTCTTTGTGTGGGGATATATATGTGTGCATCATTTTGAGGATCTATTTTTGCCAATCACGAGACAGTTTCTGGACTGCTGGAAGGTAATTTAATGTAATCAGCAGTCAGACTTGTTTCCTTGGCAGACAAAATAGAAATCTCTTCTCTTCTCCCAACGTGAATAATGTTTAGAGGTTTCACCTGGAAAAAATATCATCCCTTTTGGATTGGCTTGTGGCCTTGGCATTCTGTAAAAGTTAATATTTACAATTTTTTTATGTGTTTTAATTATTCTGGAGCCAGGTATCTGACAAAAGTCCACATAGCATAACCAGTACAAATTTTTGATTTGTAACATTGGAGTCTTTTCCTTTTCCAAACAGTGGAATTATTGCTCTTGGTCCAAAATCTCACTCTTTTGTCAGACAAAGCATGTGGACACATTGGGCTTTTGTGATTATTCCAGGCCTTCTTTGCAAACAATACTTTTGGTCAATTAGCGCAACTTCTGTCCCAGTTCCTAACAACATTTATCATTTTATTGGCAGCACAGTAGCACTGCTGTCTCCCAGCGGCAGGGGCCCGGGTTCGATTCCCACCTTGGGTGACTGTGTGTAGATTGCATGTTCTCCCCGTGTCTGTGTGGGTATCCTCCGGTTTCCTCCCACAGTTCAAAGATATGCAGATAAGGTGGATTGGCCATGCTAAATTGCCCCTTCGAGTCCAAAGATTAGATGGGGTTACGGAGATACGGTGGGGGATTGGACCTAGGTTGGGAGCTCTTTCGAAGGGTTGGTGCAGATTCAATGGGCTAAATGGGGTCCTTCTGCATTGTAGCGAATCTATGAACTTGATATCACAGACTCACTTACAATCAGCTTTCCTCTGTTATAAAGCCCCAAAGATGCATTTCAGACTCTAAGATGAAACTACCGCTCCATACAGTGAACAGAGCAATAAAAATAATTTCCCACTTAACCCTGAACAATTACCGAAGCATTAAAGATGCATTGCTTCCAGTGTTTGCCCAGTTAGCCCAGTAATCTACTGAGCTGCTGCCCAATCCCCACCCATTTTGCACCATATCCACAAGCACACGTACATGCATGCACCAACATCCTGGAATCAAAATGCACATAGGTTAAATGGGGTCGAATTTTGTACGGCCGGCGATGGTCATCCATAAATTCGGGAGAAAATCCCACCCCGGCTGTTTCGGGGACCCCCAGCAGAATTGTTTGGCAATCATCCAGCTAATGAGCTGCCATTGGGGCATCCTGCCCCTTTAAGGAATGTGACCTAACTTCCAAGAGCTGCTGACAATCAGGGGAGTTAATGGCCACTTCTCGGACTGCACATACCTGGGGGAAGCAGCATAGAGGCACCCTTAAACCAAAGTGACTGAGCTCAGGGTCTCCGCACGGCGTGAGGCAGGCCCCAATGAGAGTGAGAGGTGTTTAGTGAGGACAGGTGCCGGGGTGAGGGGCGCTTGTTGCCGTGGAGGTCGACTGACACTGGGATGCCCCTTCATGTATCACAGCTGCCCAGTTGGGAGGGCTCCGCTTCCCTCAGCCCGCCTGTGCCCACAGCGAGGCCATCAGCATTTATTGGGTAGTCTCCCTATGTGGCAGAGGAAATCCCATCTGCAACGGTGGAAAGAGGCCCTTAATTGGTCACTTAAGTGCCTCATTTGTCGTATGGGTGGGTGGGCCATCCTCCACCTTCCCCACCGCTGATAGAATTACAAGACACTGGGTCGGCCCGATTCTCTGACCCACACACCCCTGCCTCTTAACCCGCTCTGGAGATCTATTAAATACAGCCCATGGAATCCATTGTGGCACAGTTGGTAGCATTCTTGTGAGTCGCAGGGCCCTGGGTTCGGAGACCCATAACCTAGTCTGTCTAGAACTGAGGGTCTGCGTGCTGCCAGAAACACCATCTCTTGGACGCGACGTTCAGTCAAGGCCCCATTGTTCTCTCAGGTGGACATGACAGATCCCACGGCACTATTTTGAAGAGGAGCAAGAGAGTTATCTCTGGTATCCTGGCCAAATTCTGCCTTGCATTGCCAGGATAGATTATCTGAGCATTATCACATTGCTGTTCATGGGAGCCTGTCGGGTATAAATACCTGCTGCATTTTCTGAAAGAGGGCAGAGTCTGTAATTCGAGTGCTTTGGGGAGGGCTGAGGTTGTGAAAGATGCTGGAAATACTTTCTTTCCTCTTTAACGAAACACTGCTTACGGAATGAAACAGTTTGGAGGGAAAACAGCAATCAGTCTGACAGGTGACTCTCAGAATGTCTATTTTTAGTTCCAACGTTTTCCACACCATGGGGTGGGGGTTTGCGTAGGATGGTAGGGCGTCTGAAACCTCCTCGGCCTTTCCAAAACCCTCACTAACTAAGGTAATGCTACGGTAATTTGGTGTTTACATCGTCTATTTAAAGAGGCTCAAGGACACCTGAGAAAGCTAAACTTTATGTAGAGTCCAACATTTACACAGGGCATGCTTTCGCTGTATTCTCACTAAAATTGGATACTCTGGCAAAAAAGGGGTTGGAAAGAATTATATCAGGTTTACAGAATGAAATCAGGTCATTCAGCCCAACTGTCTTGTACATGAGCTTCCTCACACACTGCTTCATCTAACTCCATCAGCTTGACCTTCGATTCCTTTCTCCCTTCAGTGCTGAGCTAATATCTCCCTTAATAGATGAGTGGCCTTTATGTTTTGAATGGTGCAGTATTATGCTGTCCTGAACACGAATCTGGAGCTGTCTCCCATAGAGAAACAAAATTTGAGAGGTGACTTGACAAGAGGCATTCAAAATCATGAGGGGGCTGGACAGAGTCGACAGGGAGAGACTGTTCCCACTGCTGGAAGGATCGAGCATCAGAGGGCACAGGTTTAAGGTAATGGGCAAAAAGAAGCGATGGAGACATGAGGAAAAGTATTTTCCCGCTGTGAGTGGTCCCGCTGCGATCTGGAATGCACTGCCCGAGCGTGTGGTGGAGGCGGTTCAAGCGAGGCTTACAAGTGGGAACCAAATTATTATCTCTGGAACGGGAGAAAGTAAGGGGTTATGGGGAGAAGAAGGGGGTGTGGCACCTGGTGAATTGCTCATTAGCTGAGTGGGGCAGACATGATGAGCCAAATGACCTCTGTCCCCGCTGTAACCATCCTGTGATCCTGTGATGAAGGTTCTCAGCTCACTGGTTGATTTGAGCTTTTAGCTGTTCTCCAGCCAAGCAGCAGCGAGAGGTGTAATCATTGCCTTGGCCCCTCTGGATGAGGGGAAAGGGAAATCCGCAGAGTTCCCAAGTCCGCAGGTTTTTGTCCAGTGGCTGACATTAGAAAATGAAATGAGTGGCGGCCAGGCGATGATCAGTCTAGGCTCCTACAACGCTGTTACAATTGTCCTGGTTTCAGACACTTTGGATTGGATTTTTCCATAGGCTTTAGGCCCTTGATGACATAATCAGATGGGTGCCCCGAGCCCTTGCTTGTTGGCCGCGAGTCCAGCTCAGCAATCTCCCCAGAGGCAGCCTACTAATTGGGCACTTCCCCACTCGCCATCCAATTAAGGATGACAGGCGGGTTCTCGATGCTGCCGGCCCACTCGGAGAGCCGGCAGCTCCAAAACCTCAGCTACCGAGGCAGGTCGCAATCCTGAGGACACTTCAAAATGGAGATGCCCTCAAAGGGGTAAAATTAAGTTTATTCATCAAAGGAACCAAGCCAGTAGGCTCCTTGGGTCAGATGGGAAACTCAGCTCGTTGGGGGCAAAGGGGATTGTCTGCAGATCCCACTTGGCAGATTGAGCTTCTGTCTCCAAAGGCCCTCTGGCCTACTACAGGGGGCTTCTTCCATCGACATGGTGGCTTCTGCACATGGCAGGTCGGCCATTCTCCCACTGACCCAACGCCAATGGGCCTTCCAATTTGCCTCTATTTGGGACTTTAATTATGTAAATTGCCCACCCATCTCCATGGTCTTTCCAAGAGCTGGTGCAGACGCGATGGGCCAAATGGCCTCCTTCTGTACTGTAAATTCTATGATTCTATCGTGCAAACAGACAATCTGCATTCCCATTGGCAAAAACACATCGGGCGGCCTCCCTGATGCAACGTCCGGTTATTTTCAGGGCCTCCCCTGGCTCCAAGCCCTCCTCATCTCCCCCACCCTGCCCATCATATTCCTGGGAAAAGTCTGCCTGTGGTGTACCAACCAAGTTGGAAGAACATGAAAATGAGAATATTACGCTGTTTGGAGAGTCAGCTTCTCTACTCACTTGTCACCAAGAGTTAGTCAAATGCTAACATCATCCTCTGCCCTACAGCTCGCCCAGACTTTGCAGGTTTAGTGTCCACTCGAAACTCAAACTATTCCCACCATCGCTGAACTCAGACGGAACGCCGAGTACCGAGGTTCCAGCTGACTGAAGCGACGTGGAGTGAGGCTCCACCTTCCAGGGAATCTCGCTCGATTACATTTGAGTGACAGGTTGGACCCTGACGCTAGACTGAAGCTGCGTCGATACGGTAACTGACTCGCACTGACGGTCCAGTAGGTGTCTTCAAACTGAGGGAAAATGCAAAAGTGAAAGTAGAACCCAAGTTTTATTGTAAAGTGCAAAATGCAGCCTGCATGCTAACTGTTACAAAACAATTCCTCCACACACACATACGTTTGTGGCAAATTGCCAACTATTCTTTATAAATTAAAGTCGAATGTTCTTAAAACAAAAGGAGGTGCAACAAGACATTCCTTCACCTAATCTCTACTTTAAAGTGCCCCAGCGTTCTTTTCATGTCTCATGGCTTGACAGTGGTAATAAATAGAAATGCTCTTTATTAGTGAGGAATGTGGAGTGTAGGGGAAAAGGGTAACATGTCAGGAATTTCCAGTTTGCACTGTGAGGCCAGATGTGGAAGCTATAAAACCAATTGGGAAAGAATGCTGAGGAAAGGCACACTTTCAGCAGGTTTATTAAACTGAGGGTGTTGCATTCTGTTCATTTACTGTGCTCTGATGGTCGAAAAAATGTTCTTTCCCGTGACGTGGGAATTAATGAGAAGCACAGTAACTGTTATGAAGACAACCATTGTGTTATTCTGTATACCATGTCTCACAAATGGAAATGAATATATGTGGACCAGTTAATCTGGATATGATACTGAGGGAACGTCCGGCCCTCTTTTTGTCCGCGGAGTTCCTTTGGATCTTAACAGATCAATGGGTCACTAAAAGGGCAGCACTTCCAACTAAGCAGCACTCCCTCAACCCTGCACTAATTATCTGCTCAAATCTTGGGGGCCGGGCTTAAATCCACAAACTTCTGATTTGCAAACACAAGTTCATTGAGCTATGCAGAGACAACTATTCAAATATTCTTCAAGTTCACTTTAGGATGTTATTCTTTCACATGGCACTCAGCTAGGGACTCCAGTCAACTTGCTGCTTCCTTGATCAAAGCAAAACAGAGAGCGTTGGAAACCAGAGAGAAAAACAGAAAATGTTGGAACTGCTCAGATGTAAAATGTTAACCCCGTTAACGCCACAGCTGCTGCCTAGACTGCTGAGTGTTTCTGCTTTTGTTATGTCCAATAAACACTGACAATGGTTGAGATTTAGATTTGTATTATTCTCAGGCACCAAATGCCACTTCAGTGGCACAATATGAATGCACACAACAGTACTTTTTAGTTATGCACTTTCATGGAGTTGGGGCGATTGTGACACAGGTGCAAGCGGCAATGGGGCCTCATTAGTAATAATAAGAATAATAATCGCTTATTGTCACAAGTAGGCTTCAATGAAGTTACTGCGAAAAGCTCCCAGTCGCCACATTCCGGCGCCTGTTCGGGGAGGCTGGTACGGGAATTGAACCCGTGCTGCTGGACTTGTTTACAAGCCAGCTGTTTAGCCCACTGTGCTAAATCATTATATTTTTGCTTTTAGAATTTGAATGATCCCTGTGCTCGGGTGTTGTAGAAACGGTCCTATTAATTAGTGTTTTTCAAACTTTTTTTCCGGGAACCCATTTATACCAACTGGCCAACCTTCGCGACCCACGCCGGCCGACCTTCGCGACCCACGCCGGCCGACTTTCGCGACCCACGCCGGCCGACCTACGCAACCCACGCCGGCCGACCTTCGCGACCCACGCCGGCCGACTTTCGCGACCCACGCCGGCCGACCTTCGCAACCCACGCCGGCCGACCTTCGCGACCCACGCCGGCCGACCTTCGCAACCCACGCCGGCCGACCTTCGCGACCCACGCCGGCCGACCTTCGCGACCCACGCCGGCCGACTTTCGCAACCCACGCCGGCCGACCTTCGTGACCCACGCCGGCCGACCTTCGCGACCCACGCCGGCCGACCTTCACGACCCACGCCGGCTGACCTTTGCTGTCCATGCTGGCCGACCTGCGCGACCCACCATTTTCTCTTACCTTGTTTGTTGCTGACAAAAATGGAGGAAATGGTTTTGGGTCCCTTTGGCCCCAATGGTCCCCTTGTCCCTTTGGCCCCCCAAACTTGAAAAAAAAAGGCTGCGACCATATTAAAAAAAATGCGGCCACACTGCGCACGCATGCCCGATCATTGGTGCGCATGCGCATAGTTTTGCGCATGCGCACCGATGATCGGGCACGCATGCGCACGCGGCCAAATTCTTTTTATCTGTTCCTGGCCATTTTGAAGGCTGCTCGCAGCCGGCATTATTAAAAACCTGCTGCTGCAGCTGTTGCACACGGATTTGCGAGATCGGGAGCGCCGCGACGGACGGCTCCGCAACCCTCCCGACACCCGCCGGCGACCCACCCGCGGGACGTGCCCCTGAGTTTGACTATGCCTGCTATTAATGTTAGGGACAAGGTCCTGACATTGTTTCCCTTTGGGATGTGAAACTTGGAGATGTCAGCACACCATGGAACATGATCTCCTCGCTTACCTTCTGGTGTGGCCCTTGCTCAGTCTTGAGCTGTTGGGAAGTTGTCGGCATGTCATAATCACACATTGGGTCATTTTCCATCTTGCCAATCCTCCACATGGATGTAGAGGACTCGACCGGCAGTGGGGGTCAGGGAATGAGAAGTGACTGGATTTATCATGATGCATGAAGCCAGATGCAACCCTGAATCCTGGTGATCATCATCACCAACAGCCTGTGCTGGTCCACTCACGTTGATGCAACAGTCAAGAAAGCCCACACAACGTCTCTACTTCCTGCGGAAGCTAAAGAAATTTGGCATGTCTGCATCGACTCTCACAAACTTCTACAGATGTGCGATAGAGAGCATCCTATCCGGCTGCATCACAGCTTGGTATGGCAACTGCTTGGTCCAAGATCACAAGAAACTGAAGACTGTGGTGAACTCAGCCCAACACATCACACAAACCTGCCACCCCCACAATGACTCTGTATACACTCTCGCTGCCTCAGGAAGGCAGACAGCATTATCAGAGACCCCTCCCACCCAGGCATTGCCTTCTTCCAGACCCTTCCATCAGACAGAAGGTACAGAAGTCTGAAGACTCGCACATCCAGATATAGGAACAGCTTCTTCCCCACAGCTACAAAACTCCTCAACGACGCCCCCTCGGACTGATCTGTTTCCTGTAAGAACACTATTCATGACTCCCTCTGCTGTTCTTGCTCATGTATTTGCTTTGTTTGGCCCCTTGTTCCACACTGTAACCAATCACTGTTCTGTCAATGTACCATTTGTCAATGTTCTCTGTTGATTATTCTTGTGTCTACTATGTACGTACTGTGTATATTCCTCGGCCGCAGAAAACACAATAACAACGGTTTGTATTTACGATGCTGTACAACATCCAAAGGAACTTTGCGGAATGTTGTCAGACAAAATTTGACAGCGTGCGAAGAGATATTGGGACTAACCAAGAAAAAAATCCATCTAGAGACAGGTTTTGAGACAGAAAGGAAAGATAGGTAGGGAGGGTTAGGAAGGGAAGTCGGGAGCTAATCGCTTGAGCAGCTAAACGCACAGCCAACAACAATGGAGCAAAGGAAATTGGAGGTATGTAGCACAGGTTTCCAAGCGAAGGTCCATAGAGTCCTTAGATGTTTGCCCAATTTAAATCTGCAGTGTAGGCTCCTGGGCCCATTTCAGAGCCCATCCAGAGCACTTGTGACCTTTTAGAACATTTGTGACCTTGTGAACATTTGTGACTAACTGTGCAGAACGCCTGCCTGCATGCTCAGACTAGTTTTCCCAGTCCGACCCCAGCCTGACCAGCAGTCCCTTTATTTAGTTGACCGCAAGAGGTTGTGGGGCAAACAAACCGGCTTTTAGTCTTAACTTAACCTTGATGTGGAGCCAGGAGAAGCAGGAGTGCCAAATACGGCCAGATTGTTTTGTTGTGGGAGCCAGGGGAAGCTGTAGCCTGGCTCTGCAGTAAAATCATTGCGGCTGCATTTGATCCGTATTGTTCAAATCATGTCCACCGTGGCTCTACTAATCCTGGAAGGGTGACTTGGATCACCAAACTGCTCCGAGGATGCCTTCAGTGGTTGCTATTATCCAAGCAGTGAGTTTCTATAAGCTTTTGGCACAAGAGTCCTTTACTCCATGAAATTGGTGCCTAAAATGTGTTCTACCCTGTGTTCAGATTATTTCATAGCGTTTGACTTGGTTTATATTTTGTCTTTTGTTGTGTTTTATGCCTCAGAGGTATGTAGAGATGAAACAGCATGGCCGGGATTCTCCGATCCCGTGCTGGGTCGGAGAATCGCCGGCGGGGGGAGGGGGTGTAAGGATCCCGCCACGCCACTCTGCCGCCGGGCCGCCGATTCTTCGGCGACCGGAGAATTGGCGGCAATGCGCCGGTCGGGGGCAGTTGAAAGCGGCCCCCACGGCAATTCTCCGCACTCGATGGCCCGAGTGCCCGCCAAGTCCCGCCAGCGTGGTTTACGTATGGTCCCACCCGGCGGGATCTCGGAGTTCTGGCTGCGGGCGCCGTCCCGATGGGAGGGGCGGGGGGATGCAACTCTGGGGGGGGCCTCCATGGTAGCCAGACCTGCGATCGGGGGCTACCAATTGGCGGGCGTCCTTATTCCGGGGGTGGGGGGGGGGGGTGGAGGGGCTATGTTCCTCCGCGCCGAGCCCCTGTAGGGCTCCGCCATGTTGCCCGGGGGCCGGAGAGGAGACTTTTGGCGCCGGTGCAGCGCACAGGATTCCAACGCTGTTCTAGCCCCCGAGGAAGGGGGGAATGACTGGGCCTGGAGCCTCGTTGTTGCCGGCATCGCTCGCGCCAGTTTTGATGCCACATCAACACTTGACCGGGGTATCGGAAAATCCCGGCCCATATGTCTGAACAACAATTTTAATTAAATATTAAGATGTCTTCGCTCTCACTCTTACAACTTGCTGCTCCTTGTTTTCTGTTCAATTTCTCTTTCCCTCTGTAACCATACGCAGGCTTGACGAGTAACACACAGAACAGAGAAGCATCAACAGGCACGGATAAACGAACACTGAATAATTGAATACTACATCTTTTCCCCCTAAACTAAAAGATGTTGATTTAAATTAAACCATCGTCGACAACAAACTGATGTAGAGAGTCATATTTTGGAGACCAGAGTGTCCATTTACTCCAAGTACAGAAATAATCTTCGAGATATAAAGGTTGGTGAGACGGCAATGAGATCTGCAAATTTGAGATTGTGTTTCTGCCTGATCAGCTCGCAAGTAGGCGGATGATGAACATTGCAGTCACACATCACAAAAGGAAATGTATCCTCATAATCACTGTCTTGGTCTGTCTGCGATCAAGCTCCTCGCCTTCCAATTTGTGTTCTCTGAGTCAAGTGCTGAGCAACCACTTCATTTGCTTTGGACCTGATGCAAGTTTGTGGTCATGATTTAGGGTTTGATGTGAACCCAATTTCCAACTTCAAATCTTGGTTCCCTTGTGTTTTTGCGCACTTTTGCTCATAGTTCAATGCGGAACACACCCCTCCATCTCCCACTGATCCCGCCTAATCGCGACAGAAAATCGGCTAACTGCCCTCTATCCCCCCTTTCTCCCTAAACCCCCCCCCCCCTTATTGAATCTGCTGACAGTTTAGTTTTCTCCGAAGAAGTTGATAAATGGCTGTCACCTCCAAACGAACCCTAACATTGATCCTCTCAGGGTAAACTTAATTTTCTCAAGTCTGAGAAAACACCGCCATGTCGCTAACCTATACCCCAGATTTTGGGGGCTTTGAGTCCCTCCAAGCTAGTAATATCCGTCTCTGGACTACCGAGGAGGCAAAGGCCAAAGCATCAGCCTCTCTCGCCCCCTGGACTCCTGGGCCTTCTGAACTCCAAAAATCGGCACCTCTGGACTCACCGCCACCCTCGCCTTTAGTACCGTGGACATGACATTCGCAAATCCCTGCCCGAATCCCCTGAGCTTCGGACATGCCCAAAATATGTGGACATAGTTTGCGGACCCTCCTGCACAGCTCACATACCTGTCCTCTACCCCAAAAAATCTGCTCATCTGGACCATCGTTATATGTGCCCAGTGTACCACCTTGAATTGTATCAGGCTGAGCCTGGCACATGATGACATAGAACATAGAAAAATACAGCACAGAACAGGTCCTTCGGCCCACGATGTTGTGCCGAACCTTTGTCCTAGATTAATCATAGATTATCATTGAATTTACAGTGCAGAAGGAGGCCATTCGGCCCTTTGAGTCTGCACCGGCTCTTGGAAAGAGCACCCTACCCAAACTCAACACTTCCACCCAACACCAAGGGCAATTTGGACATTAAGGGCAATTTATCATTGGCCAATTCACCTAACCCGCACATCTTTGGACTGTGGGAGGAAACCGGAGCACCCGGAGGAAACCCACGCAGACACGGGGAGGACGTGCAGACTCCGCACAGACAGTGACCCAAGCCGGAATCGAACCTGGAACCCTGGAGCTGTGAAGCAATTGTGCTATCCACAATGCTACCGTGCTGCCCTTGAGAACAAATAAATCTACACTATCATTTTACTGTAATCCATGTACCTATCCAATAGCTGCTTGAAGGTCCCTAATGTTTCCGACTCAACTACTTCCACAGGCAGTGCATTCCATGCCCCCACTACTCTCTGGGTAAAGAACCTACCTCTGATATCCCTCCTATATCTTCCACCTCTCACCTTAAATTTATGTCCCCTTGTAATGGTTTGTTCCACCCGGGGAAAAAGTCTCTGACTGTCTACTCTATCTATTCCCCTGATCATCTTATAAACCTCTATCAAGTCGCCCCTCATCCTTCTCCGTTCTAATGAGAAAAGGCCTAGCACCCTCAACCTTTCCTCGTAAGACCTACTCTCCATTGCAGGCAACATCCTGGTAAATCTTCTTTGCACCTTTTCCAAAGCTTCCACATCCTTCCTAAAATGAGGCGACCAGAACTGTACACAGTACTCCAAATGTGGCCTTACCAAAGTTTTGTACAGCTGCATCATCACCTCACGGCTCTTAAATTCAATCCCTCTGTTAATGAACGCTATCACACCATAGGCCTTCTTCACAGCTCTATCCACTTGAGTGGCAACTTTCAAAGATGTATGAACATAGACCCCAAGATCTCTCTGCTCCTCCACATTGCCAAGAACTCTACCGTTAACCCTGTATTCCGCATTCATATTTGTCCTTCCAAAATGGACAACCTCACACTTTTCAGGGTTAAACTCCATCTGCCACTTCTCAGCCCAGCTCTGTATCCTATCTATGTCTCTTTGCAGCCGACAACAGCCCTCTTTACTATCCACAACTCCACCAATCTTCGTATCGTCTGCAAATTTACTGACCCACCCTTCAACTCCCTCATCCAAATCATTAATGAAAATCACAAACAGCAGAGGACCCAGAACTGATCCCTGCGGTACGCCACTGGTAACTGGGATCCAGGCTGAATATTTGCCATCCACCACCACTCTCTGACTTCTATCGGTTAGCCAGTTCGTTATCCAACTGGCCAAATTTCCCACTATCCCATGCCTCCTTACTTTCTGCATAAGCCTACCATGGGGAACTTTATCAAATGCCTTACTAAAATCCATGTACACTACATCCACTGCTTTACCTTCATCCACATGCTTGGTCACCTCCTCAAAGAATTCAATAAGATTTGTAAGGCAAGACCTACCCCTCACAAATCCGTGCTGACTATCCCTAATCAAGCAGTGTCTTTCCAGATGCTCAGAAATCCTATCCTTCAGTACCCTTTCCATTACTTTGCCTACCACCGAAGTAAGACTAACTGGCCTGTAATTCCCAGGGTTATCCCTAGTCCCTTTTTTGAACAGGGGCACGACATTCGCCACTCTCCAATCCCCTGGTACCACCCCTGTTGACAGTGAGGACGAAAAGATCATTGCCAACGGCTCTGCAATTTCATCTCTTGCTTCCCATAGAATCCTTGGATATATCCCGTCAGGCCCGGGGGACTTGTCTATCCTCAAGTTTTTCAAAATGCCCAACACATCTTCCTTCCTAACAAGTATTTCCTCGAGCTTACCAATCTGTTTCACACTGTCCTCGCCAACAATATCGCCCCTCTCATTTGTAAATACAGAAGAAAAGTACTCGTTCAAGACCTCTCCTATCTCTTCAGACTCAATACACAATCTCCCGCTACTGTCCTTGACCGGACCTACCCTCGCTCTAGTCATTCTCATATTTCTCACATATGTGTAAAAGGCCTTGGGGTTTTCCTTGATCCTACCCGCCAAAGATTGTTCATGCCCTCTCTTAGCTCTCCTTATCCCTTTCTTCAGTTCCCTCCTGGCTATCTTGTATCCCTCCAATGCCCTGTCTGAACCTTGTTTCCTCAGCCTTACATAAGTCACCTTTTTCCTCTTAACAAGACATTCAACCTCTCTTGTCAACCATGGTTCCCTCACTCGACCATCTCTTCCCTGCCTGACAGGGACATACATATCAAGGACACGTAGCACCTGTTCCTTGAACAAGTTCCACATTTCACTTGTGTCCTTCCCTGCCAGCCTATGTTCCCAACTTATGCACTTCAATTCTTGTCTGACAACATCGTATTTACCCTTCCCCCAATTGTAAACCTTGCCCTGTTGCACGTACCTATCCCTCTCCATTACTAAAGTGAAAGTCACAGAATTGTGGTCACTATCTCCAAAATGCTCCCCTACTAACAAATCTATCACTTGCCCTGGCTTATTACCCAGTACTAAATCCAATATTGCCCCTCCTCTGGTCGGACAATCTACATACTGTGTTAGAAAAGCTTCCTGGACACACTGCACAAACACCACCCCATCCAAACTATTTGATCTAAAGAGTTTCCACTCAATATTTGGGAAGTTAAAGTCGCCCATGACTACTACCCTATGACTTCTGCACCTTTCCAAAATCTGTTTCCCAATCTGTTCCTCCACATCTCTGCTACTATTGGGGGGCCTATAGAAAACTCCTAACAAGGTGACTGCTCCTTTCCTATTTCTGACTTCAACCCATACTACCTCAGTAGGCTGATACTCCTCGAACTGCCTTTCTGCAGCTGTTATACTATCTCTAATTAATAATGCCACCCCCCACCTCTTTTACCACCCTCCCTAATCTTATTGAAACATCTATAACCAGGGACCTCCAACAACCATTTCTGCCCCTCTTCTATCCAAGTTTCCGTGATGGCCACCACATCGTAGTCCCAAGTACCGATCCATGCCTTAAGTTCACCCACCTTATTCCTGATGCTTCTTGCGTTGAAGTATACACACTTCAACCCATCTCCGTGCCTGCAAGTACTCTCCTTTGTCAGTGTTCCCTTCCCCACTGCCTCACTACATGCTTTGGCGTCCTGAATATCGGCTACCTTAGTTGCTGGACTACAAATCCGGTTCCCATTCCCCTGCCAAATTAGTTTAAACCCTCCCGAAGAGTACTAGAAAACCTCCCTCCCAGGATATTGGTGCCCCTCTGGTTCAGATGCAACCCGTCCTGCTTGTACAGGTCCCACCTTCCCCAGAATGTGCTCCAATTATCCAAATACCTGAAGCCCTCCCTCCTACACCATTCCTGCAGCCACGTGTTCAGCTGCACTCTCTCCCTATTCCTAGAGACGTGTTGACTCTGCCCAGAGCATCCTCCCACAGGCCCGCCTCTAACTCCTTTCCCAACTCATCTTCCCATTTACGTTTTGTCTCACCTATCTGGGTTTCCTCCCAGTCCATAAGCTCTTTATCAATTTCCGATACCTTCCCCTCCTCCACCCCTGTTCTAGAAACTCCGTTGTCCTGTATCCCCTGTGGCGGTAGAAGCAGAAAGGTCTAAACCTGCCTTCGCACAAAGTCCCTTATCTGCAGATATCGAAACCCATTCCCTCCCGGCAATTCAAGCTCCTCTTCCAGAACCTCCAGTGAAAGCTCCCATCAATAAGCAGATCCCCCAAACTCTGCAAACTCAGTGGAAGCAAACTCTGGCCCGTAGTCGGCAGTGATATCTTCAGCAAACTCTATTTTGTGAACGACTTGTGCAGAATGTGAATGACCAAAGTGGTGGTTATAAAATTTGTTGCAGCGAATTCCGGCCATTTGCCCTGTAGATCGTGAATTACAAGCAGAATTATGTTGATTCTCAGGGGCTGCTTGCCCTTCTCCAAAAAAAATCTACTTGGAGTAGTTGCCATGGTTTTGCTGGTTATGGGTCAGTTTTGGAGGTGGAGGACACATTTTGACAGTGTTGCCTTTTTTACCTACTGTAAATATGGCAATCAATGAGGTTGCCCTCCTTTCTTTGGATATCAATATTATATTGCTCAGAGTCGCCAGATATCAAATGATACCACTACAAGGTTCCACCGGATATCGATCAAAGAGCCAAACACCAGTTAGTTAGTTCAAGGTCAAGGGTACTTTATTTACACACAATTAATCATGCAACATAAACACTACTAGTTAAACTACACCTAACAACTCTGACAACCTGTACTTAACTTCAGGCACCCGGCTTAGGTCAGAGGAACAGTGGCCGCTGTTCGATTCTGGGTCTATCGGGTCTGTAGAGGTAACTGCTGCTCAGCTAGGCTCATTCGTCTGGTAGCGGGCGTTGAACTTGAACTTGCTTCTGGTGTTGCTGCAATTGGAGGTAGACGTTGCCGGAGCGGCAGGTCCAAGAGAGGCCGAATACATGGTGGTCTCTCTTTTTATCCTTGGGGGTTTTCGCGCTCTTTTGGGCGTCCTTCAGTTTGGACCCCACTAATTGGGTAATTCACTGTGTTCGATTCGAACCAATAAAGGGGCGGGTGCCTTGATGGCGGAGCGTGTCCTAAGCGGTTATTGACCCTGTTGTTTACACTTCCCGAGTACAGGGAGTGGCGCCAAAATGTCTGGGATTGTATCGGTCGCTCAAGTATCAGTCCTTTGTCTGGCGGAGATGGGCCATCAAATGCTAATCGGTTGGGGGTTTCGCTACCGTCTGGATTCCTCAAATGGAGTCAAAATCTTCACAATTTCATTTTGTTGTGGGTCGTGGTGCTCCTCTTCTGGAGTCAAAATCTTCAAGGTTTCATTTTTGAGTCTGTCACCGAGCTGTCTGTGGAGGCTTGCATCACTCTCTTTGTGGAGGCTTGCGTCACTCTCTTTGTGGAGGCTTATGTCGCTCTCTTTGTGGAGTCCTTCATCGCTCTCTCTGTGGAGTTTGTCATCGCTCTCTCTGTGGAGTCGTGCAGTGTTCTCGCTGTAGAGTGGATCTGTGCTCTCTCAACGGAGTCGTTCTGTGCTCTCTGTGTGGCATCGTCTTTGTCTTGGGTGTTGCTGTCATCCAATGTATCGACGATTTGCCATGGCACCATGGTATTGGATTCATCTACCATGAGAAGAGTCGTATTGAGCTTTTCAACCGTGTTGCTGATGCTGTGATCAGCATATCCGAATAATTCAGCCATGTCTGAGCAGTATTGTGTGTATTGTTCGATAGACAAATCATCGCTTTTTGTTTCGGAGTTGTGATCGTTCTCTTCATGTTCAATGAACAAATTATCTTCTTGTGTGGAGGCTGGGACCCTTCGTGGTGCGTGGGCCACTCTCTGTTTCTTGGCGTCAGGCACTCCTGCATAATCCTGCACTCATGAGTCGGGATGTCATATATGCTGGGCTGAAGATTCCCCATTCCGAAGAACTCATTGTCGGGGTCTTCACGGTACAACATCTCTAGGTGCGGTTCGGATTTGCTACTGCGTTAGCTATCTCCCAAGATGAAATCTTCGTCTGAGTTGTAGCCTACAAGGACAATATCATCTTGTAGGGCGCTGCTAACTTCTTGTTCCAGGGTATTGTGAAAGTTATTTTCAACTGCTGGTGTAAGTCCGGGCATTGTTCTGTCTTTTGAGGCAAGAAAATTAGGTTTTGCAGCTTTAAATTTCTTTTTCTTCATTTTTGTGCATTTCCCTTTTAAGGGGGCGTGGTCCTGGTCCTCTGCTGTCATGACGCTCGTGACATCATGCGTAGGACTCGTTTGCCCATGAGCACACCTGGTTTCCTGTACTTTGCCCTCTTTTCGAAACTGAGCATGTGCAGCTCCTTTCTCAAGGTGACTGCCGCTCGGAACCTCCGTCTTTCTCCGATTCAACCCTGCCCCTGCCTCGTGGTGAGTGTTCACGCAATTTTTACCGATTTTGTTTTCTAAATGATGATTCTGTGTTTGTAGAGACTCAAAGTACTGATTTTGTTTTTGTTCAGAAGCAAGGCATTTTTGTATAGCAATTTCTAGAGTTAGAAATTTATTTTGTGAAAGTTCTTCCCTCAAATGTTATCAGATAGTGCAGAAATTAATTGATGCATTATTACAGTGTCTCTGAAATCAGCATAATCACAGCCTTGTGGTATTAACTTGAGATTTGTAATAAAATCTGAGATGGGCCCTCCATTTCTCTGACAAGAGTTAAATCTTTCCAGCATCTTACCGGACTGACTGTTAAGCGTTCAACAAATATTTTGAGTAGAACGTCTACTTTGGTGTTGTCTTCACCTTCTAAGTAATTAAAGCAATTATAGATTTCTCTAGCTTCATGCCCTCCTGTTGAGAGTAGTAGGGCTACTTTTGTTGCGTCAGAGGCAGTGCTTAAATCATTAGCTGTGATAAATATTTGGAACAGCTGTTCAAACATTTTCCAGTTATAACTTAATTACCGGTTGTTTCCAGCCGCCATGGAGTTCCAACAAGTTTTATCGAACCAGTTAGTCGTCGAGGATCCATTTGCTGCAAAGTCTTCCACAGTCGAATATCCAGTTTAAGTTTTTCTTCTCTTGCTGGTGTCTAGCTAGCTTTCTGAAATCACTCCTGGTATCATATGTTATTCTCTTAGTCTGAATAAAGATTATAGACTTCCAGTTAACACAAATACTTTGTTCAGTAGGTTTGTTCTGTTTCCAGAGCTTAACTAGATATAATACAGTCAAGAGGTATGACCAGTGAAGCTAAGGTAAACTGCCTATGCTGAACTGTCTCTGTCTGCTGCTGCTCACTAACCCTGTGCTTCTGAAAGTGGCGGATCCTCCCTTTATATGCTGCCCTCTAGTGATGCTGTGCCTGTTACATCTGTCTGTAGTCCCTGGTGTATGTACAGATGTATAGTTTACTACACTACACAGACAGTCACCCAAGGTGAGAATTAAACCCGAGTCCTTGGCACTGTGAGGCAACAATGCTAACCACTGTGCCGCCCATGGTGGAGGCGGCATGCCATTGGCTGCTGGTAGGATCGTCCGGTTCCACCGAATTCCATGCCATTTTGTTTACCTCGCCTGCTCCACTGCTGGAGAACCGGCTGTGGAGGGGGTCACCTTCAACGGGACCAGAAGATCCTGCCAGTGGGAAGGCCCGAAAAATCCTGCCCATAGTCTAAATTTTCCATTTTTTAAATGCTTAATGACTAGGTTCAACATTCACTGCAAATAATCAATTTGATCAACCCCCATCTGCTTCTAATCTTTTTAGCTTTTGCAAACGGCGATCGTCTCAAATTTTGTGAAAATTGACAAGGAGCATCTCAGTACCTCTTAATCTCCCCAAATCTGGTAAATAAGGAAGGATAACAGTGTGTAGAATCTGCGTCATCGATCACGTCTATGTGTACTCTGGCGGGATCTTCAGGTTTCAATCTAAGCTTAACAGAAAGGTTTACCCCTCGAAGGCTTCTCTCTCGCCTTTGGCCAAGTTGAATGTGAACCTGCCTCGGATGATGCTTCTATAGAGCACTGGAATTGTGATCGTGGTAAACATGAGAAAGCAGACATTACAAAGCTCCTTGTCAGTCATTGAGGCTCATGTTCATCTCTGCATATCTCCGAGGCATAAAACACAACAATTCAATAATTGAATAGTGCACCTTTCTTGACCGTGGCATGTTGTAAAGTGTTTTACAACCAATGATGTACTTTTGAAGTGTAATCACTGTTGTAATGTAAGAATATGACAGCCAAATTGAAGCACAGCAACAATGCAATACGGATAATCTGTGTGATGTAGGTTGAGGGGTAATAAACTGGGAATGAAGCCCTGTTTTTCTTGGAAAATTGTGCCACGGGATTTTTTGCATCCAGCTAAGAAGGCAGATTGGGCCTCAGTTTAATATCTCATCCAAAAGACGATGGGCCGGATTCTCTGGTCTGCCAGCCACGTTTTCCGGCACGTGTGCTCCGCCGGCAGCGGGATTCTCCGTTCCCGCACCCGGCCAATTGGGACTACCTCACACTGTCGGGAAACCCGCAGGTGTGGATGTGCTGACAGCGGACCGGAGGATCCCACGGATGAAGAATTCAATCAGTGGCAGGGCAGGGGTACCAAAGAAAGGATGGGGCAGTGGCCCACAGCAGCTCATTTCTTTCCCATTGGCAACTGCCTCAAGCAGGCATTAAGGGCCTGACAACAAGGGGCCTCCGCCCTGACAGAGTTTTGCTTTGCAGGCTTTCCGCGAGGTGACAGCCTGCCCGCTGCCACTGTTTGAATACCAAAAATAGTGGGATGAGGTCCTGACCATTTACCATTAAAGCCCATTTAGCGGCCTTAATTAGTGTCAGGGTGGAAAAGATATTCAGGTGCCTTCTGGCCCTGAATTTAATCAGGAAGGTGGTGGGATCATCATCCCCATACCCTCCAGCCTGATTAAATTCCACCTGTCACCTAATGCACCTTTGGGGGGGGGGGGGGGGGGAGAGAGAGAGAGAGAGAAACATTAAATTCTGTCCAAAGTGTGATAAAACTCTGGAACTTCCCGCTCCCCCAACAAATTTGAGAGTGATAGATTTTTGTTGAGCAAAGTATCAAGTGTCACCAAAGCAGGCAGCTGGAATTAAGATGCAGATCAGCCTTAATCTAATCGTATGACAGAATAGGTTCCAGGGGCTGACTAGCCGACTCCTGTTCTTATCATTGCAGCAATGAGTTAACTGAATTTTATTCAATTCTTGTTTTGTAGATAAAAGCACTCAGTGTACTGAAATATCATACAATCTAACTCATTTTCATCTGATTTGAAAAGATCTTGTTGAACATGCAAAATACATGAGGTACCTTCAATAATGACACTTAGAGATTAAACTATAAAGAAGGCTTTATTAGACTAATAACTATGCTAGAGCTAGAGACGAGAGCTGACTGTTACAGACCATGAGGCAGTCCTTATGTATGGCTCCCAGATGGGCGGAGCCAGAGGCGGAGTCCCCAGGGTTACAAGCCCGGTCTTAAAGGGGACATCACCTTACATGATGATAAGGCAGTAACCGTTCATCACATTCACCCCCTGTTTAAAAAAGAGTCCGGCGGGGTAGAAGTGCCATCATGGGTCCATCCGTCTCGGTGGCTGGATCGTCCTCCTCGTCCTCCTCAATTCGGGCGGTGGTGCGGCGGGCACGGACGTCCCGGTTGAGGGCACATCCGGGAGCACAGCGGTCGGAGCTTCGGTCCGGGTCGGGGCAGGGGAACTAGGCAGGGTCAGGGGTAGCGGAGCCGGCGCCGGCGGGGTGTGTAAAGGACGCAAGGGGGGGGGGCACGGTAGGGGCTCACCAACGGGTGGTAGGGCTGGAAGGGGGTGTGTTGTAGGGGGCGACGTGTCCGGCAGGGGAGCGGTGCGGGAAGGGGCGTCTGTGGTGGAGGATTCAGCAGGTGCCAGATCCCGGAGGGAAACCGTATCTTGCCTGCCGTCGGAGTACTCCACGTAGGCGTAACTGGGGTTGGCATGGAGCAGTCGGACCTTTTCAACTAGGGGGTCCGTTTTATGGCTCCTCGCGTGCCTCCGGAGAAGAACAGGTCCCTGAGCCATCAGCCAAGGTGGAAGCGAGACCCCGGAGGTAGACTTCCTGGGGAAGAGAAACATTCGGTTGTGAGGGGTCTCATTCGTGGCTGTGCAGAGGAGTGACCTAATGGAGTGTAGGGCATCGGGTAGGACCTCCTGCCAGCGGGTGGTTGGGAGATTTCTCGACCGCAGGGCCAGAAGGACAGCCTTCCACACTGTTGCGTTCTCCCTCTCCACCTGCCCGTTTCCCCGCGGGTTATAACTGGTCGTTCTGCTCGAGGCGATGCCTTTGCTGAGCAGATACTGACGCAGTTCATCGCTCATGAACGATGTACCCCGGTCGCTGTGGATATAAGCGGGGAAACCGAACAGGGTGAAGATGCTGTGCAGTGCCTTAATCACCGTGGCTGAGGTCATGTCGGGGCAGGGAATGGCGAATGGGAAACGGGAGAACTCATCGATCACGGTGAGGAAATAGGCATAACGGTTGGTGGACGGGAGGGGTCCCTTGAAGTCCACGCTCAGTCGCTCAAAAGGGCCCGAGGCCTTCACGAGCCGCACCTTGTCTGGCCGGTAGAAGTGCGGTTTGCACTCCGCACAGACTTGGCAGGCCCTGACCATGGCCTTGACCTCCTTGGTTGAGTAAGGTAGGTTGCGGGACTTGATGAAATGGACGAGCCGGGTAACCCCCGGGTGGCAGAGGTCATTGTGGATGGCTTGCCGGTGGTCCTCCTGCGCGTTGGCGCATGTGCCGAGGGACAGGGCATCTGGGGGCTCGTTGAGCTCCCTGGACGATACTTGATATCGTACGAGTAGGTGGAGAGCTCGATCCTCCACCTCGAAATGTTATCGTTTTTTATTTTGCTCCGTTGCGTGTTATCGAACATATAGGCGACCGACCGTTGGTCGGTGACGAGGGTAAACCTCCTACTGGCTGGGTAGTGTCTCCAGCGCCGTACAGCCTCCACAATGGCTTGTGCCTCCTTTTCGACTGCAAAGTGTCGAACCTCGGAGGCGGTGAGGGTTCGGGAGAACGCTACTGGTCTGCCTGCCTGATTGAGGGTAGCAGCCAGGGCGATGTCTGATGCATCGCTCTCTACCTGGAAAGGGATGGTTTCGTCCACCGCGTGCATGGCGGCCTTGATGATGTCGGCCTTGATGCGGTTGAAGGCCAATTGAGCCTCAGCCGAGAGGGGAAAAGTGGTGGTCTTTAGGAGTGGGCGGGCTTTGTCTGCATACTTGGGGACCCACTGGGCGTAATAGGAGAAAAGCCCCAAGCACCGTTTGAGGGCCTTGAGGCTGCGGGGGGGGAGGAAGTTCCTTAAGGGGGCGCATGCGGTCGGGGTCGGGATCTAGGACCCCGTCTTCCACGACATAGCCGAGGATGACCAGCCGGGTGGTGTGGAAAAAGCATTTGCCCTCATTATAGGTCAGGTTAAGGGCTCGGGCGGTCTGAAGGAACTTTTTGAGGTTAGCGTCATGGTCCTGCTGATCATGGCCGCAGATGGTGACATTGTCCAAGTACGGGTATGTAGCCCGCAAACCGTACTGGTCCACCATTTGGTCCATCGCCCTTTGAAAGGCGGAGACCCCATTTGTGACACCAAAGAAGACCCTGAGGAAGTGGAAGAGCCGGCCGGCTGCTTCGAAGGCAGTATAGGGGCGGTCTTTTGGTCGGATGGGGAGCTGGTGGTAGGCAGATTTGAGGTCGACCGTGGAAAAGACTCGGTATTGGGCGATCTGATTTATCATTTCCGCGATGCGAGGAAGGGGGTACGCATCAAGCTGCGTGAATCGGTTTATGGTCTGGCTATAATCCACGACCATCCGTTTCTTCTCCCCGGACCGGACTACCACCACTTGCGCTCTCCAAGGGCTGTTGCTCGCCTCGATGACCCCCTCTCCCAGTAAACGCTGGATCTCTGACTTGATAAAAGCCATATCTTGAGCACTGTAGCGCCGGCTCCTGGTGTCGACGGGCTTACAGTCAGGAGTGAGGTTAGCGAATAGCGAGGGGGGTGCGACTTTCAGTGTCGCAAGGCAGCATACCGTGAGGGGGGCAAGGGTCCGCCGAACTTCAGTTTCAGGCTTCGGTAGCTGCACTGGAAATCCAGTCCGAGCAGCAGGGGGGAACAGAGGTGAGGGAGGATATAAAATTTGAAACGGGTGTATTTGGCGCCCTGGATCGAGAGATCCGCAATACAGTACCCCGTGATTTGTACCGAGTGGGACCCAGATGCTTGGGCTATGGTTTGGGATGCGGGATGGGTGCGTAGGGAGCAGCGCCTTACCGTTTCAGGGTGGATAAAGCTCTCCGTGCTCCCGGGGTCGAAGAGGCATGCAGTGTCGTGCCCGTTGACCTGGACCTGTATCATGGAGTTCTGCAGGTGTTTTGGCCGAGTTTGATCGAGGGTGATCGCACCCAGCGGGTAGTCGGAGTCGTCGGCCGAGTCGGACTCGTAAAATGGCCGCCGCCGCTGGCGGCGCGTGTCGGGTCGAGAAGATGGCCGCCGACAAGATTGCCGCTCCCATGATTCGCATGAGGCTGATGATGCGTCAGAAGAGGGCGTGTCGGGTCGGTGCGCAGCAACATTGCGAGGCCTCCGGGCCTGAGAGCCTGATTTTCGGGCCGGCTGTTCTTTGTTTTTCTGGCCCCTGGGTCTGGCCAGGCAGACCCTCGCGAAGACCCTTTCTTCCCGCAGTTGCTGCAGATCGCGGAGCGGGCTGCGCAGCGTGGGCGTGGGTGCTGACCCTTCCCGCAGAGGTAGCATGGTGTGCCCCCATGGTGAGCGGGTCGCCACGTGACGCAGGCCTGTAATACGGTTGAGTCTGAGGAAGTCCGGGGGCGGGGGCTGGCAGAGTCCGCGGGGTACGTACCCAAGTTATGTCGGGCCACCCCCAGGGAGGAGGCGAGTGTTAGCGTCTCCTGGAGGTCTTTTGCCCAGTTTTTGAGCAGCCGCTGTCGGATGTAGGTCGAGCGGATGCCGGACACGAAAGCGTCCCTGATGTGCAGGTTCATATGGACTTCCCCTGTCACATCCTGATGGTCACAGTCCCTGGCAAGCGCGGTGAGTTTCTCAACAAACTCGTCGAGCGATTCCCCCGAGCGCTGCCGGCAGGTAGAGAGCAGATGCCGGGCGTGCACCTCATTGATGGGTTTGACAAACCGCTTGCGGAGCAACTCGATCGCTCCCTCATAAGTCGTCGCCTTTTCGAGCGTGGCGGAGATTCTGTGACTCACCCGGGCGTGGAGTAGATGCAGCTTGCGTGGCCCCAGGATGGGAGTCTCTGCGGAGTCCAGGTAGGCCTCGAAGCACCGCAGCCAGTATTTCAAAATTTCCTTCGCCTCCGGCATTCGTGCTTCCAGATTGAGCTTCTCTGGTTTTAGGCCTGCGTCCATCCTGAATTTAGTTTACTCTAATAAATTGAGGTAACCTCAATAATGACACTTAGAGATTAAACTGTAAAGAAGGCTTTATTAGACTAATAACTATGCTAAAGCTAGTGACGAGAGCTGACTGTTACAGACCATGAGGCAGCCCTTATGTATGGCTCCCAGATGGGCGGAGCCAGAGGCGGAGTCCCCAGGGTTACAAGCCCGGTCTTAAAGGGGACATCACCTTACATGATGATAAGGTAGTAACCGTTCATCACAGTACATAAAACTATATGTATACTAATTGTTGCTGTGTCTTGTTCAATCCCTTTTAAATTTTAGTGATTATCCTTAATTGCAATTATCATATCTGCTTTGAATACTGTGTTCTCTCCATTACAAGTGCATTCACTGAGCATTGATGTTTTGTAAATGGAAGCTTGGGAGGGTAAAACCGGAACTTCTTTCTTTTTCCTCAGGGGCTTGAAGTTTGCAATAATAAGCATTGTGTTCCCTTGAGTTAGCAGTATTAAAAAATAAATCCTCCAAAAAAAACCAATATGCAATAAGCTTTAAAAGCCAAATGCTCACACCCAATGTCATGAAATAATAACTCAACGTTTGCATGGTCATAAGACTTACAACCAATAAACGTATGCTCACTCAGGGTGGAAAATGAACTGCTCGAGTGAACCAACGGATTTCACAGTGCTGAGCGAACAAGAGTGGCACTCAGCCTCTAAAGAGCCACGAATTAGCAAAACTGAAGTGTTGACATGGAGCAGGCCGTGCTCAGCTGACTAAAGGAAAAGTGGTTCTCTACTGGCCACCACACTTCAAACAAATACTGGGTGTGATCGAATGACCTTGCTGCGCCCGACACGGTGACGCGATGAGGCCAATAATCTCGCGGGACGTCGTGACCTGGAACGCGTCCTCGCTAGGCGAGATCCAGATTTACATATTTAAGTGAGCAGTTTGGCTCAGTTAAATATTTGGGCGCCCGATGCCCTGGAACGAGCACCCGCACATGGGAGACCTTGCCATGTGAACCACAGCTCCCACGGGCCGCAAGTGTTCTGACGCGAGGAAGATGGCGGCGCCCACGGGCCGCACGTGGGTTGCGGAGATGAAAATAGCGGCGCCCACGGGTCGCTCGTGGGGGGGTGCAGGAACAATGGGCCTGGTTACAGCGGCGATCGACCGGGCCTGGCACACCGCAGCGAAATGTCCCTTCTTCCCGCAGGCCTTGCAGATTGCGCTCTGCGCTGGGAGCGCTGCCGGGGTTGCTTTGTCTGCCCACAGAAATAGCACTTGGGCCCCCCAGGGTTGGCTGGCTGCCGCGCGGTGCAGGCTTGTGGTTGGCAGGGGGCGGTCGCTGGTGGGGTCCACGATTAGGAGTTCGGTATGTTCAACGGCTGAAACTGCCTGGCAATCGCAGTTCCTCGCCAGGGCGTGCAGGGCACGCCAGAAATATTCCAATGACTCACCAGAGAGTTGTTGCCGCGTGGACAGGAGATGCCTGGCGTAGAGTTTGTTGATCGGCCCGGTGTCGTTCTCTTTCAGAAATGCAATGGCCTCAGTGTAGTTGGGCGCGTCCCGGATAAGTAGAAAAATATCGGAGCTCAGCCGTGTGTACAGGATCTGGGGTTTCTGTGATTCTGAGGGTTGTTCGGTCGCTGATCCGATGTAGGCTACGAAGCAAGCTAGCCAGTGGTCGTAGGCCGACATGGCATTGTCTGCTTGAGGGTGTAGCTGCAGGCAATCTGGTTTGATGCGTAGGTCCATCGCTGTAAAATCTCTGCTTAATAAATTGATGCACTATCAATTACGACGAGACAAGAGTAGAGAGTAATCGAGGCTTAATTAAGCAGAGATGTGTTGCCTCCTGCAGCTGCCGCCGAAATGGCTGCAGCTCGGTGAGCACACACATTTATACTCCGCCTACTGGTCGGAGCCAGCAGGCAGGGATCTACCCCTGTACCTGTAGTACAGGGGCCTTACCGTATTACTTCTCATATACGTAATATATACAAACAGTGGTGACTACCACACTGATCGAGGTGTACAAGATTATGAGGGGCATGGACAGGGTGGATAGGGATCAGCTGTTCCCCTTAGTTGAAGGGTCAGTTACGAGGGGACACAAGTTCAAGGTGAGGAGCAGGAGGCTCATAGAATCATAGAATTTACAGTGCAGAAGGAGGCCATACGGCCCATCGAGTCTGCACCGGCCCTTGGAAAGAGCATCCCACCCAAGCACACACCTCCACCCTATCCCCGTAACCCAGCAACCCCACCTACCCTTTTTTTTCCCCGACACTAATGGCAATTTAACATGGCCAGTGCACCTAACCTGCACATCTTTGGACTTTGGGAGGAAACCGGAGCAACTGGAGGAAACCCACGCAGACAACACAGGGAGATGGTGCAGACTCCGCGCAGACAGTGTCCCAAGCCGGGAATTGAACCTCGGACCCTGGAGCTGTGAAGCACAGAAATAACCATTGTGCTACCGTGCCGTCAGGGGATTTTAAAATAAAAGTTTTTACCCAGAGGGTGGTGACGGTCTGGAACGCACGGCCTGGGAGGGTGGTCGAGGCGGGTTGCCTCAGATCCTTTAAAAAGCACCTGGATGAGTACTTGGCACGCCATAACATTCAAGGCTATGGACATGGAACGGCTGTGATCATCTTTGACTGTCCACTCCACTGTTATCAGTACTGGAGTAATCCGGGTGAAAATTGGCAGCCTGTCTTTCCAGAGGCTTCATACACTGAGCCGTTCAAGGAGCCAGCTCAATAATATTGAACTCTAGTTTCTCAAGTGTTAGATTTATCCCGGGAGAATTAATGGCGCAATTCTCTATTTAAGGAAGAACTCAAAGTGCAGGTTAAACAAAGCCGGCCGGTCAGCATCGGTGGAGAGAGCTGAGGAGTTAATGTTTCAAGTGAGAAGCACCTAAAAAATCAACCACTTGGTTCTCTACACAGATACAATGTGTCATAATATACATCAGTACATTATGGTGCAATCACATACACACACTGATGGACATACAGCAGGACCAACCACAAAGCACCGCAGCCAATCACCAGTGAGAGCACAAGCACTATAAAGATAGGGGACAGGAGAGTTCCCGCTCATTCTAGCAGCAGCCAGCTCAGAGCACAGAGCTCACAGCCTGCATCACAGACATTCATCATGCGCTGAGTGCCTCACCATAGCTAGTGATAGGAGAGGGTCCACAGTTAAGCTGGTATTGCTTATGCCCACGTTTACAGTATGTTAGCATAGTTGAACAGTTAATAAAATAGCGTTACACCACTTCCAGCATTGTTGGCTTGTTTGTGAACCAGAACACCCAACACGACACAATGGACATGACAAAGGGGCGAGCACTGAATAGCTAATCGAAAGGTTCCTGAGAAAGATGATCCAGAATTTTAGGATGCAGGGCTTAAGAGAGTGGGGCAATGACTGAAAGAACAACCTCCAACAATATTTGTATTCGTTTTGTCACATTCTAGGACATTATAATGGAATCAAATAGTGGATTTTACCTGTGGTGGTGCCAGGCTGCGCCACAAACTGAAGGTCAAATATATCCATCTAAGAATCAAGCAACCACACGTGTAGCCAATTAAATGATCACTTCACTGAGATGCTAACCTGTCACTTATCAGATACACAGGCAGACCTTGCAGATTCCAGGCCAGGATTGAATGAGATTGTTTACATGCCCTCATGTCTTGCCCACAGGCTGACTGATGAGTCACTGGGCCACACAATTTCAGAATATTTATTCAGGCCAGATCAAATGTTCTTGCATGATTAGTGTAGTATTCAATTTGTGTTTTTCCGTTGGTGGTGGTGGAGGGTTTCTGAGTCTGTTGCGCCGAAGTGATTAACCATAGTCCACTGGCATCTGTCTCCCTGAGAGATAAGTGGTTCTAGTTTGAGGGGCATGGCTCCACATCAAGAGTGACGCAAGGCTAAGGAGGCAGCTCTCCCTGAACAACCGCAGCCAGTACAGCAGTATTATGCACCACATCTTGGCCAAGTGAGCTAACGGACCGCCCATCCTTTGTACTTAATGTGGTGCCTTAAGTAACATCTGGGCCCCAGATTAACAGTGCAGTTAATACAATCTAAGGTGGTGCTGGTAACATCACTGAATTTGAACATTTTCTCTCCCACCCCCCTGCACCAAAAATGATCCTTTTCTGAATGGAATTCCTGGATCACCTTTGTACCATTGAGAAACTCTCTGTTTCGTTAGCATGGCAGTGGAGGACTGGTCCGCTAAATTCTATCACACTGTTGGCTCTTCCTTTTCCGCATCACGTGGCACATTGTTATGTCAACACGAAAGAGCCGGAGAAAGAAAGCAGAAACAAGACTCTGAAGCCATGGACGGCGTTTTCATGTCGCGCCCGTGAAAAGATTGCTTGGCTGCCGCCAATTTGCAGTGTGGAATTGTGTTCCCTTTTCAGCCAAGGCAGACAGCAAAAGTAACAATTAGGCCTCAAAAATCCAGTTGCTTATGGGCTGGCCCGTTGCCTGAACCCTCCAACACTTGGGGATGGAGGCAGAGGTCAGTCAGCAGAAGTTCAAGGTGTGTTTGAAGAATGGCTGGTGAGGGGTCAGCCTTATTTTGAATTGTGCTGTCTGTCACAGGAAGCAATCCTACAGGATTTATTACTCCACTTCTAACATGTGTGACCCAGTTGTGACATTTGGATTCTCGTGGGTGTACACTGAGAGAGATAAGGAGGTTATGCTTGGCTGATAGGGTTATATTTCAAGACTTTGTCTGGTCAGTATCTATCCTCAAAATCCAGTCGTGCTTGCTTAATGGCAGCATTTCTGTTCTTCAATAACTCTGAAGAGTGTAGCTTTGCTCCTCATCTCCAGACATTGGGCTGGGTCCTCCGGTCCCCAGCCGCGTGTTTCTCCGCCGTACGCTGTTCGCTGGCGGCAGGATTCTATCTTCTCGTCGCTTGTCAATGGGATTGCCCATTGTAAACACCCCACGCTGCCAGGAATCCCGTGGGCGGGGGTTGGGCTGTCGACGGGAAAAGAGAATCGCAACGTCCGGAAAACTCTGGCCATTGAGTGACCTTCTGGCTGTCCGAGCTCATTTTGGCCATTTCAGCAGTTACCCCTCAGACTGGCACCCTACCCTCTGCAAACCTGAGGTCATCCAAAACTACGATGCCTGTGTTTGAACTCGCACCAAGCTCCATTCCTCTATCACCCCTGCCCTCTCTGAACCACAATCGCTCTAAATCCTGATTTTTAAATTCTCATCCTTGTTTTCAACTCCCTCCATGTCCGCACCCCTCCCTATCTCTTTTATTAATAAACATTTTATTGAGGTATTTTTTGGTATTATAACAACACAATAAACAATGTACATGAAATTATAAACATAGTGCAAAAGCCGTCTCCCTCCCTTACAGGACCCACCTTTATTAACCCCCTACTCTAAGCTAAACTAACCCCCCCCCCCCCCCCTTCTGCTGACAATTAATTTCCCGCGAAGAAGTTGACGAATGGTTGCCACCTCCGGGCGAACCCTAACAGTGACCCTCTCAAGGCAAACTTGAATTTTTCCAAACAGAGAAAGCTAACCATGTCCGATAGCCAGGTCTCCGACTTTGGGGTCTTTGAGTCCCTCCATGCTAATAGTATCCGTCTCCGGGCTACCCGGGAAGCAAAGGCCAGAACGTCTGCCTCTTTCTCCTCCTGGATTCCCGGGTCTTCCGATACCCCGAAAATCGCCACCCCTGGACTCAGTACCACCCTTGTTTTTAACACCGTGGACATGACATCTGCAAACCCCTGCCAAAATCCCCTAAGCTTCATACATGCCCAGAACATGTGGACATGGTTCGCTAGTCCTCACGTACATTTTGCACACTTGTCTTCCACCCCAAAGAATCTGCTCATCCGGGCCACTGTCAAGTGAGCCCGGTGAACGACCTTAAACTGTATCAGGCTGAGCCTGGCACATGTTGCGTACGTGTTGACTCTACTCAACGCGCCCGCGCATAGACCATTCTCTATCTCTCCTCCCAGCTCCTCCTCCCACTTGCGCTTCAGCTCCTCGGTCTGCGTCTCCTCTGACCCCATAAGTTCCTTGTAAATGGCCGAGATGCTTCCTTCTCCTACCCAACCTCTGGAAACTACCCTGTCCTGAATCCCCCTTAGCGGTAGGAGCGGGAAGGTTGACACCTGTTTACGTAGGAAGTCCCGCACCTGCAGATACCTGAATTTGTTTCCCCTCGCCAACCCAAACTTCTCCTCCAGCACCCTCATACTCGGAAAACTCCCCTCTATAAACAAATCCCCCCATCCTCTGAATCCCTGCTCTCCGCCATATCTGGAACTTATCCATACTTCCCGGGGCAAACCGGTGATTATTACAGATTGGGGACCAGACCGATGCTCCCTCTGCTCCCACATGTGTCCTCCATTGCCCCCAGACTCTCAGGGCCGCCACCACCACGGGGCTGGTGGAGTACCGTGACGGCAGGAACGGCAGAAGCACAGTTACCAACGCCCCCAAACTGGTGCCCTTGCATGAAGCTGCCTCCATACGCTCCCAAGCCGACCCCTCCCCCACCACCCACTTCCTGATCATGGCTATATTCGCCGCCCAGTAATAGTTAGTAACATTTGGCAGCGCCAGCCCGCCCTCTCCCCGACTCCGCTCAAGCATCACCTTCCTTACCCGCGGGGACTTGCCCGTCCAAACAAAGCCAGAGATCACTTTGTTGACCCGTTTAAAAAAGGACCACGGAATAAATATGGGGAGACGTTGTAACACGAACAGGAATCTCGGTAGGACCGTCATCTTCACCGTCTGCACCCTCCCAGCTAGTGACAACGGGAGCGTGTCCCATCTCCGAAAATCGTCCTTCATTTGGTCTACTAGCCGGGCCAGATTTAATTCATGCAGCCGGTCCCATTCCCGCGCCACTTGAATGCCTAGGTACTTAAAGCTTCCCCCTGCTATTCTAAATGGCAACTCCCCCATCGCCTCTCCTGTCCCCTCACCTGGACCGCAAACATCTCACTTTTCCCCATATTTAACTTATACCCCGAAAACTGGCCAAATTCTCCTAAAATCCTCATGATTTTTTCCATCCCCTCTAATGGGTCCGATACATAAAGAAGCAGGTCATCTGCATTGAGCGAGACTTTGTGCCCCCCCCCCACCCCCGCACCAGCCCCTTCCAGCCCCTTGAGGCTCTCAGAGCAATTGCCAACGGCTCTATAGCTGGCGCGAACAACAGTGGGGAGAGGGGGCATCCCTGTCTCGTCCCCCCGGTGCTGTCTAAAATAGTCCGATGCTGTCCTATTCATCCGTACACTTGCCATAGGAGCCTGATACCGCAACCTGGCCCAGTCGATAAAGCCCCGCCCAAATCCCAGTACCTCCCCAAGATAATCCCATTCTACCCGATCAAAAGCCTTTTCTGCATCCATTGCGATCACTACCTCCACCTCCCTACCTTCCGGGGGCATCATCATCACATTAAACAACCTTCTTACATTGGCCACTGTAGCGCACAAAGACTCCCAAGAGACGAATAGAGGTGAAGTCGATGAGGCTTTATTAAGCGTGACTTGTTCCCCGCAGTTCAGTAACAGACTGGCCTGCGGGGGAGAACTCCTGGTTCTTATACTCCGCCTTCAGGGCGGAGCTAGAGGTCAACAGCCAACCAGGACCCGAGATCTGTCAGCCAATGACATCACGGCTTCACAGTCCCACATGACCCCTAATGCATACTACCACAGCCACCAACTGCCTACCCTCAACAAACCCCGTCTGATCCTCCCCAATAACGTCCAGAACACAATCCTCAATCCTGGAGGACAAAGTTTTGTCCAGCAGTTTGGCGTCCACATTCAACAGGGATATTGGCCTGTAGGACCCACACAGCTCCGGGTTCTTGTCCCGCTTCAGAATCAGTGAAATTGTGGCCTGTGACATCGTCGGGGGCAGCACCCCTCTTTCCCTTGCCTCATTGAACATCCTCATCAACACTGGCCCCAATATCCCAGAGAACTTTTTATAAAACTCCACTGGGTACCCGTCCGGCCCCGGGGCTTTACCCGCCTGCATGGCCTTCAGACCCTCCACTAAGTCTTCCAAACCGATCGGGGCCCCCAGCCCTTCTACCAGCTCCCCGTCCACGTTTGGGAAATTCAGCCCCCCCAAGAAGTGTCTCATCCCCTCCGGCGCCTCGTAGGGGGTTCCGACCTATACAGAATCTCCAACCAGGTTCCCATCGCCGTCCTTTACTTTCCCTATCTCCCTGGCTGCCTCCCTCTTTGCTGCTGTGCAAGCATTCTGCTGGCCTTCTCTCCCTACTCATAGATCGCCCCTCTCGCCTTTCTCAGCTGCTCCACCACCCTCCCTGTGGTTAACAAGCTATCCACAATGCTACCGTGCTGATGATGAGCCACATTCGTGAACTGCTGCAGTACAGCTGGTGCAACCTTTCCTGCACTGGTTTGGTGGCTTGCTCGGCCGCTAGGACTCAATCACATTACTGTTGGTCTGGAGTCACCTGAAGGCCAGACCAGGTAAGGACAGCAGATTTCCTTCCCTAAAGGGCCTTGGTGAACAAGATGAGGTTTTACAAGAGTCAAAGATGACTTCACGATCGCCATTAGTGAGACTAGCTTTCAATTCCAGCTTTATTAATCAGTTGTATTGATATTTCGCCAGTTGCCATGGTGAGATTTGAACCAGTAACCCCAGACCTTAAGCTTGGGCCTCTGGATTGTTTTTTTAAAAAGTATTTTTATTAAGATTTTGCAGAATGTTTCATAATAAAACAATAGTAACAATAATAACGAAACAAACTAGAGTGAACATTAACATAGTGCAAAAAGAGACTATACAATAACAATTAAATGGACATGCGACCCAGTCTTCCCACACCATCCCAATGAAGCACTGCACCGCCCCCCCCATGGATTGCTGCTGCTGCTGACATTTTAATTTTCCCCGAGAAAGTCGACGAACGGTGCCACCTCCGAGAGAACCCTAGCGCTGACCCTCTTAAGGCAAACTTTGTTTTCTCGAGGCTGAGAATCTCAGCCATGTCGTTAACCCAAGTCTCGACACTCAGGGGCTTCGAGTCCCTCCACATTAATAAAATCTGTCTCCGGGCTACTAGGGAGGCAAAGGCCAAGACGTCGGCTTCTTTCGCCCCCTGAACTCCCGGGTCTTCTGACACTCCAAAGATCGCTATCTTTGGACTCGGCACCACCCGTCTGTTAAGCACCTTGGACATTGCCCTCGCGAACCCTTGCCAGAACTCTCTAAGCTCCGGGCATGCCCAAACCATGTGGACATGGTTTGCAGGGCTGCCCTTGCACCTTTGTGGTCTTCTCCCCCAAAAAACGTGCTCATTCTCGCTACCATCATGTGTGCCCGGTGGACCACCTTAAATTGAATTAGACTGAGCCTGGCACATGATGAGGAGAAATTAATTCTGCCCAGAACCTCTGCCCACAGACCCGCTTCCAACTCCTCACCTAGCTCCTCCTCCCACTTGCCCTTGAGCTCCTCCACCGGGGTTTACTCCGCCTCCTGTAGTTCCTGGTAGATATCCGACACCTTCCCCTCCCCCACCCAGGTGCCGGAGACCACCCTGTCCTGTATCCTCAGTGGCGGCAGCGTCGGAAAGGCCACTACCTATTTTTTCAGGAAGGCTCGTACTTGCAGATATTTAAAGGCGTTTCCTGGCGGCAGATTAAATTTGTCCTCCAGCGCCTTCAAACTGGGCCTCAGGTTTGTCGACCCTGTGAGATTACCACTGGCCCAATGCATCAAGTAACTAAAATGCAGATTAATTTTTATTCATCATCAACAGGATAGGTGCTTGGAGAAATAAAATACTTATTTGAAATCTTTGTCCAAGGAACGCATTGTGAAAACAGCATAGTTCTGTGGTGCTCCTCAGTTGCAGAGTAAAACCTTAGAACACTTTGGTGAGTGTGAGTGGACACCAAGATCTGAGGCCAAAAAAGGACAGGAAAGGCAGAATGAAAAACATGGTGAGCAGGTGGGAGCTGGAGGGGCTTATGATAGCATGGAAATGGTAATGTTGCTGTGCTGGGGAAGGAATTCCAGTGTACTGGTCGAGCAGATTATCTAAAGCCCGGGACCACAGGTGACGGAATGGAGGGAGTGGGTGCGGTAGTCTGCGTAGAGGTATTACGGTACCTGGTAATGCTGGAACACCATTGGTAGATATTGTATGTTTCCTATTGGTCGAACTGTATGGTAGCTCCGCCCTGCAAGGCGGGGTATAAGAGCCCGTGCCGCCCCAGCAGCCTTCATCCTGTACCTGAGCAGCTGGGGGAAACATCTAGCTTATTAAAGCCTTCAGTTGGACTACAGCCTCGTTTTAGTGATCATTGATCGTGCATCAATTTAATAAGCTAGATTTAAAAGGATGGAGCTCCGAATCAAGCCGGAGAGTCTGCAAATCAGCCCCCACGCGGCGAACTCAATCGCAATCTTCAAGCACTGGCTGACGTGTTTTAAAGGATATCTCGGAACGGCCGAAAACACACCCATGGGAGAACAGAAATTGCAAGTTCTGCACTCAAGAGTGAGCCCGGAAATTTACACCCTCATCAAGGACGGGGAAGACTTCGATGCAGCAATAGAGCTGCTAAAAGGACATTATATTCGCACGGTAAACCAGGTCTACGCCCGACATCTGCTAGCAACGAGGCGACAAATCCCTGGGGAATCGCTGGAAGAATTCTACATTGTGCTGGTGTTGGGGAGAAACTGCAGCTGCCCGCAAGATTTGGCGAACGACCACACAGAACTCTTGATCCTGGACGCTTTCATGGCAGGTATGCTGTCCTCCCAAATCCGCCAGCGATTGCTGGAAAAAGACACCCGAGGCCTCAAGGAGGCACGACCCTTGCAGGCTCCCTGGATGTGGCCTCCAGAAATGCCCGCGCTTACGTTCCCGACCACGCGGCAACCCACTAGGCAGCGTGGAACCCCTCCGCAGCCGACCCCGAGACGTCCCCCATCATGCTTGTGCTGCAAGGCGACCTGGCAACCCCGGGAGGCCTCGCTACTACTTTTGCGGGCAGGCCAAGCACCCCCGTGCATCCACCTGCAAGAGATGCGGTAAAAAGGGCCACTTCGTGGTGGTATGCCAGGCCCGTGCGGTCGCCGCGGTCTCCGGCGGCGAATGCGGACCGCCACCACAAACCTTTCCGTGGTCCCCGTACAGCCCCCGGGCGCCGCCATCTTGTCCCGCGGGCGCCACGTTCGATGGATGGGTGCCGCCATTTTGTGCACCCCCAGCCATGTGCGACCAATGGGAGCCGCCATCTTGGATGGACTGCCAGGACCCCAGCTTGGCTGACCGCACACCGCACGAAGAGAACACTCAACTGCTGTGATTAGCCTCGGTGACCCTGGATCAGTCCCGGCCTCGAACACTCTCAATTGCTACAACGACTGTATTTATCAACGGGCACGAGACGTCCTGCCTAATCGACTCTGGGAGCACGGAGAGCTTCATACCCCCCGACACGGTAAGGCGCTGTTCTCTCCTCGTCCACCCAGTTAATCAAAAAATCTCCCTGGCCTCCGGTTCCCACTCAGTAGAGATAAAGGGGTTTTGTGTAGCAAACCTCACAGTCCAGGGAAGGGAGTTTAAAAATTACCGGCTCTACGTCCTTCCCCACCTCTGCGCGGACACACTCCTAGGTTTAGACTTCCAGTTTAATCTCCAAAGTCTAACTTTCAAATTCGGCCCTATTCCCCCCCTCACTGTCTGCGGTCTCGCGACCCTTAAGGTCGACCGCCTTCCCATTTTGCAAACCTCAACCCGGATTGCAAACCCGTCGCAATCAGGAGCAGATGGTACAGTGCCCAGGATCGGATCTTTATTAGGTCAGAGGTCCAAAGGCTACTGAGGGAGGGAGTCATTGAAGTTAGCAACAGTCCCTGGAGAGCTCAAGTAGTGGTGGTAAAGACCGGGGAGAAGCATAGGGTGGTCATCGACTACAGTCAGGCCATCAACAGGTTTACGCAGCTGGACGTGTACCCTGCATATCCGACCTGGTAAACAGGATCGCGCATTACAAGGTCTTCTCCACGGTGGATCTTAAGTCCGCCTACCACCAGCTCCCCATCCGCACTAGTGACCGCAAGTACACTGCCTTCAAGGCAGATGGGTGGCTCTACCACTTCTTAAGGGTTCCCTTCTGTGTCACCAACGGGGTCTCGGTCTTCCAGCGCGAGATGGACCGAATGGTTGACCGGTATGGTTTACGGGCGACATTCCCGTTTCTCGATGTCACCATCTGCGACCACGACCAGCAGGACCATGACACCAACCTCCGAAAATTCCTCCAGACCGCAAAGATCCTTAACCTGAAATACAACAAGGATAAATGCGTGTTTAGCACCGACCGCCTAGCCATCCTCGGCTACGTAGTGCGAAATTGAGTTATAGGCCCCGACCCTGAACGCATGCGCCTCCTTATGGCGTTCCCCCTCCCTCACTGCTCCAGGGGCCTGAAGCGCTGCCTAGGGTTTTTCTCTTACTATGCCGAGTTGGTCCCCAACTATGCGGACAAGGCCCGTCCCCTGATCCAATCCACAGTTTTTCCCCTGTCGACAGAGGCCCGCCAGGCCTTCAGCCGCATCAAAGCAGACATTGCAAAGGCCACGATGCATGCCATTGATGAGTCCCTCCCCTTCCAGGTCGAGAGTGACGCGTCTGACGTAGCTCTGGCGGCCACCCTCAACCAAGCGGGAAGATCTGTGGCCTTCTTCTCACGCACCCTCCATGCTTCCGAAATCCGCCACACCTCAGTCGAAAAGGAGGCCCAGGTTATAGTAGAAGCTGTGCGACATTGGAGGCATTACCTGGCCGGCAGGAGATTCACTCTCCTCACTGACCAACAGTCGGTTGCTTTCATGTTCGATAATGCACAGCGGGGCAAGATAAAACACGATAAGATCTTGCGGTGGAGGATGAAACTCTCCACCTACAACTATGAGATCTTGTATCGTCCCGGGAAGCTAAACGAGCCTCCTGATGACCTGTCCCGCGGCACATGTGCCAACGCCGCCTCCGAGCCCTCCACGAGGACCTCTGCCACCCTGGGGTCACTCGCTTTTCCCACTTTATCAAGACCCGCAACCTGCCCTACTCCATCGAGGAGGCCAGGACAGCCACCAGGGACTGCCAAATCTGTGCGGAGTGCAAACCGCACTTCTACCTCCAGAGAAAGCGCACCTGATAAAGGCGCCCCGTCCCTTTGAACGCCTCAGCATGGATTTCAAAGGTCACCTCCCCTCCACCGACCGCAACACGTTCTTCCTGAACGAGATTGACGCGTACTCCCGGTTCCCATTCGCCATCCCTTGCCCTGACATGACCGCAACCACCGTCATCAAGGCCCTGCATAGCATCTTTGCACTGTTCGGGTTCCCCGCTTACATACATAGTGATAGGGGGGTCCTCCTTTATGAGCGACGAACTGCGTCAATTCCTGCTCAGCAGGGGCATTGCCTCAAGCAGGACGACCAGTTACAACCCCCGGGGTAACGGACAGGTAGAGAGGGAGAACGGAACGGTCTGGAAGGCCATCCTACTGGCCCTACGGTCCAGGAATCTCCCAATCTCCCGCTGGCATGAAGTCCTCCCGGATGCCCTCCACTCCATCTGGTCACTGCTTTGTACCACAACCAACCAAACACCTCACGAACATCACCTTGTCTTCCCCAGGAAGTCCTCCTCTGGGACCTCGCTCCCGATCTGGCTGGCAGCTCCCGGACCCATCCTGCTCCGAAAACACGTGCGGGCGCACAAGTCGGACCCGCTGGTAGAGAGGGTTCATCTTCTCCACGCTAACCCCCAGTACGCCTATGTGGCATACCCCGACGGTCGACAAGATACGGTCTTCCTCCGAGACCTGGCGCCCGCCGGATCCCCACGCATACCCCAGCCACCAGTCCCACCCACCCTCCCACCAGTGCACCTTACAGGTGGATCGGTCCTTCCGCCAGCCCCGTCCAGGCCCCCCCACCCACCGACACACCCCGCAGATGCTCCCTTCCCAGGTCAACCGTTTTCCCCACCAGCGCCGTCTACGGGTGTTGAAGCTGCCACAGAGATCGAGGCCACGCTCCAGGCGTCACAGACTCCCGAGCCTCCACTGGAGTCACCACCGAAGCTTCGACCATCACAGAGGACAACCAGGGCCCCCGATCGACTGATTGCATCATTTTAAAGTGTATAGTTAATTATGAATCTGTAAATAGTTACAAAACACTGTACGGAGGTATTACGGTACCTCCATAACTATAATTTCTACCACGTTACCATGTTGTAATATCAAGCCACCACGCCTGCCGGACTCTTTTTTAACAGGGGGTGAATGTGGTAGTCTGTACAGTGCAGAGGTATTACGGTACCTGGTAATGCTGGAACACCATTGGTAGATATTGTATGTTTCCTATTGGTCAAGCTGTATGGTAGATCCGCATTGCAAGGCGGGGTATAAGAGCCCGTGCCGCCCCAGCAGCCTTCATTTTGTACCTGAGCTGCTGGGGGAAACATCTAGCTTATTAAAGCCTTCAGTTGTACTACAACCTCGCTTTAGTGATCATTGATCGTGCATCAGTGGGCGAGGAAGAAGTAGACAGCTGTTGAAAAATGTGCCCAAGAAGGTGCAGTTAGAGGAACTCAGTGCCAACAGACTGGATCCTATGAGTCGAATTGCTTTGTTTTAAAACTGCTCCTTTGAAGTAAACGTGTGAAATGTTTGAGAAGTTTTTAACTGCCAAACTGCTGTCAGGCAACAGGTGGATTCTGTCATGTTCCATGATAAATAGTGACTTTATTTTATTAATGACACAGACTTCCTTCCTTCTCTGTCAAATCTCTGGGGAATAATGATTTGCAGTGGTGCATTTTATTGTGTTGGTGGGCATAAGTTCAGATTTAAAATACTGTTGAGTGTGCAATCGCAAGGCCTCATGATGCAGACAATTCTAGCTACATTGATGAATTGTGTGTTTTCCATCCTAACCTGATCTATTGTTAGCTCTTTCAAAGTAATCCACCTTTCATTATCTTGAATCGATGGGGTAGGTTAAACGATTGTGTAAAACGAATGTTAAAGAATGGGGTGATATGCAAAACAGGTTGCTGATTACTGTCATCCATTTTACACTGTCACACAAAGTTAAAGGTCTCTTACAGATGCTCCAAATTAAACAGTGCCCAATTTTAATAGTGCGATTGTGCTATTTGCAGTATTGGTATGCAATTACTTAAAATGCATTTGGAGAAAATTACCCTAGCAACCATTATACTGGAGGCATAATTCCATTTATCAGCCATGATCTCATTGAATGGCAGAGCAGGCTCGAAGGGCCAGATGGCCTACTCCTGTTCCTAGTTCTTATGTTCGTTTGTTCTTATGGTCCTAGTTCTTATGTATAACTGTCTAACCGTTACATGCTATTCACTCTCTACCATTTGTTTTCCATAATACAATATATTTCCCATGGGACTTGTGGCCTTGTGGCGCAGTGATAATGTCCCTACTGCTGGACTAGAAGCTCCAGTTTCGAGGACTTGTTGGCCATGGAAGGAGCGTTCAACTCAGTTCAACAAGCTGATAATCCTTCCAACACTTCCCCCAGCAATTCCCCAAAGGGTACAAAAACAGTGTGGGTGTGAGGATACGCTAATAAATAAAAACCCTATGAGACTGCAATTACATGGATGGATTATTATGTCCATATATGTGTTTCTGGAACATACCTCTTCATTCACCTGAGGAAGGAGCAGTGCTCCGAAAGCTAGTGACATCGAAACAAACCTGTTGGACTTTAACCTGGTGTTGTAAGACTTCGTACTGTGCTCACCCAGTCCAACGCCGGCATCTCCACATCATAGAAAAGAGAAGGTTGAGAGAAGATTTGACAGAACTGTTCAAAATCACGAGTTGCCAGGACAAAGTAGTTGGAGAGAAACTGTGCCCTTTGGCAGAAGGGTCGAGGATCAAAGGGCACCGGTTTAAGGTAAACAGGAAAAGAGCCAAAGACGACATGCAAATGTATCGTTTAACACATACAACCTGCAACAATCATAACCGCCTTCCTTTGTGCGAGGTATGATTCCAACCAGTCTAGAGTTTCCCCCCCGATTCCCAGTTGTGCTAAAAAAACATCTCTCCCTCAACCATCACCACCCATCAGATTCATTGATTCAACATTCCCTCAACCAATTACACCAAAAATACTAATTGATTTAAAATAGCAATGCTTTGTAGCACAGTGGTTAGCACTGTTGCTTCACAGCACTTTGTCACTGTCTGTGCGAAGTCTGCACGTTCTTCCCGTGTCTGCGTGGGTTTCCTCCGGGTGCTCCGGTTTCCTCCCACTAATCCCAAAAGACGTATTGGTTAGTTGAATTGGACATTCTGAATTCTCCCTCTGTGTACCTGAACAGGCTTGCAGTGTTAATGTAAACCTACTTGTGACAATAAAAATTATTATTATAATTATTATTACATTTCTTTTACACTTAAGTGTTTCGAGCTGCTTCTGAGAGGTAACAGGACACTATATAAGTGCAAAACTTTTCAGTTGAATTCAATCCAGCCTGCTGATTTTCTGTCAATTCCATGATCCTTATCTTTCTTTGAAAGGCTCACTTCCAAAGGATTATCTTCTGAAAATCAGACTAGTTCATGTCTACTGAGTAGTTCACACACATACACACACTGATGTAGCTTCCTCTTCACAGAATTTCCGTCAGATTTGTGAGACATGACATATTGCTAACTCCATACTGGCTACAGCTAAGCGCCCCTCGATGAACTTTGATAACACGAGATAAAACCCGTCTGAAGCAATTTCCTCGCAGCAGATATCAGAATAGCTGGCACGGAGCTCCTGCTTAATGTCTCGCTCACTTTCTGAATATTGGTGGAGAATGCCCTGTCCTTCAAAATCCTGGCACCGTTTTAGGTGCCAGACAGAAACCAGGCTGTGTGCCGAAGCAAGATCTGGAAACAATAGAGTGACTGATGAAATCCAGCCCGCACCATTTATACCACCTCTGAGTATTATGACTGTTCAACTAACAGTGGGCACTTTCCTGCAGGGAAAATCAACGTTTATAACATATTAAACTGTCCAATCAATAGTTTGCACCTCATTCGGTTCACTCGCTTGATGTTGGGAATGAGGGGTTTGTCTTGCAAGGGGAAAGCTTGAACAGGTTCATTGGAGTTGAGAAGAATGAAAGGCGATCCGATTGAAGCAGATCAGATTCTGAAGGGGCTTGAGAGGGCAGATGCGAGAGAAAGTTTCCCTTTATGGGGGAATATAGAACTCGGGAAAAATTTCGAAGTGAGGGTTCTGCCATTTAAGATGGAGGTGAGAATTTCTCCTCCCACAGGACCGTTAGCCTTTGGAATTCTCTTCTCCAGAGAGCAGTGGAGATTGGGTTATAAATTTAAGGCTGAGTTAGACAGACGTTTTGACACACGAGGGAGTCAAGGATTATGTGGGAAGAGCGGGAAGTTAAAGCCACAACCAGTTCAGCCATGATCTTATTGAATGGTCGAGCAGGCTCAATGGGCTGAATGACTTAACCCTGCTCCTATGTCATATGTTGATAGAAGTGATTACCTTGGTTACTTAACCCCCAGTGATTTGTATCATGTTATTGTTTGCAGGAAGAGTGCTGACTGAACTGTACAGTCCTCGGTGATTTAAAAAGAAATGTGTTCTTGGGATGTGGGCCAGCATTTATTGCCCATCCCTAATTGCCCTTGACAAGAGTGGCTTGCTCGGCCATATCAGTGGGAGGGGCGGGGGAGGGGGGGGCGTGGTTGGAGGGCAGTTCGGAGTCAACCGCCTCGCTGTGTGGGTCTGGAGTCACATGTAAGCCAGACCGGGGAAGGACGGCAGATGTCCCATTCAGCTGGGTTTTCCTGACAATCGGCAATGGTTTCATGGTCATCATTAAATCTTTAATTCCAGATATTTTATTGAATTCAAATTTCACCATCTGCCATGGTGGGATTCAAACCTGGGACCCCAGTGACAATATCACTATGCCATCGTCTCCCTGCATTTGGAGGCATTTAATAAAATATATATTTAATTGTCACAAGTATGAAGTTACTGTGAAAAGCCCCTAGTCACCACATTCCGGTGCCTGTTCGGGTAAGCTGGTACGGGATTTGAACCCGTGCTGCTGGCCTTGTTTTGCATTACAAACCAGCTGCCTAGCCCACTAGCTAATTGAATGCCAGGTTCATGTTGGAGAAATGCTACTTATTTTATTGTTCACTTCATAAAATGCCCACATTAAAACCAATAAATACCCTAATACAAACGGCCAGGATTGAGCAAGGATACATTGTCACAAAATAGGCACCGGGACACAGGAAATTCTGGATAGAATTGTTGTAACCAGATCTGCATCACTCTCATACCAAGCACAATTTACTGGCAGGCCTTTCAGATCGGCTATCACTGATAATGAACCATTTAAATATTCTCACGCTCTTAAATGAAGCCTGCTTCCATTTTCCACCTGCTTGGGTCAAGATTGGTATCAGAATTTACTTTCTCATTGAGAAATTATCAGACTGAAACCTCTGTCAACAATGAAGATCTTAAAATGGCTAAGAGCTTTCAGTCTTTATTGTGTTTAACATTGGGTTTTTTGCACAAGATTTGTGCCTTTGATATTCACATAATGTTCATAAAAATGAAAAATAAAGTGAACTTTGCTTTCTGCTAAAAGTATGTTTGTACGAATCCTCAGCTTGCCAAATATTATCTGATTTGCATTCATTTAGAGTCTTTCGTGGCCTCAGGAGCTTTAAAGTGCTTCATGGAATATGAAGCGAGGTCATTCTTGTAATTTAGGAATTGCTGAGAATGTTGACTCACACATTTCTATTTTTACCTACGAATGCACAAAAAGATTAAAGTACCCCATTCATATGTCATGCGAGTACAAGAATTGATACTGCATTGAGGGTGTCCACTAATTTCTAATCAGAAATGCAATTGCCCATATCTGGATTCCCAATTTGCTACATCTGGTTTTAGCATTGGTCAGTGCTGTTCTCTGCTTCATAGAGGTTGTACATGGGAAAGTTTAGAATCCATAGAATCCCTACAGTGCAAAAGGAGACCATTCTGCTTATCGAGTCTGCACCGACCCTCCGAAATTGCACTTTACCTAGGCCCATTCCCCCGCCCTATTCCCCCATAACAGTCTCCCGAGCTCCCTGGCGCTGTGAGGCATCAGTGATAGCCACTGCGCCGCCTCTTGAGGACCATACCTTGAAGACCATGTGGAATTCCATTGAAGTTGCTGCACAGAAACAGACTATTCAACCCACACACTGCAGCAGTTCAAGAAGGTAGCTCACTATCACCTCATCAAGGGAAATTAGGGATGGGCAAAAAAAATGCTGGCCTATCCAATGATGTCCACATGCTGTGAAAGAATAATTTAAAAAGCTGCTCTGTGCCGGCTACTGAAGTCCACAGGAGGCTCCTCCCAACCATTTTCACCTCATTATATCCTCCTGTTTCTTTCTCCGTCATGTATTTATCTAGCATTCCAAAAATGCTGTTCACCTCAACAATTGCGGTTACCAGTCTAGCATTCTAATCAAACCCCTGATAAACAGCTTCTCCTCAATCCCCTACCTCAGGATTTCTCAAACGTTTTTTACCGGGACCAATTTTACCAACTGGGACCCAGGCCGACCTTCGCGACGCACGCCAACCGACCTGCGCGACACATCATTTTCACTTACCTTCAATGCGACAGATAAGCCTGCTTGGTCCTCACGATCTCACTTGCTTTGTCATTCAATGTTACATTTCTGCGAAGGACTTCAGCTGACGATTTATGTTCTCGCTGCATCCTTTGAAAAAGAGGGTTGTTCTCGATCTCACCATGCTTAGTCTTCAAATGCCTTTGACGTTTTGAGGGTTTTAAACTTTCATTTGCCGGTACTTCCCTGCATATAACACACATGGACTTTCATTGACACAATTAACAAAGCCATACCTCAAGAAATTACCTTTCTCCTGCTTTGTCCCCAATTTCAGTTTCTCCTTAATTGTTTGTTAACCAGAGGCCCTGGAGCTCTGGCAAAAGCTCACACCAACACTGCTTTGTCTTGCCGTGGACTCTCCTGAGAAGCTCTCTCTAGCAGATTCAATTGTGAGATCCTGGCCTGTTTGTGTCTCTGGCCCTTTCTTCCTTTATCGCAAAGTGATCCGTCCTGTTGCTTGTTAGCTGGCAGCTACAAAATGAAGGCATCTCTCCTCCGTGATTTTGTGCCCAAAGCACATGACATCAGTGTGCGGGGCATGTGACCTGCTTTCTGCTGCTGCTCCATCGATTTTTTTTAAAAAATCTGCTCCTGGAACAGCGTGCTGACGTCAGGAGAAGGCGGTTTGCACTGCTGGGCTTGCGGGCCTGTGCACTGCTAGATAAGGCCGAGGGGGCACGCATGCACGGGACAGCCAGCATTCTTGAAAGCCTAACGCGGTCAGCATTTTTAAAAGCCAATCATGGCAGTTGGGCGCTTGTTCCCACAATCAGGAACGCCGCGACCGATCGCTCCACGACCCTCCTGAAACTTCCCACCCGCGGGTCGCGACCCTGCGTTTGAAAATGGCTGCCCTACTTCATTTCTCAATGACTATCTTATAGTTATGATCGCTGATTTTGGACGCCACTCCAGTCCCAAAATCTGTTGTGGGAGACGGTGAAGATCTCCAGATCTTGACAAGATCTTTTCAGAAGGAAAACAAATAACTCGCAACAACTGGTCTTCGTAACGGTAAGTTTGTGATGCACAAGTGTTTGTCCAAAGCATCCATAGAATCCCTACAGGGCAGAAGGAGGCCATTTGGCCCACCGAGTCTGCACCGACACTCTGAAAGAGCATTCAATCCAAGCCCACTTCCCCGCCCTATCCCAATAACCCCTTAACCTAACCGGCACATCCCTGGACACTAAAGGGCAAATATAGCATGGCCAATCTGCCTAACCTGCACATCTTTGAACTGTGGGAGGAAACCGGAGCACCCGGAGGTGCTCAAGCTGTTGACATGAGTCGTTTGCAGAGTGGGCATTCGGTCAGATGAATAGCTCCTGAATATGATAACTAAACACCTTGTGGCCATAGGGGATAATTAGCCCATATGGATTTGACCTGTGGCATCAGCTTAAAATCCTGCACATTACAGGTCTTCATGACTATCATTGACTGGAATGCACCCTGTCTATTCAACAAACAGCAGTTAGTTTATTGCATTTATATTTGTTTATATACAACAGACAATGTGGGGAAAATGCAAGACTTGTCTTCTGGCAGTCACTCCAGAAGTAAATTTTGCTTGTTGCATTCGCCTCTGTTTGAAATGTTCATATATCTGGATTGAACGAGCAGAGAGCGAAAATAACAAAGAACAAAGAAAAGTACAGCACAGGAACAGGCCCTTCAGTCCTCCAAGTCTGTGCCGATCATGACGCCCTTACTAAAATAAATGTTCTGCCCTTACTCAGTCCGTATCTCTCTATTTCCTCCCTATACATTGACCCATCCAGATGCCTCTTAAATTTGCTAATGTGCCTGCTTCCACCACAACCTCTGGAAGCATGGTTCCAGGCTCCCACCACTCTGTGTGTGAAAAACGTACCCCAGACATCTCCCTTAAACTTTCACCCTCTCAATTTGGAGGCAGTTTCAACAGCACTTCGGGTTGGGGCAGGGTCAAGGGAAATGCCGATTCAGGGGAACCATGGATTTGAGCCAGGGAAGTGGGATGGAAATTTTCGGAGATGGGAGGAGAAAGGAATTAGAACACTAAAAGATTTATTTCTTGGGGGTCGTTTTGCGGGATTGAAGGAGCTGGGAGCGAACTATGGGCTGGAGCAGGGGGAAATATTTAGATACATGCAGGTTCGAGACTTTGCCAGAAAGGAGATACAGAGCTTCCCAGCAGAGCCGGCTTCCACATTGCTGGAGGAGGTGCTGACGACAGGGGGACTGGAGAAGGGGGTAGTATCGGCAGTTTACAGGGCTATTTTGGAGGAGGAGAAGGCGCCACTAGAAGGGATCAAGGCAAAGTGGGAGGAAGAGTTGGGAGAGGGTATGGAGGAGGGGTTCTGGTGTGAGGTGCTCCGGAGGGTGAACGCCTCCACCTCGTGTGCAAAGTTGGAGCTGATACAGCTGAAGGTGGTGTATAGAGCACACCTTACAAGGGTGAGGGTGAGCCGGCTCATTGACGGGGTAGAAGATGTGTGTGAACGTTGCGGGGGAGGCCCCGCAAACCACATTCATATGTTTTGGTCCTGTCCAAAGCTGGAGGATTACTGGAAGGAGGTGTTTAGGGTAATCTCTAAAGTGGTGCACATGAAACTGGACCCAGGCCCTCGGGAGGCCATATTCGGAGTGTCAGACCAGCCGAGGTAGGAAACTGGCGCGGAGGCAGATGTTGTAGCCTTCGCCTTATTGATCGCCCGAAGGCGAATCCTGGTAGGGTGGAGATCAACCTCTCTACCCTGTGCCCTGGTGTGTGTGTGTGGGGGGGGGAGGTCTGCTGGAATTCTTAACGCATGAAAAGGTCAAATTTGAAATGAAGAGAAGGATGGAGGGGTTCTACAATTCATGGGCGTTATTCATGATGCACTTTCGAGAATTGGATCACATCGAACATTAGTGGGGTTGGGGGCTGGGAGGGTTGGGGGGAGGGGGACGGTATGTGTTAATGGTCACTATGGTTGATTCCTGATTCCTTTTTGTCATTTGTTTATGATAATATGCGGGCCAATGTCTGGGGTTTGGTGGGAGGATGGGATCGTTGTTATTGATATGGGGATTGACATTACATTCGTTACTGATTATTGTTTATTGTTGGGTGTAAATTTGGAAGAAAATGTGAAAAAGGAGGAGAATAAAAAAATATTTTAAAAAAACTTTCACCCTCTCACCTTAAACCTGTGCCCCCTTGTAATTGACACTTCCACCCTTGGAAAAAGTCTCTGATTATTCACGTTGTCTATGCCTCTCATAATTTTGTAGACCTCTATCAGGTCTCCCCTCTCAGCCTCCATCACAATGGTGGCGGGCGCCTTCCCAGTGAAACAAACGTGCGTGCTGGCTCCATTTTCATCTTGTGGTGCTGTCCAGATCAAGGCACTTCGTGTTAGAAGGCAACTGGAAATTACTGGTTAATTACTGCAGAAGCCCAGCCAAAACATGTGGGTGGTCCACTCAGTTGATGTCTGTATCCCTCGCATTTATTTCTTTCTGATTAGATTTTTGGTAGCTGTTTCTTAGCCGCTGGGAATAGCAAAACCCCTGAATGATACACTGCACAAGGAGACTCTTTGCCATATTGTGTCTGTGATGGTTCTTACCCCACTCCCATTGCCCTGAATTATTTTCCCCCTCAAGCATTTATCCAATTCTGTTTTGAAAGTTATCATTGATTCTGCTTCCTTGTCACCCTTTTCGCACAGTGTGTTCCAGATCGCTACACACTGTCAATTGTTTTAGAACATAGAATATACATTGCAGAAGGAGGCCATTCGGCCTGTCGAGTCTGCACCGACCCAGTTAAGCCCTCATTTCCACTCTATCCCCGTAACCCAATAACCCTTCCTAACCTTTTTGGGCACTAAAGGCAATTTAGCATGACCAATCTATCTAACCTGCACATCTTTGGACTGTGGGAGGAAACCGGAGCACCCGGAGGAAACCCACGCAGACACGGGGAGAACGTGCAAACTTCCCCGGCGGGAAATCGAACCTGGGACCCTGGCGCTGTGAAGCCGCAGTGCTAACCACTGTGCTACCGTGCTGCGTTTTGCCTCATGTTGCTTCTTGTTGATTCTTTCGCGAATTACCTTAAATTTATGTTTTCTGGCCAACGATCCTTCTGCGCTCGGCAGCAGTTTCCCTTTGTTACTCTATGGCAAAGCTTTAGGATTTTGAACACCCTCATCAAATCTTAACCTTGGCTTCTCTGCTTTTCAAGTCTTTGAACCTGACCTGAAATCTCTCTAATTGTTACCACTTCTATTGCAGAGGCACATTTGCATATTACCTCCAAGCTCTCCACCTTCCCTCAGAATAACCCTCTTTGGGGGGGGGGGGGGGGGGGGGGGATTTTCAGGGCCAATCTGCAATCTCACAAAGTGTAGAGGAAAGATTTTCTGATGTGTGAGCAGTGCCATAGGCGGAGCTAAATCATTTGCTTTGATTGCTGCTTCTGGCAAAAGTATAATTGCTTTCTTTTCAAATGGCAGAAATGAACAACACCAGAAATGTTCAATATCATTAACACCGAGGCCACAAGTGCAAATAACTGTCTGTATTCCTCACAGTCTATCCATTAAAGTTAGGTGTGACATGGTAATGACAAAGGAATGTCAGGTTTGAGTGTTGGAATCTTTTGGTCATCACTTAACTGCAAATAAAAAAGCCCAATTGGTGACTAGGAATGGTGCTTTCAGGCAAGGGAATGAAATGTAGAGCTTAACTTAAAGTTAGGAAGTGCAAAAATGCATTTGAAACCACACTGGCCTGCCATCCTATACCCCATATCAGGGCCGGGATTCTCCCCTACCCGGCGGGGCGGGGGGTTCCGGCGTAATGGAGTGGCGGGAACCACTCCGGCGTTGCGCCGCTCCAAAGGTGCGGAGGGCCAAGCCCTCACCTTGAGGGGCTAAGCCTGCGCCGGAGTTGTTTGCGCTCCACCGGCTGGCGGGAAAGGCCTTTGGCGCCACGCCAGCCGGGGCCGAAAGGTCTTCGCCGGGCGACGCATGCGCGGGAGCGTCAGCGGCTGCTGACGTCATCCCCGCGCATGCGCAGGGGCTGGGGTCTCTTCCACCTCTGCCATAGTGAAGACCATGGCGAAAGCAGAAGATAAAGAGTGCCCCCACGACACAGGCCTGCCCGCGGATCGGTGGGCCCCGATCGCGGGCCAGGCCACCGTGGGGGCACCCCCCAGGTCCAGATCGCCCTGCGCCCCCCTCCCAGGACCCCGGAGCCTGTCCCCGCCGCCTTGTCCCGCCGTTCAAAAGCTGGTTTAATCCACACTGGCGGGACAGGCATTCCAGCAGCGGGACTTCGGCCGGGCCGGAGAATCGGCGGGGGTGGGCTCGCCGACCGGGACGGCGCGATTCCCGCCGACCGGCGCAGCGCGATTCCCGTCCCCGCCGAATCTCTGGTGGCAGAGACTTCGGGACACGGCGGGGGCGGGATTCACACCAGCCCCCGGCGATTCTCCGATCCGGCATGGGGTCGGAGAATCCCAACCCTGAGCTTTGACAAAGAGTCATCGGACTCGAAACGTTAGCTCTTTTCTCTCCCTACAGATGCTGCCAGACCTGCTGAGATTCTCCAGCATTTTCTCTTTCATTTCAGATTCCAGCATCCGCAGTAATTTGCTTTTACCCCATAACTGTCGTGATGGCCTGCTCAGAGTTCATGGCCATGTGGTTCATGGCCTATGTGAGATTTCCAAATCTAACTCTAAATAAATCGTATCACCAAACCAGGTGAACAAATTTTGAATATTTGCAGAACTTGCATGGGTATAACTTAATCCTTTGTGATCCCATTGATAGCTAAGTTGTCAATTTGTTTGATTAATGCACGGTATGGGGCAGCACGGTAGCATAGTGGATAGCGCAATTGCTTCACAGCTCCAGGGTCCCAGGTTCGATTCCAGCTTGGGTCACTGTCTGTGCGGAGTCTGCACATCCTCCCCGTGTGTGCGTGGGTTTCCTCCGGGTGCTCCGGTTTCCTCCCACAGTCCAAAGATGTGCGGGTTAGGTGGATTGGCCATGATAAATTGCCCTTAGTAACCACAATTGCCCTTAATGTTGGGTGGGGTCACTGGGTTATGGGGATAGGGTGGAGGTGTTGACCTTGGGTAGGGTGCTCTTTCCAAGAGCCGGTGCTGACTCGATGGGCCGAATGGCCTCCTTCAGCACTGTAAATTCTATGATGAATAATCTATGATAATCTATGCACCCTTTTTCAAATGGATTAGTAATCATGGACACCTCCATTTAAATGATAATATAGTATCAATGAAAATATTTGATCGATGCAGTAACTGGAAATCTACAGCCTATCATAGTTCCCGGAAATATGTTATAATCAACACGCGCAAGGGCCTATATGAGTACACTTGCTTGCCCTTCAAGGCCTCGTCAACATGCGCCTTATACCAATGGATAATGGAGAACATACATGCTCTAAATCCATTCAGTCAGTTCTGTTCCAGTGGTCAACACAAGGCCAGCAGCAATAAAGAGACAACCTGCTATGGTGACCACTAAGGACACTGGGGTGCATCATCTCCCCATGGGCATTGTGGATTACAAATTCCTTTATTAAGTGGGCAGGAGCTGCCCCAGTAGGGAATGTATGGTGGGTCCTTAAAACCCACTGTTCCAACCCGGACCATCATCTCCGTAGGTCCCCGGGTTTGAATATGTGTATTATTCGTTACTGCAATAAAGGACTTGGTGCTTCCCTGATGGCCCTCAGTCGGATTTTCACTCATAGTTGTGTAGGGGCAGAAACTTATGGGGAGAGATTGGCCCCAGCGGATCAGGCTGAACTGGCTGGAGATTTTCAGGCTGGGCATGGGAGGACTGTATCAGCAAATACCCCAAAGTCTTCCAGGAGGGCCTTGGAAACACTGCATGGGCACCATGATCTCCCACACTACGATTGAGAAACTACGCACAGAGATTTTGTACATTTGGTATACCGGAGGTCCTGGGGCTGGCTTCTCCGTCCCGCCGCACCACATTTCTGCCCCGATCCGCCGTCGGTATTCTCCGTTACGCTAGCCGGTCAATGGGGGTTTCCCATTGTGGGGCAGCCCCACACCATCGGGAAACCCCCGGGCGCCGGCAAAATGGAGAATCCCGCCGGCGGAGAATCCCGCCCCTGGCTTCCGACAGTACCATTGCCTTCATCGGCAGTGAGTTCTAAAGTTTCATGCAATCCAATGGCATCAGACACATTAGAACAACACCCTGGGTGGGATTCTCTGAACATGGGGTTATGCCCCCACGCCGGTGGGAAAAACGGCGCCAACGGCTCCGCCGTCAACGGACCCCCAAGGTGAGGAATTCTCATCTTTCTAGGGGGCTAGGTTGCCGCCGGAGTCGTCCCCACTGCTCCAGCCAGCGCCGAAGGGCCGGCGCGAGTTCGTGCATGCGTGGAACGGCTGGCGTGATCTCACGCATGGGTGTAACGGCTGGCGTATTTCCGCGCATGCGCAGACCGACCAGCGTATTTCTGCGCATGCGCGGCAGTTCTCTTCTCCGCGCTGGCCCCCAGGCAATATGGTGGAGCTCTGCAGGGTCCCGCCGCGGAAGAAAGAAGGCCCCACGGAAACAGCCCGCCCACAGGATCGGTAGGCCCCGATTGCGGGCCAGGCCACCTTGGGTCCCCCCCCCCCCACTCCCCAGGGTTGGATCCCCCCCCAGAACCGCCCCCGCATACTCACCTGCTAGGTCCCGCCGTGCATGTGGCGAGTAGTTCACGCCGGAGGGACTGGCCAAAACTGGACGGCCACTCGCCCCATCGGGGCCCGGAGAATCTCCGGGGGGGGGGCCGCTGTCAACGGCCCCCGACCGGCCTGGCAGGAATCCCCCAGCTGCCCGAAAAATGGCGGCGGAGAATAGGGCAGCCGGCACCGGGGCAGCTGGGCGGGTTTCGCGCCTCCCCCTGGGGATTCTCCGACCCGGTGGGGGTTGGAGAATCCCGGCCCATATCACCCATCGTCAAATAGGCCGGCAAAACAAGCGGTGCAGACCTTTAAAATTGGCGTGAAAAAACAACCAGTAACATCCATAAAGATAAAATTGGCACAGTTTTTATTCGACTATAGGACCACTCCTCACATAACAACAGAAATCACCCTGCGGAACTGTTGATCGTACAAGCTTAAGCCTTAGTCCTGGAGGGGAGGGTTGCGTCCCTACCAGAGAATCAGAAAATAAATTATGACTCTGTAAGAACTGAAAGGAAATTCAAGACGGTTGATCTGGTCTTCGTGAAGAACTTCTGAGGTGGTTCCAACTCGGTCCATGGAGTCATAATGGAGAAAAGAGGGCCGGTATCCGACAAATTGAAGGTCCCAGATACGGCCATCAGGAACATAAGAACTAGGAGCAGGAGTAGGCCCTCTGGGCCCTCGTGCCTGCTCCGCCATTCAATTAGACCATGGCTAATCTTTTGTGGACTCAGCTCCACTTTCCGGCCCGAACAACATAACCCTTAATCCCTTTATTCTTCAAAAAACGATCTATCTTTATCTTAAAAACATTTATTGAAGGAGCCTCAACTGCTTCACTGGGCAAGGAATTCCATTGATTCACAACCCTTTGGGTGAAGACGTTCCTCCTAAACTCAGTCCTAAATCTACTTCAGGAACCAGCTGGACCTACTGATCCAGCCCCTTCACACCTACTGATCCAGTCACTTCACACCTACTGATCCAGACCCTTCACACCTACTGATCCAGACCCTTCACACCTACTGATCCAGATCCTTCACACCTACTGATCCAGACCCTTCACACCTTCTGATCCAGATCCTTCACACCTACTGATCCAGACCCTTCACACCTACTGATCCAGATCCTTCACACCTACTGATCCAGACCCTTCACACCTACTGATCCAGTCCCTTCGCACCTACTGATCCAGTCCCTTCACACCTACTGATCCAGACCCTTCACACCTACTGATCCAGATCCTTCACACCTACTGATCCAGACCCTTCACACCTACTGATCCAGACGCTTCACACCTACTGATCCAGTCCCTTCACACCTACTGATCCAGACCCTTCACACCTACTGATCCAGACCTTTCACACCTACTGATCCAGTCCTTTCACACCTACTGATCCAGTCCCTTCACACTGACTGATCCAGACCCTTCACACCTACTGATCCAGTCCCTTCACACCTACTGATCCAGTCTCTTCACACCTACTGATCCAGTCCATTCACACCTACAGATCCAGACCCTTCACACCTACTGATCCAGACCCTTCACACCTACTGATCCAGTCCCACTCTCGACGAACCTCGGACTGACTGTGAAGCAGGGGAAGAGACCTCCTCACAGCGGGTGTACTGAGGGAGAAATAGATTTGAGGGGAGGGATGTTATGATGGCCGTGAAGGACCCGGGTGATGATGAATAGATCTCCCCATGGACTTCAGAGAATATTGATACCCAATAGGGAATGTGCGACGGGAGCTTAAAACCTGCTGCTCCATCCCAGACCTGCATCTTAGTAGGTCCCCGGGCTTGGACGGGTGTGTGAAAGCCATGGCAGGGGCCTTTTTCATCACTGCAATAAAGGGGTTTGGTAATGGACGATTGGCATTGGCAAAGTTATAACCCAACAAGGTTGTTATTTACATGTAAGCCTTCTTGCTCCACTCAGTGCTCCAGCATATGCACTCCCTTCCTCACATGTCCCCCTTTGCACCAACCCTCCTCCCGCCTCCGTGAATTCACTAACTCCGGACAACATTCTGTGGTCATTTCTGTGGGAAAAGCAGATAAGCTGATTCCCTTGATATACCCGAGCTACTTTGCAAAGTCCCGTCCTTTCAAATTTACTTCTCAGATTATTTCACCCTCCACGCCACTGCCTCCCCCCTGCCCCCGACCCCCACCCCCGCAAAACCAAGGGGGACCTCAGACCCCAGTTTGCAATTCACTGTTCGGTTCCATTGAAACAAATGGGTATAGGGGCTGGTTTAGCACAATGGGCTAAACAGCTGGCATATAATACAGAACAAGACCAGCAGCGCAGGTTCAATCCCCGTACCAGCCTCCCCGAACAGGCGACGGACTGTGGCGATAGCTTTTCACAGTAATTAAATTGAAGCCTACTGTGCCAATAAGCGATTATTATTATTATTTGGAGTGCATTCATATTATGGATGCAAATCCACAGCAGCATTGAATTAATTTGTGCGAGAACGGGTGCGCAGAAGAAATTAGATCCATTTATTGTCATAACTCTGGTTTATACAGTCAGGGAGCTGTAGCTAGTTTCCTTACCCCTTAAGTATAAGTGTTTCGAAGATCTGACTTCTGGTGTGAGCATGGCATTTGAGCCTGGCCATCAGTTAGAACAATAATCACATTGTAGCAAATTACCAGGGCTGATAATGTGAATCTGCCCCATACTGGTGCTGGCCAGCCTGAGGGATCGAAAAAGGTTCTTCTAGTATAACGTAAGTCAGTTCATGTAAATAATTTCTGTGCACTGTCAACACGTGAGCATTCTGAAGAAGATGGCAGTGCGCCGGGCCTGGCAGGAGATGCCAGGTAGATGGACCTGAACCAGGAAGATCCAGGAAGAGATGAGAGAAGATGTGCCATAGCATGAGCACCTACCACCACCTTCCCCTTCAAACGGAAAAACCTGCAGCTTTATCGCCTTTCATGGCTTAAGGATGGCCCAAAGCGTTTAACAGTCAATGAAGCACTGTTGAATTGTAATCATTATTGCATTGTAGACAACATGGCATGGCAGCTGGTTAAGTGGCACATCATCCTGACTTGAACATACACCAGTATTCAATCATTGTCCTGTAATTCCCTGCTTAACATTATTTGGGAATGTAAGCCTACTTGTGACAATAATAAAGATTATTATTATAATGGGTAGGGCTTGCCACCAGTACCTCAGGCCTAATTGGGCTGGACAAACGATTCAGCCATGACGATGTTGCATATATCCCAAAAACAAATGTAAGACAATTATCTGGTAATGTTTTGAAGATATTATTGTCTGTCGTATTTATAGGAAAAGTAAAACTGTGAATTAAATAGTTTAGAACATGTTCATATTTGGACTCGTTTCTCAATTGCTCGACCAGGGAGAGGGCAAGACTGCCAAAAAGGGAATTGCTTAAGGCAGTGTTTTCCTAACTTATTTTCCGGCGACCCATTTTTGCCAACCGGCTATCTTCGGGACCCACACCAGCCGACCTTCGCAACCCACGCCAGCCGATCTTCGCGACCCATGCCAGCCGAACTTCATGACCCGCCATTTTCGCTTACCTTTAATGCGACAGGTGCGCCTGCTTGGTCCTCACGATCTCATTTGCTTTGTCATTTAATGTTACATTTCTGTGTGGGTTGTTTATCAGAGGTCCTGGTGCTCACACCAGCACTGCTTTGTCCTGTTGTGGACTCTCCTGAACAGCTCTCACCACCACTGCTTTGTCCTGCTGTGGATTTTCCTGAGCCACTCTCTCTAGCGGGTTTAGTTGTGAGATCCTGGCCTGTTTGTGTTTCTGGCCCTCTCTACCTAATTACAAAAGGATCCATTTTAAATTCTTCAGTCGTGTTGCTTGTTTGCTGCTGACAAAATGGAGGAATCGCAATCGCGCCCAGAGCACGCGACATCAGTGTTTGGGGCTCGTGACCTGCTCTTTGCCGTCGCTTCAGGCAGGAAGATTGCATCGAACTTTTAAAAAATCTTCTCCTGGGTCAGTGCGCTGACATCTGGAGGAGGCGGCCTTTCCCACTGGGCGCGGGCATGCGCACTGATGGGCGGGCACACAGGCGCGCCACAGCCGTCATTCCGGAAACCTGTCGCGGCCGCCGTTTTTAAAAGCTGTCGCTGTCGGCATTTTTAAAAGCCGACTGATGCTGTTGGGCACTACTTCTAGCAATCGGGAATGCCACGCTGCATGGACCCGCGACCCTCCCGACACCTGCCCGTGACCCACCTGCGGCTTGCGACCCCCACTTTGAAAATGTCTGGGTTAAGGTGCGTTGTCAACTATTTCTGTGTCTGTCAGAATGAATGTCTGCTGTTCTCTGGTAGTGAAACAGACCATGGCTGTCTGTTTCATAATGTGCTTTTGGCCAAGACAGTGAATGTTCAAGCTACATCTTCTGGTGTTTGTGCTGGTCAAGCATTAGGACACAATTAGTTGAGACCCCTTGTTCTATCCTGGCCAGCCAGGGAAAACTGCCGCTCAAGCATCTAACCTCTCAAGCCCTCTATGAATTTTAGATATTTGACTGGAGGCTGGTGCAGACAACAAAATGAAAGTAATTTCCTGGGTGGGCTACTGTTGTGGCAATGATAGGATCTAGATCTCGCAACCTATAGGGTGGGAAGATTATACAACTTGGAAATAGACCTTGTTCAGTGGATATACCATGTCTGGGGTCTGGTGATGGGCATCAAGCAGGCAGACATCGTTACGGGCTTGCAAACAAGACTCTTCCCACCCACAAACTCCATCAGTGTCAGTGTTGGGCGTCACTGGCAAGCAGAATACCCGGTGCCACTGCCAGCCTCAAGCCCCGTGGGTTTTCAGGCCCAGTGTCTCGGCCTGCCCCGCCTCCCTGATATGCAGCTTGTATTTTGTTCAAGAAGAGGTTGAGCACAACGCATCTAAAGGAGCTGGAATATGGAACAAATTTGTCACGGAGGATTTCCCAACCATGCCCAGGGCAAACGCTAATTTTAAAAAAGAATTAATTTACAGGATTTGGGCATTACTGGATAGACCAGCATTTATTGCCCTTTAACTGAGTGGCTAGCTGGCCATTTTCAGCGGGCATTTAATAGTCAAACACAATGCTGTGGGTCTGGAGCCACGAATAGGCCAGACCAGGTAAGGGTGGCAGATTTCCTTCCACATTAATGAACCAGATGTTTTTTTTCAATGACAATCAACAATGGTTGTGGCCTTCGTTAGAACCGTAATTCCAAATTTGTATTGAATTCTTTTTAATATTCTTTATTGTCACAAGTAGGCTTACATTAACACTGCAATGAAGTTACTGTGAAAAGCCCCTAGTCGCCACACTCCGGTGCCTGTTCGGGTACACGGAGGGAGAATTTAGAATGTTCAAATTACCCAACAGCACGTCTTTCAGGACTTGTGGGAGAAACCCAGAGCACCCGGAGGAAACCCACGCAGACACGGGGAACGTGCAGACTGCACACAGACAGTGACCCAGCCGAGAATCCAACCTGGGACCCTGGCACTATGAAGCAACAGTGCTAACCATTGTGCTACCGTGCCGCCCATTCAACATCTGCTGCGGTGGGATTCGAACCTCGGTTCCCCGGAGCATTACCTAGGTCTCTGGATTACTAGTCCAGTGACAATACCGCTACACCACTGGCTCCCCTATCACTGTGCCATTCTAATTTCAGTATCCGTGCTAATGAAGCGAGCAATTTGAGGGCACATGTGCACAGACGCTACCTGACCTGCTGAGTATTTCCAACAATTTCTATTTTCAACACTATTAACCTAATGTTGGCATTCGTCTAAGGTTTATGCAATAAAGTTCTCCCTCACTAGTTAGATATTTTGGTTAATGTTTAGCTTTACACTTTACCCTTGAGAATATTTGGCTTATGTTAAATTTTATTTGGCATCCCTTGTGCTGCCTTGGGTGTAATCCTGCCTTTTGCCACTGGGTGGTGTTTGCTCTCACCTTGTTTAAAAACAACACCGACGTTTTGGCTGTGATTATCATTGGAAGGAAGAAGGTGAAGCTTGGACTGAGGTGAAAAGACAGGATTTAAATAGGGGGAAAGGGCAGGAGAGAATGTCAATAATGTGAAGGGGTTAAAGATTTGAACATTATGTTCACTTTAAATTCTGAATCTGATCAAAAATAAAACAACAATGGGAATTAATAGTTTTCCTATGAAGGCCAAATTAAGAGATAGAAAGATTTTCGTTCAGACGCACAATGAATTGCTTTCAAATGCTATTGCTTCAGGTTAATGTGGCAGTCTTTTCACACAGAGTAAGATTGCACAAAGGGCGATGAGGTATGAATGAGGAGTTAGTCTGCTTTTCTGCAGGCCTAGGGACTGTTGAGTACTGCCCGACTTTGAAAAGCGCCACGGAAGCTTTAATGGTCCACCTAAGGCACAGGGCGAGAGAGCCAGAAACATTGAAACACATAAATTCTTAAGGGGCCTGACGGGCTCACCATTGTTGCCACTGCCTAACGAGCCAAGAACAAGGCATCACGGTCTCAAAGTAAGGGATGGGTTATTTTGCACTGACGTGAGGAACGTTTTCTTCGCTCAACGGGTTGCAAGCCTTTGGAATTCTCTATCCCAGAGAGTTGTGGATGCTCAGTCATTGACTGTATCTGAGTCAGAGATTTCTTTTGAAATACTAAGGAACTTCAGGGAGCCAAAGAGCATAAGAAATAGGAGCAAGAGGGTAGACTACATGGCTTCTCAAGCCGACCAGCCATTTATTACAACCATATCTGATCTGCTGCCCCAATTCCACTTGTCTGTCTGCTTTCCACTGAAAATATTCAATGATGGAGCATCGGCAATCCTGTGGCATACAGAATTCCAAAGATTCACAGCCCTCTGAGTGAGGAAATGTCTCCTCCTCTCGGTGCTAAATGATTGACTCCCCTGTCCCAGATTCCTCAGCCAAGGGGAACAACCTCTCATCTACCTTGGCAAGCCCACTGTCTCCCTCTATTGATGTAAGTTCCTCACTCTCACTAGTCGCTTTGTATGCATGCACTTTGTGTTTTTTACTGTGAAGACAAGCACAAAATACGTGGCTGATATTCCTGCCATTCCCTCCTTCCCATCGATAATCTGTCCTGTCTCTGCCTCAAAGGGATCAACATTTACTTTAGCTACTCTCTTCCTTTTTATAAACAGGTAAAAGTTCCTACTGACTGTTTGTATCTCCCTGGCTTGTTTATTCTGATCTTCTACTTTCCCCTTTTTATCAAAATGTTGGCCACATTTTGCTAGTTTGTAAACACTCTCAATCCCCAGGCTTACTACATTTCTTTGCAACATTAGAAACTTATTTTTAATCTCATACCATCAGTAACTTTACTCATAATGGCAGATTGATCCTTTTTGAGAGCTTTTCTGTCTGAATGGAACATATTTTAGTTAAAAATTCAGAATCACTTCTTTAAATGTTTCCCAATGTTTACCTACCAATATAGGAACACGGTAGCACAGTGGTTAGCGCTGTTGCTTCACAGCGGCAGGAACCCGGGTTCGATTCCCGTCTTGGGTCACTGGCTGTGTGGAGTCTGCACGTTCTCCCCGTGTTTGCGTGGGTTTCCTCCGGATGCTCCGGTTTCCTCCCACAGTCCCAAAAGACATGCTTGTTAGGTGAATTGGACTTTCTGAATTCTCCCAGAGTGTGGTGACTGAGGGATTTTCACAGTAACTTCATTGCAGTGTTAATGTAAACCTACTTGTGACAATAATAAAGATTATTAAATACTTTTTTAGTCTATTCACTCAATTGCCTTTAGTCGGCTCTCCCCTCATACCTTTGTAATTCACTTTGTTTAAGCTGAAGATGAGATTTTGGGACACTTTAAAATTCAAAATGGAATTCAACTGTTTTATGATCACTTTTTCGCAGAGGATCGTTTACTATGAAATTACTAGTTAACCCTGTCTCATTGCACTATACAAAATCTCAAATTATCCCTCGTTGGATTTAATAAGTATTGTTCTGGTAAACTTTCACCAATTTAAGATGTATTGAAAGGTAGATGTGGCTGAGGTAGAAAATCAGCCATGAACGTATTGAACGGCAGAGCAGATCAGAGGGGCCGAATTCCAGCTCCTGTTTATTAGGGTCTTCTGGTGTAATATCCTCTCACCGGTGCTGAGCTAAAGTGTTGGTTTTGATTAGGACCAGATTTATCGAATGACTTTTGAACTGTTATCTTCTGACGTGGCTTCAGGGACTCTACCTGGATTGAACCAACCTGGGACCACTGAGGTGCTGACAAAATCAGGCTAAGTCACAGAGACTCAGAGCTCAAGAATAAAAAGAAGGCTTTTAATTAAGTGTGAATGTGTCCTTTTTGGACGTAATCAGCATTTGTACTCGATGGCGTAGAGTTTTGACTTTAACCCTCATTGTGAACCCGAGAGTCCCCCGGAGGGAGGATAGAATGGAAAATGTCACAAGCAGGAGGCTCGCAAAACCCTAACAGAGCATCAATCATGATTTTCTTCTTTCATTGAAAGTAATGTAAAGAATTGCAGGCAGTCGGGCTCTGCATTCCCCTCACTCCCAGAAGAATGTCTATCCCAGGCTTAGCGTCTGGGTGGCAAATCTGAAAATCTACTCCTCACCCCTATTGCAACACAAGCCTTTTTTCTCTTTTTCAAAGCTCCCCAGCTTCGCAGACGCGCTTGTTCCAGGCCCCCTGTTGCAAGGCTAAGCTGCTTTTAGAGCTCTTTTGGGATCCAGACAGCTCTGCTTCAGGTCTGTGGTTACAGTGGCGGTTTCCTTTCATAGCCCCAGCCGAAGCGATTGCTTTCCTCCAGGGGTCTGCGGCCAGCATTGCTAGGGAGCAGTAGCTCATGTTAATCTTTGGCAGCTCATATAATGAATTCCAGGTGAGCCCGGTACTGTTTTACCACCAGATATAAATATATATTGTGCAGATTTATGCTGTTGCTGTTGCTGAAACGTTCCAATAACATTCACGAGATAGCTGCTCAGTGCAAGAATAAGATTTTAATGCTTTTCCTCAGTCGACTGTGATATTGGCAATTTCTGTGGGATCTTAAAAAGAACCCTGCAAATAAGGGAAATGATTAAAATACATCATCATCTGACGAACGTGTCCAGTAAGAGACAAGGGGCAAAGCGCAAGGGGGTGGGGGGGGGGGGGGGCACCAATATCATACAAGTAACAAGTAAACTGGATTTATAGTTATTAAATACTGTGGCCATAAATTGCTCATTAAGAAAAGTGGAGAATGTCACACTGCTAGCCTGTTACACCAGAAAAGCATGTTTTAAGCAGATATCATGAACAAATATGATATTTTGATAAGAGATGTTTCCTATCAGTGGCGTAGAGTCATAGATGTTTACAGCATGGCAACAGGCCCTTCGGCCCAGCTTGTCCATGCCGCCCAGTTTCTATTACTAAGCTAGTCCCACTTGGCCCATATCCCGCTATACCCACCCTGCCCATATAACTGTCGAACTGCATTTTACTTGTAAAACTGTGAGGAAAGGATTCTTCAGTCCAGGAGTGCTTCCACTGACCAATAGGTATCTGTCATGTGAAAACAAACTTTATTCTCAACACAGGTTTAAACACATTAAGTTCAGAGAAAATAGCTTACAATTAGCAGTTAAACAATTCTTAAGAGTACAAGGAAACACTTTAACTTCTATCTGATACCTTCTGTATCCCCATTTAATCAACGCCCGCAACATGTCAAAAGTCGCTAATAAAGTTAACAAACACAGGGATTCTTGCTGTTATCTGGAGAGAGATTTCTTAGAAAGCTGCTTGGAGAGAGAGAAAAACCCTTTCAGACACCAGCTGTAAGTCTTGATGACTTTGGGAGACTAAAACTAAACTGCCTGCTACATACCTGGCTCCTCCCATTTACATCATCTTAATTCCACTCTGAACCCCTGACTTGCTTACCTCAATTTAAACACAGTGTCTCAAATTATCTACTCTCCAGGGAATCTCCAGCTGTCTTAACAAAATTCCATTAGAACATAGAACATAGAAAATACAGCACAGAACAGGCCCTTCGGCCCACGATGTTGTGCCGAACCTTTGTCCTAGATTAATCATAGATTATCATTGAATTTACAGTGCAGAAGGAGGCCATTCGGCCCTTTGAGTCTGCACCGGCTCTTGGAAAGAGCACCCTACCCAAACTCAACACCTTCACCCAACACCAAGGGCAATTTGGACATTAAGGGCAATTTATCATTGGCCAATTCACCTAACCTGCACATCTTTGGATTGTGGGAGGAAACCGGAGCACCCGGAGGAAACCCACGCAGACACGGGGAGGACGTGCAGACTCCGCACAGTCAGTGACCCAAGCCGGAATCGAACCTGGGACCCTGGAGCTGTGAAGCAATTGTGCTATCCACAATGCTACCGTGCTGCCCTTGAGAACAAATAAATCTACACTATAATCATTTAACCGTAATCCATGTACCTATCCAATAGCTGCTTGAAGGTCCCTAATGTTTCCGACTCAACTACTTCCACAGGCAGTGCATTCCATGCCCCCACTACTCTCTGGGTAAAGAACCTACCTCTGATATCCCTCCTATATCTTCCACCTTTCACCTTAAATTTATGTCCCCTTGTAATGGTTTGTTCCACCCGGGGAAAAAGTCTCTGACTGTCTACTCTATCTATTCCCCTGATCATCTTATAAACCTCTATCAAGTCGCCCCTCATCCTTCTCCGTTCTAATGAGAAAAGGCCTAGCACCCTCAACCTTTCCTCGTAAGACCTACTCTCCATTCCAGGCAACATCCTGGTAAATCTTCTTTGCACCTTTTCCAAAGCTTCCACATCCTTCCTAAAATGAGGCGACCAGAACTGTACACAGTACTCCAAATGTGGCCTTACCAAAGTTTTGTACAGCTGCATCATCACCTCATGGCTCTTAAATTCAATCCCTCTGTTAATGAACGCGAGCACACCATAGGCCTTCTTCACAGCTCTATCCACTTGAGTGGCAACTTTCAAAGATGTATGAACATAGACCCCAAGATCTCTCTGCTCCTCCACATTGCCAAGAACTCTACCGTTAACCCTGTATTCCGCATTCATATTTGTCCTTCCAAAATGGACAACCTCACACTTTTCAGGGTTAAACTCCATCTGCCACTTCTCAGCCCAGCTCTGCATCCTATCTATGTCTCTTTGCAGCCGACAACAGCCCTCCTTACTATCCACAACTCCACCAATCTTCGTATCATCTGCAAATTTACTGACCCACCCTTCAACTCCCTCATCCAAGTCATTAATGAAAATCACAAACAGCAGAGGACCCAGAACTGATCCCTGCGGTACGTCACTGGTAACTGGGATCCAGGCTGAATATTTGCCATCCACCACCACTCTCTGACTTCTATCGGTTAGCCAGTTCGTTATCCAACTGGCCAAATTTCCCACTATCCCATGCCTCCTTACTTTCTGCATAAGCCTACCATGGGGAACTTTATCAAATGCCTTACTAAAATCCATGTACACTACATCCACTGCTTTACCTTCATCCACATGCTTGGTCACCTCCTCAAAGAATTCAATAAGATTTGTAAGGCAAGACCTACCCCTCACAAATCCATGCTGACTATCCCTAATCAAGCAGTGTCTTTCCAGATGCTCAGAAATCCTATCCTTCAGTACCCTTTCCATTACTTTGCCTACCACCGAAATAAGACTAACTGGCCTGTAATTCCCAGGGTTATCCCTAGTCCCTTTTTTGAACAGGGGGCCTTACATTAGGCCTTATATAAGTAAAGACATACATGGTTGGAATGAATGATGCTCACACTTTTAGGACATCTTAATTGCATATTTTGCAGACACCGAGTTTGCCTGTATGTAAAACCAGGATGTTTAAAAATACAGTAAGAGATATATGTATATAAACCTTAACCCAGACGTTTATTAAAATTACTGCAACAGATTATATATAATACAATCTATATAAATATTTCCCACATTCATCACACAAACTATTCAATAAGTGGGTGATGCCAACAGGGTGAATTTAAAAATGGTCATCCATATCCAATTTGTAACACTTTAATGGCACTACCTTCTTAGGTAGCCCGACAGGATCGAGGAAGATTTGCTTCCACTCTGCTTTGATGAATTCTGAGATGGCTGTTAATTGCCCAATGCACAATCTGCAGACACATGAGAGAGCAGGTGCCTCCCCCGATGGGCTATTTGGAAGTTTGCATGCTGCCTCTAACGCCTCGAATTAACCTCTGCACATTCCTGACAACGTGCCTCGATGTGCCCAGTGCCTGAATGAGCTTTTTACATTTTACTCAGTCACAAGCCATGCTCCTCCATGAATCGGTGTGGATGTTTGATCTTTTCAAAGATGCTTTAAGGACTCCAGTAAAGCCTTTCCCCTGTCCTTCTGGGAGTATCTGTGGCTGAGACCCGAGCAGAGCAGTACCTTCGGGAGTCAGGTGTCAGCCATAAGAACAACGTCCCGTCCAATGCAGATGGTTCTGAGGGAGACCATGCAGAGTAGCAGTGACTGGACAGGTATGGAGCCATCTTGGAATTTATTTTTCTGTGGAAGGATGTGGGTCAATTCACAGTGAATAGTGATTAACAGCCAAATAAATGTTCAGTCGCCTTCCGTTGTTGATCAAGGACTTAATGCAGTGTGACTCTCGGAAGCTTGCAATATTTACCCATACAAAAATAACACCATTTTTTGCAAACAATTGAAGCTACTGTTAATCAAAAAACAAACAAAGATGAATAAGGCACTTGAGAAGTTAAATTACCAAAACAATGGTTCATGAAAGAAAACAATTAGGATGACCTTTGGCCCACGAGTCAATGGGTCTCAAAATCAACGTCCTTATTATTAATAAACAGGATGCTGCACCGTTTCCCATTGTATATCACACGGAGAAAAGTAAAATGTTTAAAATTAGTGTTATCCATGGGAACTCTGTGCAAGGGGGATCTTAACTTGTGTGGCGTTCTGCAGTCTATCGTCGTATTAGTCATGTGGAATTTGTGGGAAATGATTCTGGTGCCTGAAAGTCCTGAGAAGAGACTGCACCAAGGGGCGAATGCTGATCAAGTGCATAGCAACCGCCTCCACTTCGGAACAGCAGAAAAATTAAAAATAGCAGAAAATATCATAAATATTGATACGGATCAGTCAGCATCCGGAAGACAAAGCAAAGGTTACAGTTTTAACAAGGGCCTTATCAAATAATGTTAAAGCTTCTTTTTCCTCCTCCTTTCATCCTGCTGCTGGCAACTGGTGCCAGCTGACAGCACGAGGGGCCATCTTACTCAAAGTGATCCCAAGGAACATTTGGCAAACCACTTCGTGCAGGATTATGGCTAATTGACTTGCGGAAGAAATTGAGCTCATGGCTGCCTGTTTCCCTCTTGAGAAATGGATGTCCAGGAGATGAACCCAAGGGAGAGGACTCAAAGTCATGCCCTGAAGCAACATTGACCAAGCAACTTATGGGTTTGATACAGTGTTAACTCTGTTCACCCTTTCCAGGACCTACCTATGAGCTGCGTTGACACTGACTTTGACCCGTAATCCACAGGCCCCGACTGTCGAATTGTACTGGGATTCCTACTTGGCACGTGCGTCCAGCAGCATTGGTTCATAAGAGACCCGATGACAACTTTGGTTCAAGTCTCCAGCATAGCACAGACTGGCGCCCGCTGACTCACCGCTTCTTTTGGGAACAAGCCAAGTTTCTGCCCCACTAATTGCACTCATTTTACTGTCGGTCCTTCCGCTAGTCAGGCGTTCAGTTGCCGATTGGCTCTAAGTTCTGGAAATCCCTCTTTGTATCCCCCTTTCTACCTAATTTTTCCTCTTTTAAGACACTCCTCTGTCCAGCTTTTGTTCATCTTGTTGGGCTGAATTTAACTCTTCCCCACCAGGTAGGTTTGCAGGCGGGGTCTGGCTGGGGGATGGGGGTTGGGGGTGTCTGGGAATTTCTGCCACTCACTTCACGGCGCCTTCTTGGCCCTAACCTCGCTGCATTTTAATGGGTGGCAAGTGAGGCCCAGGGTGACCCAATAGAGGCCTAACTTAGCTGGCCATTTCTATTTATGTATGTATGTGTGTCCGTCTGCGTGAAGTTTGAGTGTGTGCAAGGGCGCAAAACTCGGAGTGCATTTTATTACCTTTACTTCGACCCGGTTAAGTACAATAAAGCTAATTGTTTTTGTTAAATGCAAGAAAACCTGTCCGATTGGCTGTTTTCAGGTCACAGCGTGTGAATAATTAAACACTTATTGAATTGGCAAGTATATCTTTTACATAAAAATTCTGTTTAGTTCAGATGAGGAGTGGGAGAAGAGGGGAACCATTCAGCCCCTCCAGCAATGGCCACCATTCATGGTGGTGCTGCTGGGACCAGAGAGCTGCCAGCCAATCAGATGACCGGTAGCTCTCGGAGGCGAGACTGCCTCCTCAATTGGGGATGGAAGGAGAGCCTTCAGCACATTAATACTCTTCAGAGCAATAAATGGCAGCCGGACTGCTGTCCGGAGCAAGGGCTGAGTTCCCCACCAATTCTTTTCACAAGTAATTATATCACATGTTTATTAAAATGTAGTTTCTCAGCTTGAACAATGTAAAATGCATTGTCAGTTCTGGGTCAAGTGTGTGGGGTAGGATTATGACTGGCTAACTGTTGCGACTGCCGGCTTAAGTTCACCTATAATTCAAAAATATCCATATGTTAGTAATACTGGTGAAGCTCATTACCAGTACCTTTGCCAACAAGCCTGAATCATGATTAGTATCAAAGGGTTACAATAGAAAGCTGTTGCTGTACTTTAGCAAGTGCCATCTGTTTGTTGGCTTCTTTTAACTTTGAAGTATTATTCTGGTTGTCAAAACAATTGTACAATGCTATTTTTGGTAATACCCATCAGCCTGAGAGAGCAGCCTAACTCGATATCATCTGCAACTGTTTCCAGGCTGAATTTTCAAATGCCAAAGTGTCCGTTGCAGATGCGATTTGAAAATCGCTGCCCTGAAGTGTGTCTCAGGACTGCCAGACATTTTCAAAGGGCTGGCAGAGGATGAGGAATGGGGACCAATTAATGGCCCATTAAGGGGCCAGGGTGCTTCGGAAAGCATCTTCAAAATCTTCTTCGGTTGAAGTTTAACCGTTTGGTGCACATTAGTACACAGCGGCAAAAAGATTTCCATTTGATGGTAAAATCTTTTTGATTTATGGTAAAATGATGGAGCTTTGCCCCAGAACATGCGCATGAGTTTAGTTTGGCCTACTCACCCTCATTTCTGCGATTTTATCCTGCTCTCCACAGCAAGGCAGTGGCAGTCCCCAACATGGCTGCCGCCAGCCTTTGCCACTGATGCCAGACAGACAGCTCCCACCTACTGGAGCTGCTGGGCACCTCTAATTGGGTGTTGAGCTCACTTCATATCCAATTGGGGCACTTGCATACAAAAATAGCATTGTGATGCATTTGAGTTGCAAAGTCGGGACCCAGAATTCTTCTGGATGTCGGGTTCCTGAATCCGATTTTAAAAATCCAGTCCTGGCGGCCCGATCCATGAGTTCAGCTCCCCAGTGCTAAAAAAGCATTCTAAGTGTGGCCTAAACCGGTGAACAACTCCCCAGGGCCCAAAAATGTGACGAAGTGTCATTGAATAGCGATGGGGAACTCGCCAGCAGAGTTGACGGGAAACTCCCTGAAAAACCCGGCAGAACTGAACCTTTTGGGAGAATCCGGCCCCTTTCAATCAAATGCACACACGTAAACACATAGGGAGGGAGAGAACTGCTAATATTAGATCATAAAATCAGGGCAGAAGGAGAAGGATCATCATCCTCCACCTGTAGTCTGGAATTCTGGGCTACCATAGCTCTCATTTCCCTATGACGGGAAAGTGAAAAGGACTTTGTTTCCGCAGAAACATTAGGGCAGCGTTCCTTAACCTGACAACTCTGCCAATCAACTTCTGACAAGGCTGACATGACCTACATAGCTCACGTAATTCTACCTTGAGGTACTTTTGTTTTTCATAAGACTGAGGATCACTACCAGGGCGTTGACTAACCTTTAAATAGATTATATGACACAGGTGCAAATTGAGGTTAAGACAGAATTATTGGGAATAGATACCTTGGTTACTTGGCGCAATTATTCACTTTTTTCCTGCACAGGGATGGAATCGCAGATGCTGTAACTGACGGTCATCCTCCTGGGTCACTTTCACTTCCTACTTTAGTTTTCTGCTTTGATTCCAGTTCCTCATGCTTAGATCTCAGTCAATAGAACATTGAAAATGTCGAAGGTTCTTCCTTTTAAACATTGATGCTAATGTCAGGCATTACTCCCTGTTCCCTCGCTCACTGCTCTTAACCTCAGGTTAGTTGGCGTTAGCCTCATCAAATAGTCCTCTCCTCAGCACATATTCCAAAATTGATGTAGTTACTCCACTTTTGAAAGCCTATCGCTGTCCCCTCCATACTCTCAACCAACTGTCGATCTCTAGCCTCTGTCTCCTCTGTGACTGCTACCACGGTAGATCAGTCTTCCTCAGCATTTCTGTGCCCCTTCACATGGTTGACACATCAACGCTGCTCAAATTCTGGTCTGTAATCCATGAACCCCCCTCCTTCCTGTGCTGTTAATGACACCTCCTTCCGAGTTCGACTCAGCTTTGACCCAGAACCTTGAAGCTTCTTGTGAGATTTAATTCCAGTCGGGCCATCAGCAGTGGCCCTCTTCTCTTTGAGTCAGAGTGACCATTGAGTCGAGTCCCACTATCGAAAGCTAAGCACCTAAGATAGGCCGACATTGGTGCTGCACCATTGGAGAGGCTGCCTCTCAAATGCAAAGGTTCAACCAAGGCACTGTCGAATCTCTCAGATGGATGTGAAAGATTCCTTGACACTATTGTGAAGGGAACTTCTTCCTCGTGGCTTGGGCAATTTTTATCCCTCAAGCAACATCATTATTACTGTGTTTACGGTCTGTATTACATTGCTGTCTGTGGGTTCCTGCTGTGCACAAATTGACTGCTGTATTTGCTACATTACAACAGTCACTATACATGAAATGTATTTCATTATTTGTAGAACACTTAAGGATGACCTAAGATGCTGTATAAATTCAAGTTTTCCTTTTAGTTAATGCAGTTAGTTATTGCTGTTTTTTCCCCTCCAACAATATAATCGTATCCTTATAACTTGAGGGGGGGATATCTCTTGTTGCTACTCTTGCATTTCTGACCTCTTTCTCTGCTTTCTTCACATTAATCCTTTTGCTTCTGTATTTCGTTTCTTTGCATTTCTCCATGCAGTTTTAATTCTCGCCCCCAGTTTCTTGCAGCCAGCCCCTCGCTCACTTAGCCCACAGGCTGCCTCCCAACACTCAGGCGGAAATATTTATGCCTGTATCAGTGGGAGTGGAACTCATTCTCAGCATGATTGTAAAAGCTATATGAAAAGAAACAAATTGCTTCCAAAGATCTGCATCTGGTTGAAACGTTAGACAATGTATCGTTTTTTCTTCCAGTCATTTAAAACTCCTGTTTTAAAATTCTTTCCGCAAGTCTGTTTCTACCCACTTGATGTTTCCGTTTTGCTAACAATTAACAAATCAGACAAATTTATCGGAAAACAAACATTTATCGGAAAACAAAATGCCAGAAATTCAACTGCCGGCATTTGTAATGAGAAATGACTGGTTAATATTTTGGGCACCTCCTGGCCCCAGGTCACTCACTATCTGTGTGGAGTGTGTACATTCTCGCCGTGTCTGCGTGGGTCTCACCCCCACAACCCAAAGATGGGCAGGGTAGATGGATTGGACACGCTAAATTGCCCCTTAATTGGAAACATAACACAGCATTTTTTTGTTTTTATTTCAGATTTGCAGCATATGCATTAATTTCCTTTCATCCCTCAGATGTGTTTTGGATAGAAAAAACACCTGGAAGAATCCTATGTCATAACTAAGTAACATTTGGATATTATTGCAAAGAAATTATATTACTGCACCATACTAAAGTTTATTTGAACAGAAAAGGGACATCAGGGACCAAGATAATATGCAGCAGAGAGCAGCAGTTGCTAGGATACCGGACAGCAACCCCAATATTATATTTTATTTGTAAGACTGAGGAAAAGTTATTTCGCTCCAGGAGCGACTCCCCACGCAAATAGGGATATGGTATATTTAGCCAAACTTTATTACAAACACAGGATTAAACTAACTTTTACATCATATAAGAAATTGTTTACAATTACCAGTTCAACAATGATTAACAATAAAATGAAACATTTTGGGCGGGATTCTCCGAAATCCCGACCAAGTGTTGACGCTGACGTAAACACCGAAGTAGTATATGCAGGCATCAACAGGCCTCCTGGCCCAGCAATTGACCATAGTTCAGGGGGCTAGCATGGCACCGGAGTGCTGTATGGCGCTCCAGCGGCGAAAGGTGGCCCTGCACGTCCGCTGGTGGTCCGCACATGCGCACGACGGCCGTCTCCATGCCGACACATGCGCGTGGTTGCCATCTACACGCCGGTGCAGAGCAACATGTCGGGGAACTTACAGCAGGCCTGGTGGAAGGAAGTAGGCCCTCTCCAGATCACGGCCGCCAGCGATCGGAAGCCCCCGATCGCGGGCCTGGACCCCGTGGAGGCCCCTCCGGGAGTCAGATCCCCCCCCCCCCCCACCAGGACTTCCACAGAGGCCGTGGGTTCGAGCTCCCGCCGGGTGGTATCAGGTTTGAACCATGCTGTCGGGACCCGGTAGAACTCAGAGGGAGTTCAGCCTGTCACTCGTGGAGAATTGCCGCGGGAGCCTCCTTCGACAACCCCAGACCGGTGCCGCGGCGACCGTGCGGGCGCCATTGGTGCCGAATATATGGTCGCCGGAGAATCGGCGACCCAGCGTCAGAGCTCCCCTGGCGATTCTCCGACCCGGCACGGGCTTGGAGAATCCCACCCATGAACTCCCACCTGTTATCTGTTTATCGCCAATCAAACAATGCTATCCCAAGTCGAAACCCACTTTTCAATACAGTTATCAAACCCAGGAATACTTGCCATACAGAGATGTCTTTGACAAACTGCTTTCAGAGAGAAAGGGATCCTTCAGGAAACAGCCTGAATATTCTTGCCTGTGTCAAACTACTGTTTAACTTCACACAGTTTGGCAAAACGATCCTGGGCGGGATTCTCCGACCCCTCGCCGGTTTTTTGGTGGGGCGGGAATCGCGATGCTCCAGTTGGGGGCCGTTGGCAGCGCCCCCCCCCCCCCCCGCTGATTCTCCGGCCCGCGATGGGCCGAGTGGCCGCCCGATTTCGGCGGGTCCCGCCGGCGTGAAATACACCAGGTCCTTACCGGCGGGACCTGGCTCTGCTGGTGGCCTGCGGAGTCCTCGGCGGGGCGCAGTGGGATCTGGCCCGGGGAGGGGACGCCCACGGTGGCCTGGCCTGCGATAGGGGCCCACCAATCCGTGGGTGGGCCTGTGCAGTGAGGGCACTCTTTCACTCCGCGCCATGGCCGGTGCGGAGAAGAACCCCCCTGCGGAGGCGCTGGGATGATGCCAGCATACGCTGGTGCACCCGCGCATGCGCCAGCCGGCGGAGGCCCTTCGCCACAGGTTGGCGGGCGGCCAAGCCCTTAGGCGCTGGCTGGCTCGGGCCAACCCAACCGGCACCGGCCTAGCCCCTGAAGATGCGGAGGATTCCGCACCTTCCAGGCAGCCCAATGCCAGAGTGGGCCACGTCACTCCTCGGCAGAGGTAAGGCCCACCCCGCCGGTTAGAGGAGAATCCCGCCCCTAGTTCTGTTCTCAGCAAGTTCTTTAACTGAAACCTCAACATCTGACTGCTTCAGCCCCTGATTCTTCCCAATAACTACATCATCTCTATCCCACTAACTGGGCTATGACCATTTTACTAAGGCTAAACACAATGGGTGCGATTCTCCGTCCTGTCAACCCCGTTTTCTGGCGTGCCCCGCCGTCAGTGGGATTTTCCGTTCCCGCAGCCAGCCAATGTGACCAGCAGGAGGGGTCCATTGTGACCACCCCACGCCGCTGGAAAACCCACGGGCGTGGATGCGCTGCGGGCGAAGCGGAGGATCCCGCCGACGGGGAATCCCGCAACGTATCTCTAATTATCTACTCCCCTGGGAACCTTCTTTTTTGTAAACAGAATTGCATTCGTCCTATTCTGGTAAACAAAGTTTGGTTGGAATGAAATACGATCTTATTTTCATGATGTTTTAATTATCCCTTCTGCAGCCCCAGTTTCTGCCTGTCTTTTACACCAGAGTTTTTCAAACCTTTACTGCAATAGAGACATACAGATGCTAACCGAGGCTTTTAACCATCACTACATCAGATGCATAGAATGCAATGTATTTCTGAAATGCCTACATTCATCACACAAGGAATGAACTAGATATCTTGGGAAGATGTCTTTGAGGTGATCATATTGAGATATATATATATTGTACAAGAGTGACCGCACTTCAATATTACTTAATTGTCTGTAAAATGCTTTAGGACATTCCAGGATCATGATGGGCTTGATTCTTTCTTTTTTTCAGATTAAACAACTTAGACCCAAATGGTGGTGTAATTGTGGTTTTAGGAAGTCCTGCAATATCAGATCAATCACCAACAGGAATAAAATACAGAGAGGTGTACAACGGGTGGTTGATTTGGCATTGTGCAGTGTCAGAATTACCATCCAATATTAGATATCCCAGTCAGCAAGTCTAATGGAGGGCTCTGAGAGGCAAATTTTCAACCTGTTTTGGATGTAGCCAATAGTTGCCATTGGTTCTCAGGAGGAATGACTGAGAGCTGCTTATTTTAGGAACAGTTGAATGCATTAATAGAAAGACAGTTAGAATTTTGGAAAAAGAGGATCGAGTGTACAGACTGGTGGCCTCTTCACTGGAACCTATTTTATGATCTTCTAATCACCAGAGGTGTCACTTGTGGCTCAGTTGGGAACACAGAAACATAGAAAGTAGAAGCAGGAGGAGGCCATTCGGCCCTTTGAGCCTGCTCTGCCATTCATTATGATCATGGCTGATCATCAAGTTCAATACCCTGATCCCGCCTTCCCCTCATATCCCTTGATTCCTTTAGCTTCAAGAGCTAATTTCTTCTCGAAATTACTCAAATTATGACCCCTGGTTCCAGACTTCCCCCCACCATCGGGAAAACTTTTGATTCAAAGAACAGCCTTTTATGACTCCTCCTGCTGGTGGGGTTTATCAGTCCTGCTGAAGTCAATGGATGTCTGAACGGCTCGCCACATTCTCCAGTCCCCCGGTGGGGTGGTAGGATTCCACACAAATTCACAAAGTCATAGATTCAAATCACCTCTGAAGACTTGAGGCCCTAAACTTCATTGATGGCGTGCTGCCCTGTCAGGGACATGGGCCGGAATTCTCCCCTACCCGGCGGGGCGGGGGAATCCGGCGTAATGGAGTGGCGGGAACCACTCCGGCGTCGGGTCTTTTACCTGCCCTCGTAGTCACAGTGTTTATGTAGCTGGTCAGGTAAACTTCAGGTCAGTGGTAACCCTCCAAACTCAGGAAGATTGATAATGGGGAATGCAGTGATTGTAATGCTATTGAATGTTATGGGAAAATGTTTAGATTCTCCGTTGTTAGAGGTAGTCATTGCCTGATATTTGGGTGTTGCCCATGTAACGTGCCATTTATAACCTGAAAATTATTCAGGTCTTGCTGAATCCAGACATGGACTGCTGCAGTATCTGAGGAATTGCGAATGGTTCTGAACATAGGGTAGTCATCAGCGAACAACCTATTTCTGATCCTAAGATGGAGGGAGGCCACTGATGAAGCAGCTGAAGACAGTTGGGCCTCGGACACTACCCTGAGGAACTCCTGCAGCTGATGTCCTGGGACTGAGATGATTGACTGCCAACAATCGCAACCAATTTATTTTGTGCTAAGCATGACGCCATTGCTGTTTTGGGGAGTGCAATTCGAATGCTTTGTTTCCTAGTCCAAAGAATTGCTGGTTAGGTGGATCTGCCATACTAAATTGTCCCTTAGTGTCCAAAGATGTGCAGGATGGGTGGGGTTACGGGGATAGGGTGGGGGAGTGGGCCTAGGTAGGGTGCTCCTTCAGAGGGTCGATGCAGACTTGATAGGCTCAAAGGCCTCCTACTGAATTCTATCGTTCTATTACAAAAGTGACTACACTTCAAAGAAATACTTCACTGGCTCAAAATGATTTTGGAAAAACCCAGGACTGTAAAAGGAACATGATAATTCCCTCTTTTTTCTTTACTATAACTTCACAAGGGTTGATAATGAACTGTATGGAGCTTCAAAAGGAAAACAAAACTGAGGAAAATGTCTTTTTAATACATACAGTTGCAGCACAGAAGAATAGGCCTCTATTACCTTTAGTTTAGTACCTTTTCAATTATTGTATTTTGTTCCTGCATATCAAATATACAGAAGCTAACTGAATTATTGAAGACAATAATCCAATCATAGACTGGCCTCTGAGGGTGCTTGAGCTGACATTGTTATTACTAGAAAGAGAGAAAGAAAGATTGAAGGCACTAAATGAGGCCATTCGGCCCACTATGTTCCTGCCAGAAGCTCTGTTTAGAGGTGGAGGAGTGCAGCTACGTGCACTTGGGAACATTGAGAATGTTTAGTTTAAAACCTCTGAAATGCTGCCTTGGACATGCATCAGGAAACCAAAGGCGCCCCTGGAATAAGAAGAAGAATCAGGGCGTCACAAATTCACCCACTGATCTGTGTAACGTGTGTTTATCTCCCGGACCATGAGCAGGGCTCACCAGCCACCCAACGACATCCATTCCAGCAATAAGCTGCATCCTGATTAACTCACACTTCTGAACTGCTCACTGTATCCCTTTCCCAAAAAGGGTAGATTCGCAGGCAACAGCACCCGGGGGGGGGGCACATGCGATGGGTACCACAGGGCACAAGTGATGGGCTGACTGCTCTTCACTGCCAAAGGGGAGGTGGTGGCATAGTGGTATTGTCACTGGACTAATAATCAAGAGACCCCTCCGCTAACACTCGGGGACCCAGGTTCAAATCCCACCATGGCAGATGGTGAACATTAGAATAGTAAAAATCTGGGCTGGTGAAATCTTGAATTGAGGGCAATTAGAGCTGGGCAGTAAACACTGGCACAGCCAGAGATGGCCACATCGCATGAATGAATAAACAAAAAACTGTGTGCACACCCCTACTGCTTGACTAATTGTAACAATGGTGTTGCTATACGAGGATAGGTCATTGTACATTTAAGAAGCTGTTTTCACAATTCGTTAAGGCGATGGAGAATAACGTCAACAGGTAACGTTGGGAATTAAAATGCACAGGGTCAGATAGGGCCAGACTTGCAGCAGTCATCATTGAGAACTTTCAACTGTGTTCTCAGTATTTATGTTCAAAATTGGTATTTAAAACAAGTGCATAGTTTGAAAAATGTCAAATACTCCTCGTTCCAAAATAGCTCAAAAGAAAGGAAAAACTTTGACTAAAGTTTGGCAGTCGTACTCTTGAAAAAATAAGTGTACTTCATATCACATCGAACTCTATAGAGCAGTTTGAGCCAAGGCTAGAGAGCTCGAAGGAACAAGTGCATTTGTCTTACTCCTGGCAGCGGAACAATGATATTCAGATCAAAAAGGAAAATTCCACTCATAATTGCCAAGGCGAGTTCCTTGAAAATAAATCAGTAGCTGACCAGGGATAGGAAAGCTGTTAAGAGTGCAAATCCATAGAATCCTTACAGTCCGTCACTGTGCTGTATTGTTCTTTGTTCTTTGAGTCTGCAACGACCCTCCAAAAAGGCATCCTACCTAGGCCCAATCCCCCGCCGTAACCCTGTAACCCCACCAAACCTACACATCTTTGGACACTAGGGCAATTTGGCATGGCCGATCCACCTAACCTGTACATCTTTGGACTGTGGGAGGAAACCGGAGTACCCGGAGGAAACATTGTTGATTAAAGAAGATATTGATACAATATTGAGGAAGGATATTTGTACAGATGATGTGGAATCTGTCTGGGTCGAGTTAAGAAATATCAAGGGGCAAAAAACATTTGTAGGGGTGGTATACAGACCACCAAACTGCAGTGGTAATGTTGGGAATAGCGTTAGACAGGAAATCAGAGATGCAAGTGATAAAGGAACATCTGTGATTATGGGTGACTTTAATCTGCATATAGATTGGGTGACTCAAATTAGTCACAGTGCAACAGAGGAGGAATGTCTGGAGTGTATACGGGATGGTTTTCTGGAGCAGTATGTTGAGGAACCAACAAGGGAACAGGCCATCTTGGACTGGGTGTTGTGCAATGAGAAAGGATTAGTTGGCAATCTAGTTGTGAGAAAACTCTTGGGGATGAGTGACCATAACATGGTAGAATTCTTTATCAAGGTAAATAGTGAGGTGGTTGATTCTGAGACTAGGGTCCTGAACCTCAATAAAGGTAACTATGATGTATAAAGCATGAGCTGGCTGTGACGGACTGGGCAACATTACTGGAAGGAAGGACAGCGGACAGGCAATGGTAGGCATTCAAGGAACAAATAGGTGAACTCCAAAAGTTGCTTATTCCCATTTGACGCAAGAGTCAAAAGGGAACTATGGCCAAATTATAGCTTACAAGGGAAATTAGAGATAGTATTAGATTCAAAGAAGAGGCATACAATTTGATTAGAAAAAGCAATAGATCTGAGGATTGGGAACAGTTTAAAATTCAGCAAAGGCAGACCAAGGGATTGATTAAGAAGGGGAAAATACAATTTGAAAGTAAACTAACAGGGAACATAAAAACTGACTGTAAAAGTTTATATCGGTATGTAAAGAGAAAAAGATTGATAAAATAGAATGTAGGCCCCTTACAGTCAGAAATGGGGGTATTCATAACAGGGAACAAAGAAATGGCTGAGGAACTAAATTCATACTTTGCTTCTATCTTCATAAAGGAAGACACGAATAATGTACTGGAAGTTCTGAGAAACACAAGTTTTAGTGAGGAGCTGAAGGACATTAATATTAGTAAAGAAATGGTTTGGGGGAACTTAATGGGATTGAAGGCAGACAAATCTCCATGACCTGATAATCTTCATCCCAGAGTACTTAACAAAGTGCCCCGAGAAATAGTTGATCTATTGGTGTTCATTTTCAAAAATTCTTTGGATTCTGGAATGGTTCCCACAGACTGGAGGGTAGTGACTGTAACCCCGCTATTCAAAAAGGGAGGTAGAGAGAAAACAGGAAACTATAGACCAGTGAGCCTAACATCGTTAGGAGGGAAGTTGCTGGTTGCAATTATCAAGGATTTCATAGCACAGCATTTGGAAAGCACTGATGTAATCAGACAAAGTCAGCATGGATTTACAAAAGGAAAATCATGCTTGACAAATCTACTAGAATTCTTTGAAGATATAACTTGTAGAGTTGACTAGGGAGAACCGGTGGAAGTGGTTTATTTAGACTTTCAGAAGGATTTTAACACGATCTGCATTGCAGATTAATCTGTAAATTAAAGCGCATGGAATTACGGGTAGTGTCTTGAGATGGATAGAAAGCTGGTTAGCAGACAGGAAGCAAAAAGTTGGAAGTTTGATTGGCAGGTAGTGACTGGTGGAGTACCAAAGGGATCTGTTCACATTATGCATTAATAATTTGGATGAGGGTACTAAATGTATTATCTCCAAATTTGCAGATGATACAAAGTTGGGTGGGAGGGTGAACAGTGAGGAGAATGCAGAGATGCTTCAGCGGGATTAGTACAGGCTGAGTGAGTGGGCACATGTATGGCAGATGCAGTATAAATTGGATAAATGTGAGGTTATCCACTTTGGTAACAAAAATAGGAAGGCAGATTATTATTTGAATGAGTGTAAATTGAGAAGGTAGATACTCAGCAAGACCTTAGTGTCCTCGTGCATCACTCGCTGAAAGTAAGCACGCAGATACAGCAGGCAATAAAAAAGACAAATGGTATGTTGGCCTTCATAGCAACAGGATTTGAATTTAGGAATAGAGATGTTTTACTCTAATTATATAGGGCATTGGTGAGGCCACACCTGGAGTATTGTGTGCAGTTTTGGTGTCCTTATCTGAGGAAGGATGTTCTTGCTATGGCGGGAGTGCAGCAAAGGTTTACTAGGCTGATTCCTGGGATGGCGGGACTGTCATATGAGGAGAGACTAAGTCGGTTAGGATTATATTCATTGGAGTTTAGAAGAATGAGAAGGGATCTCATAGAAACTTACAAAATTCTAACAGGATTAGACAAGGTGGATTAAGAAAGAATGTTCCCGATGGTGGGGGAGTCCAGAACTAATAATAATAATCACTTATTGTCACAAGTAGGCTTCAATTAAGTTACCGTGAAAAGCCCCTAGTCGCCACATTCCAGTGCCTGTTCGGGGAGGCCAGTACGGGAATTGAACCCGCGCTGCTGGCATTGTTCAGCATTACAAGCCAGATGTTTAGCCCACTTTTCTAAACCAGCCCCAGAACTAGGGGTCACAGTTTGAGGATAAGGGGGAAACCGTTTAGGACTGAGGTGAGGAGAAATTTCTTCATCCAGAGAGTGGTGAATCTGTGGAATTCACTACCGCAGAAAGCCGTTGAAGCCAAAACGTTGTGGAATTTCAAGAAGGAATTAGATATAACTTGTGGGCTGAAGGGATCAAGGGATATTGGGGGAAGGCGGGATCAGGGTATTGAACTTGATGATCAGCCATGATCACAATGAATGGGGGAGCAGGCTCGAAGGGCCGAATGGCCACCTCCTGTTCTATTTAAGAACATAAGAACTAGGAGCAGGAGTAGGCCATCTGGCCCCTCGAGCCTGCTCCACCATTCAATGAGATCATGGCTGATCTTTTGTGGACTCAGCTCCACTTTCCGGCCCGAACACCATAACCCTTAATCCCTTTATTCGTCAAAAAACTATCTATCTTTATCTTATTTTCTATGTTTCTATTCTAGTTTGTGCACTGCCAACAGGTATTGCTGAATAGAAATGGTAAAGAAAGACGTGCATTTATGTAGCATTTTTCAGAACTTCAGAAATTCCCAAAACTCCTCAGATGATAAGGTCAGAGGATGCAGGTAAAACTCGGAAGGTCTGGCAGACACATGGCCTGGTGTGGGATGGAGAAGGGGGATTGCATTGAGGCAACCTATGTCTGGGATATTTTTTAAAAAGGGGATTAAGATGGAAGAGCAAGGCCACAATCTAATGTTGCCAAACTCAACGTTTAGTTGAGTGGGCAGTACGATAGCACAGTGGCTAGCACTGTGGCTTCACAGCACCAGGGTTCCAGGTTCGATTCCCTGCTGGGTCACTGTTTGCGCGGAGTCTGCACGTTCTCCCCGTGTCTGTGTGGGTTTCCTCCGGGTGCCCACAGTCCAAAGATGTGCAGGTTAGGTGGATTGGCCATGCTAAATTGTCCTTAGTGTCCAAAAGGGTTAGGAGGGGTCATTGGAGATAGGGTGGAAGTGAGGGCTTAAGTGGGGCAGTGCAGACTCGATGGGCTGAATGGCCTCCTTCTGCACTGTATGTTCTATGAGTGCCGAGGGCTGTAACGTGCCCAATTGGAAGATGAGGCGCTGCTCCTCCAACTCGTGCCTGGCAGCACTGGAGCATTGCAGCAGGCCAAGGATGGGCATATGGGCATGAGTGCGAGGTGCTGAGTTAAAATGGCACGCAACAGGAAGGTGGGGTCATGCTTGCGGACCAAGCGAAGGCATTCCGCAAAGTGGTCACCCAGTCTGTGTTTAGTCCCCCCAATGTGGAGGGGGCCGCAGAAGGCAATAAGGTGTTGGGTACTGCTTTGTTCAGAATGGTGTCAAGCTTCATGATTTTTGCTGGGGCTGACCCATGCAGGTGAGCTTTCCTTCACGCTTCTGACTTGAGCCTCACACATTGTGGAGAGGGGCCAGGAGGTGTGCGGGTAATCACACACCAACCAGCAAGTGCCCTGCCCTAGAATGTCAGGTCTCGTTTTCCAACCAGGCCATTCAGAGAAGGGCAGAGGCGTTCTCTACAGTATTGTTGCCAATTTTCATCCTTCAAGTAAGTTTGCTAAAACAGATTATTTCGCTGTTATCATGTTGCTGTTTGCGGGAGCTTGCTGTGCACATAGCAACGGCCATGTTTCCTACCTAACAAATGTGACCAAATCTTCAGAAGTATTTCATTGGCTTTGGGATGTCCTGAGGTGGTGAAAGATGCGAGTCCTTCTTTTCCTTTTAGCAATCGGTTCATCCTCCGCGAAAGAAAGACAGCATGCTTACCTGATGTGGACATTTTCACTGTAGTAGTTTATGAGCTATTTGTTCTGCTGGTAGAGAGCAGTGCTTAGAGTGGAGTATTTGCTCAGAATTTTGTGAACAGCAGAATGTAGGTGGTCCTCAAATTACACTTCCCACTGGTTGTAGTGAATTATAAACCATGCCTGGCACGTTTAGCGGTCCATGATACACTGTATGTACCCCCCCTCCCCCTCTCGACATTTGTTTGTGAAGCAAAGTAGGTTGTGCAGAAAGATTATTATTATTAGAATGGATAGATTTTTTTAAATGGATATGTTTCAAAGAGGGAATTGTACTCCTCCTCATGGGAGTCACTGATGCTCTTCGTTTCTTCCGCAGCCTTAATGGAGTTAAGAATTACAGTGTATGGAACAACACTGTAAACACATTCATTTTGCATTTATGAAGCTGCTGCCCAAAAACAATGGTAATGTTTCCTCACCACCGCTGTAACATCTGGGGAAATGATGGTGTCATGGTAAAAGCACTGGACTGGTAATCTAGAGGCCCAGGTTCATGCTCTGAGGACATGGGTTCCACTCCCACTAAATTAATTCAAAAAATCTGGAATATGACGCTAATCTCAGCAATGGTGACCTTGAAACTATCATCGCTTGCCATTATAAACACCCTCCACCCCCCGGTTTATGAATGCCTCTTTTGGGGAGGGAAATCTGTTGTCCTTACCTGGTATGGCACATATGTGACTCCAGACCCCACAGCAATGTGGTTGACTCTTAACTGTCCTCTGCAATGGCTTGGTAAGTTAACAAATGCTGGCCTAGTCAGCGACACCCACATGAATGAATAAAGCACTTCCATTGATACCTGCAGTGTCTGGTGGTTTGGCTTGAATAAAGTAGATGCGGTTAATGGTTCTGTCCAGTACTAAATGCCATTCAACTGAATGGTTATCAATGCTATTTGAAGAGTTGGATGCTGTTTCCATATACTTAAGATTGCAATGCACTGAGATTTTACAGCCTCGCATATTGTGTTGCAAACTGTGTTTGATTTTGCACAGTTCCCATTCTCAACCGTACCATCCGAGGGATGTGCAGAGTGGGCCATTTCTCCTACTCCACCTAGTGGTTTGTCATAGAATGATGTTGTTAAGTGACTGACCTGCATACCCTCCCAACATGGTGCAGCTGAAACCAGAAAGAAAAGACTATTCATCCGGTAACCTATCCACATTGTCCAAAAGCACATTCCAGCCAGCAGATTCTGTTTTGAAATACTAACTGTATGTTATGACATCAGAAAATCCAGGAGCCAATTTATGCACAGGAAGGACTCAACAACAGCGAATCTATGGACAATCAGTTAATCTGTCTTTTGATGATGTTGCTCGAGGGATAGATATTGGCTCGGGAATGCTGTACTCTCTGCTCATCTTCCAATATTACCATAGGATCTCTTAAGTTGCATCTTTGTTCTCCCGTAATGGGCTCAGACACAATCTACTGCAAACTGCTTTGATTTTATGTCAATTGGGATCTTGATTTAACATTTTACCCAAATGACCTTGTGAATATCCTTTGCACTCCACCAGACCCCAAAATCGGGCAGGGGTGTGAAACAGACAGCCAGTTCACCTTCATCTGTTTTGTCCCATTTCCTAAGACGAATCTTACCCTTAGATATCCAGCAATGGGGCACTCCTTCACTGAAGCACTGATCTCTCAAAGTGGGATTTTAACTCACAGCCTAGAACAGCTTGCATTGATCTCGCACCTTTAACATCGTATAGCATCCAGGGTGCTTTGTGCAATTAGAAATGGACAGACAATAGACACTGAGCCACAGATGGAAGCATCCAGACAAGTGATCAAATCTTTGATGAAGGAGGTAAGATTTAAGTGGCATCTTAAAGGAGTAGGAAAGCAAAGAGAGTTCCAGAATTTAGGCCTGAGGCAATGTCAGGAGCAGCCACAGAGGTGGGGAGAAGGAACAAGGGGATTCACAAAATGCCAGATTTGCAGGAAGGTTTGAGAGCTTGGAAGGTTGAAGGACAGGAGGATTATAATCAATGGAGTCAAGGTGTCAATGTTGGTTCAGCTAATATTATCCTGAGTCAGAAAATAACAGGAACCCCAATCTGCAAGTTTTTGACTATCGCTGATTAAAAGAACTCCAACTTTGCCACCTTGGTTGAGATTTGAGAGGGAATCGTGATGAGTTGGCAAGAATTGCGAGGTGATCATTTAATCAGGTTCGTATGGCGATTTTATTATATACATGAGCAAAGCTCAGATGGTCAACTCCTGCTCATGTGAAGTACACCCAGCATGCCTAATTACAGATATCAGGACCGGAATTCTCCGGCGGTTGGGATTCTGTTCCTGCAGGCAGCGCACCCCCGCCTGCGGGCTTCCCAACGGAGTGGTGTAGCTTCAATGGGAAATCTCATTGACAAGCAGCGGGAGTAGTAAATCCCACCGCCAGCGAGCGGCGTCCCGCCGAGAAACGCGCGGCTGGGGAACCGGAGAATCCAGCTCCAGGTAAATCCAACATTGTAGCTCTTACAGTATCAGCTTCTCTTGGAGGAAGTATCGATAACAACATTGCCACACTAATTCTCCAATACACACTCCCTTTGTGCATAGCTCCCTATTAGGAGTGCGGAGGGTCCAAAGAACTGTGCAGCTTTTTAAACAAAGGACATAAAATGGGATAAAATGTTTATTTGGAGAAAAAAAATAAAAGCAAAGAAACCTGCGTATTATACACCAATATTAAATTTGTTTTTCAAATTAGGTAATTGTAACCTATGCCAGCTGGCAAGTAGTTGATGGGATCACTTTGTACATTGGTTTCCTTTCCTATCTATTTTTATGCTCCAGTGGATATGGTTTGTATAAATTAAGCTGTCGGTGTAATGGTAACAAGCCTCAATCCCCTCCACACAACTGTGGCTCTGACATGGCTTCGGACTGAATTGGAAACAGCAGAATATGTATGTATATATATAGGAGAGACCTGCAGGAGAATGAGGAAGGTAGCTGAAATTCAAATGATGGAAGACCTTGTTCACACCAGAGGGCTGAAGGAACATTTTCAAATGATGAACAGGAGTAGGCCGTTCAGCCCCTCGGGCCTATTCCTCCATTCAACAAGATCGTGGTTGGTCTGATTGCAGCCTTAACTCCCTATTTCCACTTGACCCCGATAACCTTTGATTTCCTCGTTAGTTAAGAATCTATCTAACTAGGGCAGCATGGAGGCGCAGTGGTTAGCACAGCTGCCTCACGGCGCCGAGGTCCCAGGTTCCATCCCGACTCTGGGTCACTGTCCGTGTGGAGTTTGCACATTCTCCCCGTGTTTGCATGGGTTTCGCCTCCACAACCCAAAGATGTGCAGGCTAGGTGGATTGGCCACGCTAAATTGCTCCCTAATTGGAAAAAATGAATTGGGTGCTCTAAATTAAAAAATAAATAAATAAAATAAAAAATAATCTACCTAACTCAGTCTTTGAAATATTCCATGACCCTGTCTCCATTGCTCTTCAGGGAAGAGAGTTCCAAACACTCATGACCCTCTGAGAGAAAGTCTTTCTCCTTGGCTCTGAATTAAATGGGAGATCCCCTATTTTTAAACAGTGTCCCTTAGTTCTCGTCTCTCCCATAAAAAGAAACATCCTTTCAGCACCCACTTTGTCAATTTCCCTCAATATGTTTCAATAAGGTTGCCTCCATTGGATAGAGCCCAGCCTGTTCAACATTTCCTCATAAGATAAACTCACAGCACCCCAGGTATCAGCCGAGTAAAACTTCTCTGAATTGCTTCTAACGCACTTATATCCTTTCTTTAATAAGGATACCAAACCCACACACAGTATTCCAGATGTGGGCCGGAATTCTCCAGTGGTTGGGATTCTCTTTTCCCGCTGGCAGCGCACCCACGACATCCCATGGGTTTTCTGGCAACGTGGAGTGACTTCAATGGGAAATCCCGGGAACCACGCGGCTGGGGGGGGGGGGGGCGGGTGGAGAATCCCACCTGTGGCCTCACCAATAACCGATACAACTGTAGGAAAACATCCCTATTTTTAGATTCCATTCTCCTTGCAACAAACAACAACATTCCATTCCATTCGGAAGGAGCTACCATTCCTGACATTTAAGCTCAGTTCCAAAAATACAGGAGACCATGGATAGAAAGATTGGAGAATTGTGTCCAGGAACCATGGGACAGGTTTACTTTTAAGGCAGCAGTTTATCGCTGGGACACTTCCTTTTCCTGTAGTGCTCCCCTGCATTCTTACTCTATGAACCTGAAATGTGGGAAGCATGTATCAGCCGCGGTTGCGGTTCCTGGTTGTTTCCCAGTGATATCCGCTGTAAAATGAGCAATTGGCATCCTCAGATGAGGGCAAATTTAGACTTTCCCATGACTGAGTAACTTGGCAACATCTTGCTGCCGAATGGAGTCCGAATCATTAAGTGGTTTCCAGAAGGAGATAGATAGATTTCTGATTTTAAAAACGGGTCAAAGGGATATGGGGAACAGGTAGGGAGGTGGTTTTGAGACCAGGAAGAGATCAGCCATGAATGGCGGAGCGGGCCCGAAGGGCTGAATTGCCTACGTCTGCTCCTAATTCCTATGCTCCTATGTTTTTGAAGTGTAGTACCTTTTTAAATTTATGTCATCATTCTAAGAATTATTACCCTCATGATATGACATTTTGTTCAATCTTGCCCATGATCCTTCTCTCTATTTTGCGAATGGACTTCTTTCTGGGATTCGGTATTACAGCCACCTTCAGGTTACTTCACCTAGCATTCCTCTAAATGTCAGCATCTCTTTGCCCCATTGTAACTGCGCCCAGGGCCAACCCTCACTCGACATCCCAGTGCAAGCAAGCTGTGAAGCAACCAGCAGCAGCAACCGTAATGGATTTACCCCTTCCATAATCCGGGAGTGCCAGCTACAATGTGAGGACCAATCCACAGCCTCGCCATCGATTGGGATCTACCTGTTCCCTGAGGCTCAGAGGTTTGTTTTGGAAGCTTACTGAACCGCCAGCAGAACCTGACTGACATGTATGTGGCAAGTCGGCTCTGCTTAACAACATTCAGGCATTTTTGCGTGGTTAAATCCAGCAACGACTAAAGTTCTGCTGCTTGCTCATTCATAGACGCCATAAACCACCAAGTCTGGAGGCCACACGTGCTGTAGGAACTATTAAAAACAGAATTCGTCAGCTGCTCCAATCCTTGAAAGTAGTGATTAGAAATGTCTGTGAGATGATAAGGAGCAAAACGTTAGACCAAAATGTTTAAAGAGTTATTATTAAATGTGTAAATAAAATTCCCAAATTTTAGTGAGGATGATGTACTTTCTCTTTTTCTGCACAGCGCAACCTTTAATTTTAAAATATTTCACAATAAACCAACTGCACATTTGGTTCAGATCAGACTGACTATTTTTGATAACTGAAGTATATAATAAAGTAATTGGCAACTTTGAGTGCTTACTGTCAAAATGCCTTTGAGTAGAACACTAAGTGGCTGGATTAAAAACCATTGATCTATTACTTTCCCTCGACGGTTCTATTGGCTCCTGTGAGGCATCCATGACTCTATAATTACTTATGCTGTACAACTGCAGGCAGACTCCTACCTTGAAATAATTTTGATCTGTTGTACGTTACAAGGAGATAGATTGTACTTTACAAGGAGACAGTACTGTTTGTCAAGGCTCTGGGACATGATGCACGTACTTCGGCCTTTCTCTGCACAAGATCTTTGATGCACATAATGACCCAAGCTTTGCTAGAGCAAGGCATTTTGTGATGCGCCCAATTAGATTTGTCAGATTTGTGCACGTTTTGATCTTAGCTAAGTTCCGGGTAATGTTGTAGAGAGAGCAATGTGGCATCGGGAACCTTGGCGAACAATGGAAGGAATCCTTAACTGATGCGATTTAAGGATTGAGAAAATACATGGCGGAAGGATTAAGCAGACAACTGAATTAGAGTGGACGAATTCAATGTCAAAGAGAAGTAAAGAGAGGGGAGAAAAGATTGGATTAAGAGAGAGAAAGACAGAAAGAATAAATAAGAAAAATAATTAAAGTTGGAACTTTTTTAAAAATCGGCAGTAACAATTCGCAATCTGAAAAATATGAGTCTGGCATGTGGAGTTATTTGGTAATCATTAACAATTGTCAATTAACAATAAAATTGTATATGTACTCTTATTTACTGGACTTAACTTCCCGTGAGTTTCATGTACAAGTTAATGTGAAGTTAATGTGCAAGTGCAGCTCATGAAACTCACAAGGAGGTTGAGGGTGAGGTTCCATGATTGTGAATCGAATGGTGGACTGGGAAATATTCATAGAATTCATAGAATTTACAGTGCAGAAGGAGGCCATTCGGCCCATCGAGTCTGCACCGGCTCTTGGAAAGAGCCAAGGCCAACACCTCCACCCTATCCCCATAACCCAGTAACCCCAACCAACTCTAAGGGCAATTTTGGACACTAAGGGCAATTTATCAACCCCAATCCACCTAACCTGCACATCTTTGGACTGTGGGGGGAAACCGGAGCACCCGGAGGAAACCCACGCTCACACGGGGAGGATGTGCAGACTCCGCACAGACAGTGACCCAAGCCGGAATTGAACTTGGGACCCTGGAGCTGTGAAGCAATTGTGCTATCCACAATGCTACCGTGCTGTCCCGAAAGGCCAGAAGATTGTAGTGACTCACGGTTCATAGGCTATCTCTTCTTCACTGCCAGTTGCTGATCTCTTTGTGCATTTAGATGCCACTATAGACGCAGCTAGATCTGGTCCAAACATCAATGGAATGCCAGATTTAGTGTAAATACAAAATTAACATTATACCATTAGTAGTTGTAATCTGGAAAGTTGACCATCAACAATTCCAGAATTTGGCTCTCGCATTACTGATATTATGCCTTATCTTCCACGCGTTCCCAGCCATCTCATTTATTGTTGGTTCCCTTCACCTGAAAATATCAAAAGAGAACATCTGTTTGATCACCGAGGTATGGCACAGTCCTACTGGGCGAGTGAAAACACTCCCTAGAGCATAAAGAGACGTGCCCAGTGAGCAGACCTGAATCATAGAACAGAAAAGGAGGCCATTCAGCCCATAATGCCTGTACAGGCTCTGTGAAAGGGCTGCCCAATTAGTTCCAAGCACCTAAAATGCAAGCAAAATACTGCGAATGCTGTAAACCTGGAACGAAAACAGAAAACGCCGGAGAACTCAACAGGTCTGGCAGCATCTGTGGAGAGAGAAACGCAGAATTAACGTTTCGAGCATGTATGACACTTCTCTGGGTACCTGGCAGATACCTGCATGACCCGCCGATTCTGGCCAGTTGCAAATTGGTTGAGTGGAAGCCCTTTTTGTTTGGATGACATCCCCTGCATGCATCTCACCTGGTGATATCACAGTCGCCTTTGAAATCCTGGGACTTCTCCTGCACTGAGTCTCACCCAGTTCCAGGTATCTAAGTCACTGCCTGTATACCCTTAGGGGCTAAGCTCATCGGCACTTCCGATGAGGACTTATGGGCTTCTCCTAATGTGGCACTGCTCTGTCCCCTTCCTGAGGAACCACAGCATCCGGAGCCTCCCTGTGTTCCATTCTTCCTTTCACTTTTCTCCTCCGCCTCCTTCTAATTCTTAATTTTTTTAAATAATCTTTATTGTCACAAGTAGACTTACATTAATAATAATCTCTATTATTGTCATAAGTAGGCTTACATTAACACTGCAATGTAAGGGGATAAGGGGTTGCAGGGAGGAGGCAGGAGAATGGGGATGGGAAAAATATCAGCCAAGATTGAATGACGAAGCAGACTCGATGAGCGAGTGACCTAATTCTGCTTCTATGTCTTATGGTCTTATGGTAAATGAAGTTACTGTGAAAAGCTCTGAGTCACCACATTCCGGCGCCCGTTCGGGTCCATTGAGGGAGAATTCAGAATGTCCAAATAAACTAACAGCACGTCTTTTGGGATTTGTGGGAGGAAACCGGAGCACCCGGAGGAAACCCACGCAGACACGGGGAGAATGTGCAGACTCTGCACAGTCAGTGACCCAAGCCGGGAATTGAACCTGGGACCCTGGCACTGTGGAGCAACTGTGCTAACCACTGTGTTTTGCAATGAAGTTACTGTGACAAAGCTCTAGTCGCCACATTCCATCACCTGTTCAGGTACAGAGAGGGAGAATTCAGAATGTCCAAATTACCCAACAGCACGTCTTTTGGGACTTGTGGGGAGGAAACCGGAGCACCCGGAGGAAGCCCACGCAGACACAGGGAGAACATGCGGACTCTACACAGACAGTGACCCAAGCCGGAATTGAACCTGGGACCTGGAACTGTGAAGCAACAGTGCTAACCACTGTGCTACTGTGCCGCCTCTTCTCTCCCCTCAATAGACGTTGTGTCTCCAACTGAGACCACAATCCCTATCTGTCTGCAAAAGTTTTCATCTCTCACTCTTTGGTTATGGACATGAAAATATTCCATCAAAGGAGCCCTCCAAATGAAAGGAGATTTCAATTGTCTCCCATTCCTCTTCAGAAGGCTGGAATACAATACCACAAAAATTGGTGGTGAGCCCTTGTGATCATTGTCTTTGGATGGTGTAGAGAATAATCTATCCCAGTGAGTGTCATTATTCACTCTTGCAGTCCATCACAGGCTAGTCCCTCCCCCACCTGACATCTACAAACATGGACAATGAAGCAAGCGTCATGAAATAATGATCAGGAGTTGGAAGCCAGGCTGATTTTTATACCTCCAAAACCCAGTGGTCTTGTAGGGGAATCAAGGGAGCATATGTTAAGATTCAAACCGGACCATTTCAGAGGAAAATCAGACAGCACCTTTTCCACACAAATGGTAGGAGAAATCAGGTATTCCCATTCCCCCTTGCCCAAACATAAAAATGGCTGTGGATACTGGATCAACTGGAGTTTTCAAGACTGAATCAATGGATTTTTGTTAGTCAGGGATATAAAGGCATATGGAGATAAGTGTCCAACGAAACCAAGTGGAGTTGACAGATGAGCCATAATCTGACTGAATGGTGGGGCAGGCTAGAGAAGGAGGAGGAGGTGGCAGCCTACTGCTCTTATATCCCACAAACAAGCTAACTCATTGCAACATTTTAATTCATACGGGTCATTGTCAAACTGAAAGGTATGTTTTGCAATTAGGGAAACTCTTGGGAGAAACACATTTTGGGAAATGTTTTAAATCTGACTTTTTGATTTGCTGAATATCATGAGCTGCTTTCCTTATCTACAAGATAACTGAAACAAAATGATGATTGACACTTGCATTAGATACGCAACATTTAAATTCTAAACACAAAATGACCTGAATGCAAAACACAGATCAAGCAGCAGTTGGGGCGGCACGGCGGCGCAGTGTTTAGCACTGCGCCTGGGGCCCGGGTTCAATTCCGGCCTCGGGTGACTGTCTGTGTGGAGTTTGCACCTTCTCCCCTTGTCTGCGTGGGTTTCCTCCGGATGCTCTTGTTTCCTCCCACTTTCCAAAGATGTGCAGGTTAGGTGGATTGCCCATGATAAATTGCCCCTTAATGTGTCTAAAGGTTAGATAGGGTTACGGGGATGGGGTGCTCTTTCGGAGGGTCAGTGTAGACTCGATGGGCCGGGTGGCCCCCTTCTGGCCTGTAGGGATTCTATGATTCTAAGTTTGGTTCCCTCGGTATCTGACTGGAAAATAAGACATGACAAAGCCAACAAGAAGATATTGGCGTGTGTTCCTCCACGTGCCAGGAATCTAAATGCAGTAACTGCAGACTATGAAGCCTTCATGTAATTGTGGTTTCATCAAACCTTTGTTAATGAAATCCATTACATTCTACAGGAGCTCATGCATTCAACGTTTGACAGGAATTGAGTGCTTCTACATTGCTGTTATTACTATAATACCACAGTGAAAGAGCATTCAGATTATAAAGTTCTGCTGGCATGGAGTGAATTTTTGGTGTACTATTAGAAAAGGGATGAGAGCCAGCTTTTGAAAAAAATCTTTCCGAGAAGACATTTCAGTTGGCACATCTTGCTCTAGCCGTTCCCTTGTAAATCTAAAACTGTGTACCAATGTATCACTTAGCCAGTGGTGAAACAGAAAGACAGCGTTTGCTTAGTTAATTACAGGGCAAGAGCTATCGAAGAATCCATTCTACATATATAATAGATCTTCTTTCGATAGCTGTGGGCGACAGCACATGATTTTTTTTGGGTTGAGCCTAAATTGCACTTAAATACTGTGATTTACACGCAGCTTAAGTGACTTTGGTATCCAAAAAATGAACAACTTGCTTTTGCAAAATTTAAAACATACTAAGGTGCCCCACCATTGGGGATGCCTGAGTCTCATCTCTTGACCTTTGAAGTTTCTTGAGAACATGCATACGGGCATGCAGCCAAGTTAGCTTTTGCTATTAATTAATTGCAATTCGCAAATCAGTGCATAATAGTTATACTGGGACTGCTTCGCCCAGTTCTTTTCAAATTCATTCACAATTCACTGCTCCGGATCGCAGCCTATTCCTTAATGCTGCTGTGTGGCCATTTTTGCTCAAATCTATAAATACGATTATTCAAATGAAAGAGTAAAGGTCTAGAACCCAATTAGTGGTTTGGAGGAAAGTGGAACTATAAGGGATGAAAATTTGTTCCAGCCCGAGAAAGGAACACAGAATACTTAGTCAAAATCTTCCGATGTAATTTTAGCATACAGAAAACGTTGTTTGCTAGATGATCTAAGATGCAGATTCAAAAGTCGAGTCCTGAAATGAATATTATTTTGTTCAGTTGTGACATCGTATCTTAAGACTATGGGACAATCATAGAATTTACAGTGCTGGGGCGGCATGTGGTGCAGTGGTTAGCACTGGGACTGCGGTGCTGAGGACTTGGGTTCGAATCCCGGCCCTGGGTCACTGTCCGTGTGGAATTTGCACATTCGCCCCATGTCTGCGTGGGTTTCACCCCCACAACCCAAAGATGTGCAGATTAGGTGGATTGGCCACACTAAATTGCCCCTTAATTGGAAAAAATAAATAAATAATTCGATACGCTAAGAGAAATGAATTTACAGTGCTGTAGGAGGCCATTTGGCCCATCAAGTCTGCACCGGCCCTTGGAAAGGGAACCCTACTCAAGCCCACACCTCCACCCTATCATCGTAACCCAGTAACCCCGCTTAACCTTTTTGGACACGAAGGGCAATTTAGCATGGCCAATCGACCCAACCCGCACATCTTTGGACTGTGGGAGGAAACCGGAGCACCCGGAGGAAACCCACGCGGACACGGGGAGAACGTGCAGACTCCGCACAGACAGTCAAGGAGAAGTTCGGGATTAATTGAAAGAATAACGACTGAGTAGAGGATTTTGCACGTCAAACCATTGGTGGTGCTTAGGACTGACGTTAACTCAGATTTTAGCTGATACCCAACAGCTGGAAGTTCGAAAACTTTTACCAGCTGTAACCAAAATACATTTGCTTGTCTGGTAAAGAGAGAACATTGTCAGTTGATTAAAATAGATTAAACACTCGGACATGTATATAAATTAATTTGACAGCCATATAATCACATTCCAGTGCAAGTCTTTAAAACAAATTGCCTCATTATTTAGTAATTGACTAAGATAAATAGTCTTCTACTTAATTTTTTTCCACAAATGTGCAGACTAGCCTTTAATAGAAGAGCAAATTTCTGGGGGGTGTCTGACCTAGCGTCCATAGGCCTTTGTGACAATGGAGTTCTTTAAAAGCGGTCAGAATGGTTTTGCCAATTTTCCTCAGTTTATCCAAGCAGGACATGAATTATGCTAAATATTGTTGGTTTTTAACCTCTTTACAGGTGACAGCAGTAATGTAAAAGTGTCTTTACTTTTGTAGGACGTCACATGAACATTTTAATCGTCTTATTTCTTCGCCCTCAGAGAGAGCAATTTGTGTCATATTGAAATCATTTCTTTTCTCATTTTTTGACATACACGAAGATTAGTGGAAATAAGTCCTGCCGGATTACTGCATAGGGGCACAATAAGGGAGCTTCTGGGGACAAAGAAACAAAAGTAGACCATTCAGCCCCGACAGTGCAGAAGGAGGTCTTTCGGCCCATCCTATCTGCACTGACCCTCCGAAAAAGTATCCTACCCAGGCCCACTCTATCCCAGCTTGCCCACCTAACCTTTTGGACAGTAAGGGGCAATTTAGCATTGCCAATCCACCTAACCTGCACATCTTTGGATTGTGGGAGGAAACCCCAGCCACCCGGAGGAAACCCACGCAGACACGGGGAGAAACTCCATGCAGTCACCCAGGCCAGAATTGAACCTGAGTTCCCGGTGCTGTGATGCAGCAGTGCTAGCCACTGTGCCACTATGCTGCCCATGATCAGACTGTTTGATCATGGCTGATCTGTACCTTAACTTTATCTATCTATCTTGCTTTGGTAACTCTCCATGCCCAAGTCCAACAAAGAAAACTATCAATCTCAGTTTTGAAATTTTTAGTTGTTGCTGTGTCCTCTCCAAAGCTGTTATATCCTCCCTGAGATTTGGTGCCTGTTATTAAATGCACTGCTCAAAATGGAGACTAACCAGACCTAACTGTAGCATAACTACCGGCACTTTGTATTCCAGAGGCCATGAGATAAATGCCACATTTCATTTGTCTTTTGCTGCACCTATCCACTAACAGTGAATGATTTTATGTATTTGGACCCCTAAATCTCTCTGGTGCTTCATAGTGACTGATTTCTCACCATTTAGAAAGTACTCTGACCGTTCTTCCTCAGACCCAAAGCCCATGGTCTCACACTTGCTAAATTTAATTCCACCTGCCAGTTTTCCCCTCTAACTTAATCAACACACATGGCAAAATTCTGTTCCTATCTACATCACTGAACTTAATGTCTTCAGCAGACTTGGACATACAGCTCCCTATTCCTTCATCAAGTTAATTTATCAATGTATTGAAAAGTTGAGGTACCGCTACAGTCTCCGAGGTGACATCACTAGTCTCATGTGGCCAACTTGGGTTGATAACCATGTATTGCTGCTGTTGTTCCTCTGTTTCCTAAACAATCCCTTAACCATGACAACAGGTTGCCTTCAATTCCATGTGCTTTTATTTTTGTTAACAATCTCTTGAAGGGAAAATTATTGAATGCCTTCTGCAAGTCCATGCTGACCACAAACATGGCATTTTAGGCCCAATCACACCATCTCAAAGTGGAAGAAATAATTAGTTAAAACATCCATATAATTTGAATATTATGGAAAAGAGGGACTTATTGCCGAAGCTTGTCTGTCTGCACCCATCAGGACAAATGCAAAAATGTCAAATTTGAAAATAATTTATGCTGCAGGGGAAAATGATGCTGATCGGTAAGTTGATTCTGATTGGCCAAAGCTTTGCCATGGAGAAAGCAACAGAGAACTACAGCTAACAAAATTATTCTCCAGATACCTGCCTGTTGATTTTTAGGCATCAACATGTATAAGTGATGAGGCTATTGGGCTAGGGGCTGGTTTAGCACACTGGGCTAAATCACTGGCTTTTAAAGCAGACCAAGGCAGGCCAGCAGCACGGTTTGATTCCCATACCAGCCTCCCCGAACAGGTGCTGGAATGTGGCGACTAGGGGCTTTTCACAGTAACTTCATTTGAAGCCTACTTGTGACAATAAGCGTACTTTACTTTACTTATTGCTAACCCAGGCATTCTTGTTTAATTAGGCAAGGGAGGATAGATGTAAGTTGGAGAGGATAAATGTAGGGTTATAATCAAATATTTTGGCCCAGATCTTTGGCATTGGCAGTGATACTGTGCACTCCATATTGACCTCAAAGACAGCTGCCCACAAAGTTCAAATGTTCCTTGCAGCATGGATTTTCCCTTTCCCCAAGATGGTTTTAATCTGGTGACAAGTGAAGGAGATCTCCAGGTAGGAGCAGGGATGACAGCAGGATAGGCAGCCCATCACATTGAAGATGGCAAACCAGGAAGTTGCAAGAGCTGATTATCCATCATTTTGAAAGTTTTAGGCTACAAAATAAGTGATTATGACTGGATTAAGTTAGAAGCTAAAATATTAATATAAACAAACCTTTGAGAAACATGTATTAGTTAAAAATGCTGATATTTTTTATTATGAACAGAAAAAATTGATTTCCCGTAAATATAAAATTAACTTTTCAGGGCCAGTGATGGCATTTAACAGTAACTATGGTATTAGTATGCCATTAAAAACCTAGTTACATCTCAGTCAGCAAGCAACAACTTATTCAAAGGTTTTTACTGACAAGAGAAGGGTGGAAGTTCTAATTAGTTAAACATTTCCTAATCATTAAGCTCAGGGCTAAATCGCTGGCTTTGAAAGCAGACCAAGGCAAGCCAGCAGCACGGTTCAATTCCCATACCAGCCTCCCCAAACAGGTGCCGGAATGTGGCGACCAGGGGCTTTTCACCGTAACTTCATTTGAAGCCTACTTGTGACAATGAGCAATTTTCATTTCATTTCATTTCATTGTAGTCTGTGGTTGACCAAATAGCATGTCCCCTTGGAGTAATATAGGAACATAGAAAATAGGAGCAGGAGGAGGCCATTCGGCCCTTTCAGCCTGTTTCACCATTCAATATGATCACGGCTGATCATTCAACTCAACAGCCTGGTTGTGCCCACTTTGATCCCCTTCGCCCCAAATGTTATATCGAACTGTTTCTTGAAAACATACAATGCTTTTGCTTCAACTGCTTTTTGTGGTAACAAATTCCACAGGTCCACCACTCTCTGGGTGAAAAAAATCTCTCCTAATTTCTGTCCGAAATGGTCCACCCCCGTATCCACAGACTGTGACCCTTAGTTCTGGACACACCCACCATTAGGAACATCCCTCTTGAAACTACCCTGTCCAGTCCTGTTAGAATTTTATAGATTTCAATGAGATCCTCCCTCATTATTCTGAACTCCAGCAAAAACAATCCTAATCGATTCAACCTCTCAAAGAACAAAGAACAAAGAAAAGTACAGCACAGGAACAGGCCCTTCGGCCCTCCAAGCCTGCGCCGACCATGCTGCCCGTCTAAACTAAAATCTTCTACACTTCCTGGGTCCGTATCCCTCTATTCCCGTCTTATTCATGTATTTGTGAAGATGCCCCTCAAATGTCACTATTGTCCCTGCTTCCACCACCTCCTCCGGCAGCGAGTTCCAGGCACCCACTACCCTCTGTGTAAAAAACTTGCCTCGTACATCTCCTCTAAACCTTGCCCTTCGCACCTTAAACCTATGCCTCCTAATAATTGACCCCCCTACCCTGGGAAAAAGTCTCTGACTTTATCCACCCTGTCTATGCCCCTCATAATTTTGTAGACCTCTATCAGGTTGCCCCTCAACCTCGGTCGTTCCAGTGAGAATAAACCAAGTTTATTCAACCTCTCCTCGTACGTTAGTCCCACCATCCCAGGAATCAGTCTGGCAAACCTTTGCTGCACTTGCTCTCGAGCAAGAACATCCTTCCTCAGATAAGGAGACCAAAACTGCTCCCAATATTCCAGGTCCTGTATAATTGCAGCAAGACATTCCTCCTCCTGTACTCGAATCTTCTTGTTATGAAGACCAACTTACCATTTGCCTTCTCTGCCGCCTGTTGTACCTGCATGCTTAGATTTCCGGACAGCAGATACGGGACTTTCACCTTGTTCTTTACATGTTCAGAGTTCCAAGTGTGTATATGTCAGTGGAGTAATGACAGCAACGTGCCACCATTGCCACCAAGCCATTTTATATTGTTGTGTGTGCATTGTTTTAGAAAGGGAAAATCTATAATAATCTGTCCCTGGGACAAATGTATTACATTGCCCTATGACTGCATCATTACAACGCCTTAGAACACCTATCACAGAATTGCTACAGTACAGAAGACCATTCAATGTGCCTGCGTTGTTCTCCCAATGAGCAATTAACCTCATGCCAGTCTGCCACCTACACCCCGTGCCCCAGCACATTCGTCTTTTTCAGATAATAATCTAGTTCCCTCTTCAATGCCTGATTGGGCAGAGCAGGCTCCATACCAAGCTGTAATACAACCAGAAAGATTGCTTTCTATGGTGCATCTGTCGAAGTTGGAGAGACACACAAGTGTAATTGTAACATTTTTTATTATTCATTTTATGGGACGTGGGTGCTGCTGGTTAGGCCAGCATTTATTGTCCATCCCTAATTGTCCTTGAGATGGTGATGTTGAGCTGCCTTCTTGAACTTCTGCAGTCCATATGGTGAAGGCACACCCACAGTGCTGTTAGAGAGGGAGTTCCAGGATATTGACCCAGCGACAGTGAAGGAATGGTAATATATTTCAAAGTCAGGATGGTGAGTGACTTGGAGGGGAACTTGTTGGTATTTCCATGTCTCTGCTGTCCTTGACCTTCTCGATGTTAGCGGCCATGGGTTTGCAAATTACTGCCTTTGTGAGTTCCTGAAGTGCATCTTGTACACACTGCTGCTGCTGTGCGTTTGTTGTGGAGGGAGTGAATGTTTATAGGTGGGGTAACAATCAAGCGTGCTGCTTTATCCTGGATGGTGTCAAGCTTCTTGAGTGTTGTTGGAGCTGCGCTCATCCACGCAAGTGGATGCCATCACATTCTTGACCTGTGCCTTGCAGTGGTGGACAGTCTTTGGGGAGTCAGGAGGTGAGTTACTTGCTGCAAGATTCCTAACCTCTGACCTGTAGCCACAATATTTATATGGCTAGTTCAGTTTCTGATCAATGGTAACCCCCAGGATGTTGATTGTGGCAGATTCAGCGCTGGTAATCCCATTGAATATCAAGGGGTGATGGTCAGATCCTCCATTGTTGGAGATGGTAATTGAGTGGCACTTGTCTTGTGCAAATGTTACTGACCACTTGTCAGCCCAAGCCTGGATATGGTCCAGGCCTTGCTGCATTGGGGCATGGACTGCTTCAGTATGAGGATCGGAAAGGCATTGCATTTTTCCCTGGGGTTTAGAAGAAGTTATGTGGATAATTTCCTTCCAGGGTTTGGGTGGAGCAGGAGGAATTTGTCTGTCGGGGTTCAGAAGCCTCTCCTTGCACAGCAGACTGGTTTAGAATTGAACTTTGAGGCTCATGATTCGAGCTCAATTGTGTAAGTTTGAAGCTGATCCAGATAAATCCAATGTTCATTGCTGCAAAAAGCATATGGAAGGTCACAATGAATAACATCATGTGCTTTCCTACTTAATTTGAAACTCTTGTCACTCGGTTCTGTAGCTAGCCACCTAGCTGAGTAAAACATAGCCTCCATGTTAAGTTGCCTTTTGAAATCCAGCACTGAAACCATTGAGTTTCCTGAACAATTGTGTACATCACTTTACTAATATGTTTTTAAAAATCGTAAAATGCCTGCTTATAAAATGATTTTCACATATATTTCTGTAAATTACTTACTGAAAGAAATAGAGAAATTAAGATGTGGAGATTCCTCTGTTCGCTGTTTCTGTGATAAAATCATGAGGAACATTTTTTTTTTAACCAGGACAGCAAAATATTTCTTTAGGCCTGGGTGGATTAAACTAACACACAGAATGGTTCAATTCCTTCACCCCCTCCAGTTTCAATTGTAACTGTTTTTGCTGAATATTGATTTTATTTATGAACTGGATTTGAACACGTAAACTGACTCGGTGGGAGTTGAACTCCCTTTTTCAGGAATATTAGTCCGGACTTCAAGGATTATTAGTCCAGTAACATTTTTAAAAAATAAATTTAGAGTACCCAATTCATTTTTTTCCAATTAAAGGGCAATTTAGCATGGCCAATCCACCTACCCTCCACATCTTTGGGTTGCGGGGGCGACTGCCACATCGACAGTGACCCAGAGCCGGGATCGAACCTGGGACCTTGGCGTCATGAGGCAGCAGTGCTAACCACTGCGCCACCATGCTGCCCGTAGTCTAGTCACATAATCACCACAAATAAATCTATCCCTTGTGTTCCCCAAGTGCACAAGTTGTTTGCCTTTATGAATTTTACATCTTATCAAGCAGACCTCTTACTCAAATTCCTTTGTTAGGATGCAAAGATCGTTCACTTCTGAATAATTTGGGACCAATGTATGATCCAGAAATGGCACCTGACAGACCCAGAGTAACTGATGGCCTCAGCAGTAGTCGGATATTTGTGAATGTGTGTGTCAGGTCACTCCGCTGCTCTAATTTCAAGCATCACCTCATCTGAATTGATGCCTGTGTACTGACACTCGTGTGTTCTTTGTCAGGGTCACATGAGCAGTGAACTGGAACATCAGTTGCGGTCTGTATCCAGTGTGGATGAACTCATGACGATATTTTACCCGGAGCACTGGAAAATGCTAAAGTGCCAGTCGATGAAGGGCCGGCCACAGTACAGGGAAACTGGCTTTGAAACAGCGATGGAGGAACCCGTGGCATTTGCAGCAACATTTTATAACCCTGAGATCCTGAAAAGTAAGTCACAATCTTGATGGTGAAAATTGTCCTCGGCGGCATTTCATACGAATGAACAAAGCCCCTCTCATTCTAACATGCATTTCAATAATTTAACCAAGTCAAATTTAGCCATGTTCTAAAAGTCCGATCTACAAATATAGAAAGCTGAGCAAAATCTTCAGGTAATCATCAAAGTTTCTTAACTTTGAAAGTGATACCTTGTCAGTATAAGCAGACTTGAAAGCCTCTGCTTCTAATGTCGGGGGCAATTGACAGCTTGCTGAACTTCCTGGCCATTTCAGTTTTGCTTCAGTGTTTTTGAAAGTTTAATTTCTTTCTGTGCAGATGGCAAAGTTTCCCCTGACCTTGGAAACGAATGCATTATAAGTGCGCAGGGCCAGAAACCCAGAGGTCAGAGTATTACAGGGGTGGTGGACGGATCACTCTCCTCAGAAGCAGAGTTGGTGTGGTGCCGACCCGTTGCATGCCGACCCACCCCACAGGCATATCGCGCTGTGGGACGAGCTAATTAGGGGCATTGCGGGAATTCCGCCCCCTCACTGGGGCGGAAGAGCTGCCCTCAAGAGCTGTTGGGAAACCCAATTGGCTGGTAGCTCCATCAGTGCCAAGAGCACATTAGTGGACACTGCCAGGACTGCAAGCAGGCCCAAGAAGATGGATCCCGGAGTGAGGGAAATAAACGGTCCTGGGCAGGAAGGAGTTAGGGGAGGGAGACCCAGAGGTGGGGTGGGGTGATTTTGGAGCAGGCGGGTAGGATGAAATGGGTTGGGGGAGGAATATCTTGGGGGAAACTGTTCCCCTGTCGTCCCAGAAGCACCACCCTCCCTCTTTTTCGCACACTTTAAAAACAATTATTTTAAAATTGGCCTGTCCACTCTTGCCCTACTACCCGTGCAAACCATATTATGATGTGGCTAATGTATTATTTGGCTCAATTAGTTTGTTAACAAGCCCAATTGACCTTTAATTATTTATTTACCCACCCAACAACCCCCCCACCCCATATTATGGGGGTGGGTTCAGGGGTGGGCAGGAAGGTGATGTGATGGCCAACTGCCCTATTTTAGCCTTAATAAAGTGTCCACTGCCACCAAAAACACATCCCACGGTGGGACGTCAAATGCATCCTGCAGTTTTCAATAAAGTCACAAAGGAATGGAAGAATCTTGTAAGTCACAACATTGGAGCATTTCATAGTGAGATTGTGGCATCAAGAAACCATGTTGGCTGCAACCACATTCTTCTGAAAATGCATTCATAGCGGTGTCTGCTTTTTTGGCAATGTTTCAAAAGCCTTAGAGATGAGATTAAATATATTCCTAGACAACTCTTTGGGTTGGATTCAACATTCGATTAATCAAAATTTGTATTTTTGTTTAAACTTTATGGGTTCTAGATTTTACTTGAACCCATGTATGAGGCCTTGCAGGGGGAGATGTTGTCTCTCCTCAACTCACAGCAGTTCCTTCATAAAGAGATGTGCCAGAATTTCACCTGTGCTACAGGCCACATTATTTTGTGCCAGAACTGAGATTCGTAGATTTTTGTTAAAGCAGAGGCTATGGAACCAAAGCGGATATAAGAACATCAGAAATAGGCCCCTCAGGCCTGCTTTGTTAAGCAGTAAAATCGTGGCTGATTCTCCACATCAACTCCATTTATTTGCTCATACCCCTTGATTTCCAAGGATCTTATCAGCCTCCGTTTTGAAGTTACTCAATGATTCAACATCCACAGGTGTCTGGGGTAGAGAGTTCCAAAGATTCATCATCCTCTGGGAGAAGACATTTCTCCTCATTGCGGTCCGAAATGGCTGGTCCCTTATCATGGGACCATGACCCTTATTCTGCACCCTCCAGAGAGGGAAAACAGCCTCTCAGCATCTACCCTGTCAAGCCCACTTAGTATTTTATACCTTTCAACAAGATAACCTCTCATTCTTGCAAACTCCAGAAACCATGAGCCCGGCCTACTCAAACTCTCATCATCGAACAGTGCTCTGATCCCAGGATACAATCTCGGTGGAGATCAGATACAGGTCAGCCATGGTGTAACTGAATGGTGGAACCGTCTTGAGTGGTTGAATGATCGTCTTGATCCTTTGGTCGGTTCAACTATTTAATAACAGCGCCGCCGGAGAAATACAATGCAACAACGTGCACGTGAAAGGTTTAAACATCTCTTGAATCCCTGTGAAGTTGGTAATGCAGTCGGCTGTGCTGTTTAGAGGTCACTCTGAGCACTGCATTAGCTCTGTGTAAAACAGCATTTGAGATCTCGTTGAACTTCGTCAAAAATGGGTTTAATGGCCGATCAATAAAGTGTCAGAATTTGCTGGTTGTCAGGCATTTGCTCCATTGTGAACTGAGAAGAAAAGATTGGTATTACAATCAGGCTTTTCACAACCTCCGAATGTCTCAAGTCGCTTCACTGAAACATGTAGGATCCTGAGAGGACTTGGCAGTGTGGATGCTGAAAGGATGTTTCTCATTGTGGAAGAGGCCAGAACTAGGGGTAATAGTTTAAAAAATAACTGGCCTTCCATTGAAGATGGAGATGAAGATAAATTATTTCTCCCAAGGGGTCTTGAGTCTTTGCAACCCTCTTCCCCAGAGTGTGGCAGAGGCCGGGTCATTGAATACTTTGAAGGCAGAGGTAGATTGATTTTTGACTAACAAGAGAGTCAAAGGTTATTGGAAGGGGAAGGCAAAATGTGAAGTTGAGACCACAATCAGAGCAGCCAGGATCTTATTGAATGGAAGAACAGGGGTGAAGGGCCGAATGGCCTACTTCGGCTCCTAATTCACGTATTTGCATGATATGGTAGCGTCACAGTAGCTGACACAGAGTGAGAAAGAAAGCCAATGACAACACAGTGATTGTAAAAATGACCCCTTTTACATTTCTGGAGCAGTCGACAGGCCAATTCTCCAACATATGAGTCAAAACATCTGTTATTGCAATTGCAGAACACCATTGGCTATATGAGCAGATTTAGTGAGGGTTTGTGTGCACTGTTTGCTTGTGATCTGTGCAATGGTCAAGAGAATACCGTTACTGCAGGAGAACAGCATCCACATACAGGGAAGGGGCATATGAGGCACAGTGTTACAGGCAACAAGATCTGCCTGTCAATGGTTCTGAAGACCTGTCAACTGGTCCTAAATAACTTAAAGAACAGCTTAAAGATAAGGCAACACTGGGTTGTGATTTACATTTTTCAACCGGGTGGAGGAGGAGAGTGGAAAGCGAATTGGCTTGCTTGCTCCCGCCCCCACAGTCTCAGATTGTTGAGTCAAGTGTTGGATGGCCAATTAAAGGCCTCCCGGTGGGAAGGCAAATAATTAGTGGTGTGAAGTAGAGGGAAGTAGAGGGTGGGGGGGAGCCATGCCCAACTGAGAGTCTATGCTGGGAATTAATGTGGCAAAGATGGTCTGCCATGAAGAGGAAGATTGTCATGGCTACAAATTTAAAGGCCCTCTGCTCTCTGGACCTGTCTTTATATTTTGTGGAAGGCTCAAAAAAGTCAAGAAATGAACGAAACGAAACATATAGATTCTGACGCCTTCACCAGCAGATTCTGTTGCCACATGCACCCGTCCGTGGTCCTGGTAACAGGTCAACCTTCCACCCTGTGGCACCTCGGCAGGTCCGCCAAACTTTTTCAGAGCTGACACCCAACAAATGTAACGGACAACAAATATTGGACAGCTCTACAAGTCGGGACTTCCTCCTGAGTGAGGGGCTAATCCATGGCCTGCAACCACTTAATGCCCATTCGAGCGCAAAGTGGCTGAGGGGCACTCGGAGACAGTGGAGAACACCATCCCACTATCCGAAAAATTCAGGCCTTGCTGAATGAAGGGTGACCAATTTGGTGAAGCTGGATGTGATTTCCATGGTTCCCTGATCACCCAGAAACTCCAAACCATCGGGTAGAGATCCAGATAAAATTCTCTCACATTGCGTCTGCCTAAAACCATTTTCAGACAAATTTTTCTTCAACTGAATCTAGATCGACAAAATTCAAATCACCGGTTAGGGTTAGGGTACAGACACAGCCAAATTCATGGTCACCCAGCTGACTTTGACACAGGACTCATGTCCAATTGGCTACTTTTTCTCAGTTTCACTCTGGCAAAAGGGCTTTCCAGAATATTGCTTTTTGCCATCGGTTAAACATCAGGAGCGAAATTCTCCATTATCGGCGGAAAGTCCGCCGATCGGCGCAAAAAACGGCGCAAATCCCACTTGCGTCACGTCATAAAAATGGGCCGATAGTCTGCGGCCCAAAATGGGCTAGCAGCGACGTAACGGGATCCGCGCTTGCGCAGTGGTTCACGCCGTGCAGCGTCATACGCGCTGCACGGCGTGACGGCTCATAAGGCCGCGCAGCTCCCCCCCACCCGACCGGAACACCCGACCGCAACACCCGACTTGATGGCTGGCCGTCGCTCAGCCCCGAGGTTTGAGTCACGCGATGTGGAGGCGCTCATGGACGCGGTGGAGCAGAGGAGGGACGCCCTGTATCCCGGGCACGGCCGCAGAGTTGCCCCACGCCACAGCCGGCGTCTGTGGAGGGAGGTGGCAGAGGCCGTCACCGCTGTGGCCCTAACACCACGGACAGGCACCCAGTGCCACAAGAAGGTGAACGACCTCGTCAGAGCAGGCAGGGTGAGCCTCCCCCATATCCCCCATATCCCCCCTCCCCATATCCCCCCTCCCCCATATCCCCCATATCCCCCCTCCCCATATCCCCCATATCCCCCCTCCCCCATATCCCCCCCTCCCCCATATCCCCCCTCCCCCATATCCCCCATATCCCCCCTCCCCCATATCCCCCCTCCCCCATATCCCCCCTCCCCCATATCCCCCCTCCCATATATCCCCCCTCCCCCATATCCCCCATATCCCCCCTCCCCCATATCCCCCCTCCCCATATCCCCCCTCCCCATATCCCCCCTCCCCCATATCCCCCCTCCCCATATCCCCCCTCCCCCATATCCCCCACCCCCATATCCCCATATCCCCCCCTCCCCATATCCCCCCTCCCCCATATCCCCCCTCCCCCATATCCCCCATATCCCCCCTCCCCCATATCCCCCCTCCCCCATATCCCCCTCCCCCATATCCCCCATATCCCCCCTCCCCATATCCCCCATATCCCCCCTCCCCCATACCCCCCCACCCCCATATCCCCCCTCCCCCATATCCCCCCTCCCCCATATCCCCCCTCCCCATATCCCCCCCTCCCCCATATCCCCCCTCCCCATATCCCCCTCCCCCATATACCCCCTCCCCCATATCCCCCATATCCCCCCTCCCCCATATCCCCCCTCCCCATATCCCCCCCTCCCCCATATCCCCAAGTGAATCCAGCCCTAACCTTAACCTCTGCAATGCACGCGCAACCGATGGCGTGCATTCATATACCTGCCTAACACTGTTGCCTTTTACCCCTGCCATCACCCCCCCCCCCCCACAGGAGAAGCGCGCACACAACAATAGGGAGCATGTGAGGACTGGAGGAGGGCCCGCTGATGAGAGGCCACTGACCGTACACGAGGAAAGGGCCCTGGAACTGGCTGGCGGACCTGAGGACCGGGAGGTTGCTGATGCAGAGGTCGGGGCCCCACGAGCAAGTGAGCCACCAACAGCCCGTCCCCATATCCCCCCTCCCCTATATCCCCCTCCCCCGTATCACCTGATCACTGCCTGATGTCTAACCATGCATGCTTCATTGTGTATCGCAGGACCAAACGTCCAGGCACCCATCCCCGCAGATGCACACTGCCCGCAGGATGCCCCTCGGAGACCACGGGAGACGGAGAGACCCGCACCCTCCAGCATGCGACGCCCGCAGGATGCCCCTCGGAGACCACGGGAGAGTGAGAGACCCGGACCCTCCAGCATGCGACGCCCGCAGGATGCCCCTCGGAGACCACGGGAGACGGAGAGACCCGGACCCTCCAGCATGCGACGCCCGCAGGATGCCCCTCGCACACCACAGGAGACGGAGAGACCCGCACCCTCCAGCATGCGACGCCCGCAGGATGCCCCTCGGAGACCACGGGAGACGGAGAGACCCGGACCCTCCAGCATGCGACGCCCGCAGGATGCCCCTCGCACACCACGGGAGACGGAGAGACCCGGACCCTCCAGCATGCGACGCCCGCAGGATGCCCCTCGCACACCACGGGAGACGGAGAGACCTGGAGCAACAGGGAGACGACACCCCCGTCACGTGCGGGAGCGACCACCCAGCGATGAGGGGGGCAGCCACAGGCCCCCGTCACATCCGAGCCAGGACACCACTACCCAGGACACCACTATCCAGGACACCCCTACCCGGGACACCACTACCCAGGACACCCCTACCCGGGACAGCACTACCCAGGACACCCCTACCCGGGACACCACTACCCAGGACACCCCTACCCGGGACAGCACTACCCGGGACAGCACTACCCGGGACAGCACTACCCGGGACAGCACTACCCAGGACACCCCTACCCGGGAAGACGAAATACCGGACAGTGACTCAGAGTGGATGGGTGGAGACGAACCCCCACCCCAAAGTGCCATGGACTCAGAGTGGGACGAAGAGCACGACACAACGCCACTGCTGTCACCAACACCCTCCACCATCGCAGAAACACTCACCACGGTTGGGCACTTTAGTGATGAGGCGTCTGGTACACTCACTGGTGCGCACAACACAGCCGTCCCGGTACAGCAGGTGGAGGTAGGAGCAGCAGAGGGACCGGGCGGTCGGAGGGCAGCCCAGGCCAAGCGAACATCTGCCGCCCAGATGGATCCCGGGTTCCTGCAGTTACCACACCCACACATAGATCCGATGCAACCTCCGACACGGAGACGAGCGAATAGGGTGACGGGTGGCTTGCGGCGGCTGCGGTTGCAGGTGGAGGAGTCCACCCGCGTCCAGGAGCTGGGAGTGGTCCCGGTCATGCGTGCCACCCAGGCTGACACCGCACGGGTGGCGTCCGCGGTGGAGGCAATGGGTGCGACGGTGTCAGACATGGGGAACGGTTTGCGAGGCCTGGGGCCTTCCATGCAGGCGGCGTCTGTGGCCCAGGAAATGGCTGCCCTCTCACAGGAGGCCATGAGCCAGTGCCAGCGCCAGATGGCAGAGGCGCTCAACGCCATAGCCCAGTCTCAGCAGGCCATGGCCCAGTCTCAGCAGGCCATAGCCCAGTCTCAGCAGGCCACAGCCCAGTCTCTGCAGGCCATGGCCCAGTCTCTGCAGGCCATGGCCCAGTCTCAGCAGGCCATCGCTGAGGGCATCGGCGCCAGTGGCCATGTGCGAGCTGGCGTCGCACTGTCGCAGACAGCGTTCGACAACCCCCTGGGCTCCATGGCTGCAAACCTGCAGACCCCTGTCGATACCAGCACGGGCCTCCAGGACTGGCAGCGCCAGATGTCGGGGGCGCGTCGGATGGCCAGTCCGTTAGCATCCCCCACCCATGTAGAGGCCTGGGGGCCATCGGGCACCCCGAGGGAGGAGGAGGTGGTGTGGTCCGTCCCGGCTCCCTCTGTAGGGGAGGTCCCGGTACACCGCGACACCTCGGACTCCCCCCCCTTCCGTCCCAGGTGCATCAGGTGGGCAACGGGCAGGACAGGCTGGCAGCTCGCCATCCCAGTCGCCCGGGCCGCAGCCTGGCCCATCTAGGCCAGGACGCCCCAGGAAACGGCCGCCAAAGGGATCCAGTGTCAGAGGGCAGGAATCACAGGAGTCCACCTCCAGTTCTGCTGTACCGTCTGGGGAACCACGTAGACGTAGTCAAAGGGCCCGTAAGGCCAAACAATTAGACACTGAGTAAGTTGGCACGGGTGCAGGGCACAGATGAGTTTTAGGGGCGAGGGCACGTGCATGAACTCCTTTGGTTATTAAAGTCAATGTTACACCTACCGAAGCTGCCTTTGTGCTCTGTCCAAAGTGTGCGGGCGTGTCATGTACGTTGAGCGCAAGTGTGTGTGTAACGGGTGGTCTTACCTCAGCCCCAGGTGAGTCTGCCCCCTTCCCCCTGGGCCGCCATCAACATCCCCCGGGCAGAGGACGGGACCGTGCACTGCAGTGTCACAGCCGCATGCAGGGATGGTCCGGGTGGATGGTGGTACTGTGGCCATGGGTCAGACATAGTCCAACGATGTAGAGCCAGGAGCTCATCGGAGGCGGGTTGTCATCATCCTCCATGGCCTGCGATAGACACGCGTCCACCCGCAACTGGGTGAGCCCGGCCCGTTGTGCCGCCGGTGGATCGGCAATTGGGGGTGGGGGGGTGGTGTGCATGCGGGTGGGGTGTGTGGGGTTGGGGAGGGGGGTGAGGGTGCTGGGTGGGTGGATGGGTGGGGGGTGTGGGTGGTCGGCTGTTGTCATGGTGTGCGGTCTGTGGCCATACTACCCGATTCCCACGCCAAAATAGTCAGTGAAGCGGGCGTCTATCAGTCTGTCCCGTGCCCGCTGGGCCAGCCGGTAACGGTGGACAGCTACCCGCCTGTGTCTACCCCGTCTGCCCTGACCATTGCCCCCATCCCCCTCATCTGGGGAGGACTGGGCCTCTTCCTGCTGCTCCTCCACTCCGCCCTCCTCTGCCTGCGGCACATCGCCCCTCTGCTGGGCTATGTTGTGCAGGAAGCAGCACACCACAATGATGCGGCCGACCCTATCTGACCGATACTGGAGGGCGCCCCCAGAGAGGTCCAGGCACCTGAAACGCATCTTCAGCACGCCAAAGCACCTCTCGATTACTCCCCTTGTCGCTACATGGGCATCATTGTAGCGGTTCTCCGCCTCATTGCATGGCCTCCGTATAGGCGTCATCAGCCACGATCGCAATGGGTAGCCCCTGTCGCCCAGCAACCAGCCCCTCAGCCGGGGATGGCGTCCCTCGTACATGCCGGGGATGGATGACCGCGACAACACGAATGAGTCGTGTACACTGCCTGGGTGACGGGCGCAGACGTGCAGGATCATCATGCGGTGGTCGCAGACCACCTGTACGTTCATTGAATAGGTCCCCTTCCTATTAGTGAACACGGCCCTGTTCTCTGCAGGTGGCCGCACGGCGACGTGCATCCCATCGATCGCGCCCTGGACCATGGGGAACCCGGCCACGGCAGAGAAGCCCACGGCCCGGGCATCTTGGCTGGCCCGGTCCACGGGGAAGCGGATGTAGCGGTGCGCCATGGCATAAAGGGCATCTGTCACTGCCCGGATGCACCGATGCACCGATGTCTGCGATATGCCGGACAGGTCCCCACTCGGTGCCTGGAATGACCCCGTTGCATAAAAGTTCAGGGCCACCGTAACCTTGACGGACACGGGGAGAGGGTGTCCCCCGCCAGTGCCACGCGGTGACAGGTGTGCCAGCAGGTGGCAGATGTGTGCCACGGTTTCCCGGCTCATCCGGAGTCTCCTCCTGCATTCCCGGTCCGTGAGGTCCTGGTATGACTGCCGGGGCCGGTACACACGGGGCGCCCTCGGGTGCCTCCGTTGCTGTGGGCCCGCGACGTCCTCCTCCCCCTCCTCGTCCTGTCGGTCAGGTGTCCCTGCAGCCTGGGCGGCTGCCGCCTGCCCCTCTGCGGCAGCCTGCGCCGCCACTCTGGCACGCTCCTCCTCCTCCTCCTCCTCCTCATCCAGGGCAACATAGACATGAGCGGCTGCCACCACGGCGGCCAACATCGCTGGATGGTCTGAAAACATGACGGCCTGGTGGGGGGGGAGGGGAACGACGACATGTCATCATTGCCCATATCCCCTCCTCCCCCCAGCCAGGTGGCATGGACCGCATGGGTCCAACTGTTGGAGGCTGGCACCTGGTCAGGTGGACCAACTCATTTGCCCTCCCATCACCCACCCCGGCACGGACCCCCTCCCCAACCCCCAACCTCCACCCCGGCACGGACCCCCTCCCCAACCCCCAACCTCCACCCCAGCACGGACCCCCTCCCCAACCTCCACCCCAGCACGGACCCCCCCCCAACCTCCACCCCGGCACGGACCCCCTCCCCAACCCCCAACCTCCACCCCGGCACGGACCCCCTCCCCAACCTCCACCCCAGCACGGACCCCCCCCCCCCAACCTCCACCCCGGCACGGACCCCCTCCCCAACCTCCACCCCAGCACGGACCCCCCCCCCCAGCCTCCACCCCAGCACGGACCCCCCCCCAACCTCCACCCCAGCACGGACCCCCCCAACCCCCAACCTCCACCCCGGCACGGACCCCCCCCCAACCTCCACCCCGGCACGGACCCCCCCCCCAACCTCCACCCCGGCACGGACCCCCTCCCCAACCTCCACCCCGGCACGGACCCCCTCCCAGCACTCCCCCGGAGCCCAGCCTACTCTAACCACCCCCCCCCCCCCCCCCCCCCCGCCGCACACACACACAAGCCGAGACACACCTCTCCTCACGCAATCAGTCTGCGGCCACGCCATTTCCTGCCCAGAGCCAACCCCCCAGGCCGTCACTCACCTCCTCGCTGGTCGGCGTGAGCCTGGAGCACCGGGTCACGCCGATGAAAAGGAGGTTTGATTGACGTTGACGTGAACGGTCATCACGTCGACGGGACTTCGGCCCATCCGGAAGGGAGAATATCGGCAGGCCGAAAATCGGCTGCCTTGCGTAGACCCGTGACATTCTCCGCGGCAGCGGCGCCATTAACGCCCCGCCGACTTTTCTCCCTTCGGAGACTTCGGCGGGGGCGGGGGCGGGATTCACGGCGGCCAACGGCCATTCTCCGACCCGGCGGGGGGTCGGAGAATGACGCCCCAGTTTTGTGGAAAAGCAACATTAATCAGCGAGATACGCGTCAGTTTGTTATGTGACTATCGCTGGTTAGCTTTCCTGAATCACTAAGTTAACATTGGCGAGCTGGGCCAAAATTGCAGCTTAGACCACCTACCAAACAACTCCCCCATATGCTTTATTCATGCTCAGGCTGAAATCCAGAAATCCCTGGGACCAAAGGGGTCAGAACCCCCCCCTCCCCCGTCCTTGAAAGTGCATGTAAATGAGTGAACCAGATTGATTTTTATGGCAATTGATGATAGCTCATGATCGCCATTAATGAGACTTATTTTCATCGCAGGGCCACCATGGGGGGACTTGAACCCGTGCCGCCCCCAGAGCATGAGGCTGGCTCTCGGGATTGCTAGTCCAGTGACATTACAGATATGCTACCTTCTTCCCATGACCCAGGGATTTCGGACAATGTCCAGCTTTGAGCTATGGCAGTCAGGGATTCTGTCGCATCGCAGGCCAAACCACAGGGATTTTAGGACTTGAGTAAATTAATACATAGCTGGAATTAGGGAGCTTCCTTATTGCGTTGCTTCCCTTCAGCAAATCTATGGCACGGCTGTTATTTTTCTTTCTTTACGTTTTTCATGGAGCTGTATACTTGTGAAGGGCTGCCTTTTTAACTGGATAATGAACTGACCTGAAAAGAGAGTGAGATCCAGGAGCTATCATCCACTTTTCGATTGATGACTAGAACATCTTGCCCATTGTTTTTGTTGGATAGAAAACAATCAATAAAAATTTGGTTGATAGTAATAAAGGAAGAACAGATCGCTAAATCATCATGCCTTCCCGACCTTGAACTGGACTGGCAATATACTGTGGCTACAAGAGCAGACCAGAGCCTGGGAATTCTGCAGCAAGTAACTCACCTCCTGACTCCCCAAATAATAATGATAATATTCTTTATTATTGTCACAAGTAGGCTTACATTAATACCGCAATGAAGTTACTGCGAAAATCCCCGAGTCGTCACACTCTGGCGCCTGTTCGGGTACACAGAGGGAGCATTCAGAATGTCCAATTCACCTTACAAGTACATCTTTTGGGATTTGTGGGAGGAAACTGGAGCACCGGGTGGAAACCCACGCAGTCATGGGGAGAATGTGCAGACTTCATACAGACAGTGACCCAAGTGGGAATCGAACCCGGGACCCTGGTGCTGTGAAGCAACAGTGCTAACCACTGTGCTACCTTGCCTAACCAGAAAGCACTATTCAGAAATGTGATGGAATGCTCTCCACTTTCCTGGATGAACGCAGCTCCAAAACCACTCAGGTTGATGGCTGACTGAGGGAACCTGTTCATTCGACCATCACCCACCCAATGAGAAAGCCTTAGTCCCAGAAGGTTGTGGGAGTGAGCATGTGACCTACAAGTGTAGGGCGAGGAACCAGAAAAGGTCCTATTTTGTGGTGGTAAAAGGAAATTGAGTATGCCCTGTGTGATAATGCAAAGCTCCCAATATTGGATCAGCCAGCTCACTATGCATTTACTGGGCCTTCTCTCCCATTGATTTCACATGTAAAACAATAGATGAATAATCAGCACTCTTTCCTGTTGAACCGCCAGGTGAATTTCCGTTCGGTTAGCACCTGCGCGTCCACAGATTTTCTGAGGTTTTGACGCCTCTCCCATTCTGGTAACAGTGGGCAAGCAGGAGAACCCCTGTGGAAACTCGCCATTGTCCGGTCCACATCTAGGTCTAGAATAGGTGCATTCTCAGGGTCAATGGTATCAGTTCTAAATGGCTTATGCACCTTACTTTTATTGGAGATATTCACATTTTCTATCTACATATATGGTAGTGTAAGGCAGGGATGTAACAATAATGCCCCCTTGTGACCCGAATAAGATAACCATCTTTCACTTGGCTTCCTTCTGTCTAAAGGCAGACTGAGCAAGTTCTTGGCGAGATGGGCCTGGTCAAGCCAAGAATGGTCAATGCCCGGATTATCTGCTGGATGGATTAATAGAAACAACATTCTGGACTCACTCAAGAGGAAATTATGTGTTGTGATGGACAATAATAGCTGAATCAAATGGTCTCGCTCTGTATTGTAGTTTTGTTATCATTTTATGATTATATTATCTCATGTCTATTATACTGTATTGTGGCAAATTGGTGTGTTGATGTCGGATCTGCAACTTGACGTCATCGGTATTTATACATGCACGGGATTCCCACTGTCTCGATATGCACCCATAATAGCCCAGCCTAGAAGCTCAGGCATGTCCAGTGGCTCAGTGCCTCATGGTAAAAGGACAGAGTCGATCTTAGGCTTTTAAAGGAGATGATGCTAGAAGCACAGCTAATCTTTCCAGCTTTGTCTTGGTGCTAACTTTGCTAACAGGGTCCCAGGTTCGATTCTGGCTTGGGTCACTGTCTGTGCGGAGTCTACACGTTCTCCCCGTGTCTGCGTGGGTTTCCTCCGGGTGCTCCGGTTTCCTTCCACAGTCCAAAGATGTGCAGGTTAGGTGGATTGGCCATGATAAAATTGCCCTTAGTGTCCAAAATTACCCTCAATGTTGGGTGGGGTTACTGGGTTATGGGGATAGGGTGGAGGTGTTGACCTTGGGTAGGGTGCTCTTTCCAAGAGCCGGTGCAGACTCAATGGGCCCAATGGCCTCCTTCTGAACTGTAAATTCTATGATAATGTATGATAATATATTTCCTCCCTGTTCATGTATCCATCCAAATGCCCCGTAAATGTTGCTAATGTGCCTGCTTCCACCTCATCTTCTTGCAGCACGTTCCAGGCACCCACCTGTCTCTGTGTGAAACCTTTACCCCGCAAACCTCCCTTAAACATTCCCCCTCACACCTTGAACCTGTGCCCCCTTGTAATTGACACTTCCATCCTTGGAAAAAGCCTCTGACTATCCACCCTGTCTATGCCTCTCTTAATTTTGTAGACCTCTATCAAGTCTCCCCTCAGCCTCCATCTTTCCAGTGAAAACAATCCCAGTGTATTCAACCTCCCCTCATAGCCAACACCCTCAAGACCAGGCAACATCCTAGTGAACCTTCTTTGCACTCTCTCCAAAGTTTCTACATCCTTCTGATAATGTGGTGGCCAGAACTGCATACGATACTCTAAATGCGGCCCAACCAAGGTTTTATAAAGCTGCAACATGATTTTCCAATTCCTGTACCCAGTGCCCCAGCTGATGAAGGCAAGCATGCCATGTGCCTTCTTAATCACCTAGGCCACCTGTGTTGCCACTTTTAGGAAACTGTGGACCTGCACACCCAGATCCCTCTGTGTGTTAATGTTTGTTTCCTTTTGACTAAGCTTACAGTTTCCCTTGTCATCCATGCTTCCCAAATCCTGCCATTTCTATCCTTCATTTTTGCGGGGACTTCAGTCAACTGGCCTTTAAAAGCCTCCCACACGTCAGACATGGACTTGCCCTCAAATAGCCGCTCCCAATCCACATTCCCCAGATACTGTCTAATTTGGATGTAATTCGCCCTCGCCCAATTAAGCACCCTCACCCGCTGGCCACTCTTGTCCTTATCCATGACTACCCAGAATCTTATGGAATTATGGTCGCTAATGCTGGAAACAATCTGCAGGTCTGGCAGCATCCGTTGGAAGAACCGACAGAGATAACATTTTGGCACTTTCAAAAGAGAAGGATAATGTGTTAGATATAAACTTGTAGCTGGGAGAGATTGCAACAAGATGTAGCAACCTTAAGAACAAAGAAAATAGGCCTGGTGTGGGAGGGGGAGGGATAGTTTTTGCATTAGGACAATCAATGTGTGGCATTTCTTTTAAGGTGGAGGAGAAAGGTCACAGTCTAAAGTTGTTGAACTCAATGTTGAGCCCTGAGGGCTTTAACATGCCTAATTGCAAGATTAAAAGCTGCTCCTCCAGCTTGCGTTGGGCTTCACTGGAACACTTCAGCAGGCCAAGGATGGGCATGTTAAGCTGGATGGCTATTTGTCGGCCACAATGGGCCGAATGGACTCCTTCTGTGCAGTGAATGTCCACGGTTGTGTGATTCCGCTGGATTGAGTGCTGTGGCCTGTCCTGTGAAATGCAAAGTAGAATAGGAGATTCAATGTAAACTTTACATTGTCCAGATTGGTTCTGCAAAGAAGCCCATTCTGTGGACAGTAGATTTACTTAAGGCGAAGATCAATTCACAGTGTTGAATTTGTGGAGTTTATACTGGCAGAAAGCGACTGAATTTCACTGGGGTTTGAACATCTAAACCAACATCCAAGTTGCCAATACAAACAGGATGTTGGACGCTAAGCAAAAGTGCGATGATCAAATCAACATTGGGTACTTGAGGTTCACAAACCACTTGGAAAGCAGAGGAAGATGTAAGCACAAAATTCCTTTCTCTGAGTTCTGTGTAATGTGTCACAAAATCTGGTCCTTTAGAGAGCGTATAATGTTTTAGGGATGGGCAATAAATGCTGTCCCAGCCGAATGAAGAAACTTAGAGATCTGAATCAAACTTGCCACCCCACCCACCCCAATCCTTTATCGTTGAACGGATCATACCTATATATCCCCCTAAATAAACTACATTACAGAAACATCCCATTCTTTAGAGCTGCACTTGGCAACGTGAGTCCCGGATGAACTCATGCATGAGAAATCTTCAAAACTAATGAAGAAGCAAAACATTGTGAAGGGTGCCAAAAAACAATCAAAGGGGATTCTGATTGCACTGTTGCTTTGGAGAGTGAAGGCGATTACAGAGACAGAGGAGCATGGATAATCACGCTGCTAGTCAGAATGCCAATTTGCCACCGCCATCCCAGCCCCGGGCTATTATCCCAGTGGTGGTCAGAAGGTCGAGCTGGGTGGCCAATTAAAGGGAGTTATTGATCTATTGAAGTCTATTGTCAAAGGCTGGCTGGAACTTTTAGCTGAGGTGTCAGGAACTAAGCCACGGCCATCCAGCTACAGACCCAAGTTCTCCCTCCACAATGGTGGCCCGACTGTTAAGGCCGCTTTTTAATGTAAAATTTTAAACGTTGCAGAGAGGGTCACTCAAGATAGAGGATGCCTCTTTCTCACTTGAACTGCAGGCTGCTGCTACTTCAGACGGTCTTCTGCTTGGAGGATGGTCCCTCTGTCCTTAATTGGTTGGCGAGCCCACACTCTGGTCACCAATTGACTAAATCCTCACTGGTAGGTAGCTGTGACCCAAATAGTGCAGGGTCATGACACGCCTGACATCGTGGTCCTGTCCCCATCAGTCAATTTGAATTTTAAGGCTGTAGTTATTAATATTTAGTTTTAAAATATCACAAAACTGAAAGGAAACCCTGTCATCTCACTTTATAATTTTACAAATTGTTGGTGCACATCAAAGGCCGAGAAGTTGGCAAAAGCCAAATACGACCAATGCTGCAAATATGGAATAAAACTGGAAAAACCTGGAAAGGTTCAGCAGGTCAGGCAACATCTGGCAGCATTATGATGAAACGTCACTGACTTGAAACGCCAAATCTGTTTCTCTCGCCTCAGCTGCTGTCAGGAATATTTCCAGCATTTTTGGGGGGTGAGATATTGGTGCTGGGGAACAGGACATTGCCGTGTCAGAGCAGCGCTGGATTGATTTGTTTTCCCTTGTTTTCCCTGCGTGGGATGTGGGCGTTGCTGGCAAAGCCAGCATTTGTTCCCCATCCCGAATTGCCCTTGAACCAAACATTTCAGAGGACAGTTAAGAGTCAACCACATTGCTGTGGGTCTGGAGTTACATGTAGGCCAGACCAGGTAAGGACGGCAGATTCCCTTCCCTAAAGGACATTAATGAACCAGGTGGATCTTTACAACAATCGACGATCGTTTCATGATCACCATGATTGAGCATTGCTTTACATTCCAGATTTATTAATTGAATTCAAATTTCACCAGGGTGGGATTTGCACCTGTGACCCCAGAGCATTACCCTAGTATTCTGGATTACTAGTTTAGTGACATTATCACCATTCCATCATATTATATATATATATATATATATATATAATGCCCGTAACGTCCCTGTTCCCCAGCATCGTATTTGGGGGCACCCCAAAGATCACCTCTTGGACGATCCCAGGTAAGGTAAGGTATTTGTCCAAAAGTGTTACTTCCCCTGGACAACTGTGCTGCCCTGAGAACCACCAGACCAAGTGATTTAAATCACTAACTTTGAATGGTTCTGCCAATGATACGCTAATAGTTGCTCTGAATGAGTTGGAAGAAATAACAGCATTCAAATCAGTCCCCACATGGGACAACCCCCTCACACTCCTGAATCCTCAGGGGACTTCCCCCTCTTCCCCTTATCACCCCACTAAGCAACCATGCCCACAGTCTTCCCCACCTCCAGTGTCCTAACCCACAAGGGATTCTCCACAGCCCCACTTGACCAGACACCCAGCCCCAACTGGACGCTGCTCCAATAACCTGAAACTACTTGAAACTACCAACCGGACCAGGTAAGGACGGCAGATTTCCTTCCCTGAAGGCCATTAGTGAACCAGATGGGTTTTTATGACAATCAATGAATGTTCCATGGCCACTATTACTGAAACTAGCTTTTAAATTACATGTTTCATTAATTGAACTTAAATCTGCCAGTAACCGTGGTGTGATATATATTCTGTTGCTGGTGATGATTCTTGACAAGATCCATATATGCATTGTGCTTCAGAGTACAGTTCTCTGCAGCATTCCTGAAAGCTTCAGCGTTGTGCTTCTTAGACCATAAGACATAGGAGCAGAATTAGGCCACTCGGCCCATCGAGTCTGCTCCGCCATTCAATCATGGCTGATTGTCCAGCAGGAACAATCCAGTTTATTCATTTGAGTTGGTGGCCAATTTTAGTGTTGAACTATGGACAATCTTTGGTGATGCTCACGATACTGCTGAAGTTCACCTGATCTTCCACCCTACAGCAAGAGCAGAATTTTCTCCATTCCAAAGGGGTAAATAAGATAATATCCTAAGCTTCTGTGTTGTCCAATTTCCTTAAAAGCCTCCTTTAGTGACAGGATTTTTCAGTGTCGTGAGTCGGAAAGAAAGAGCAATGTCTCTTCAACGAAAGCGGAACCACTCAGGGGGGGGGCCAGCATCCGTGGAGAGAAACCCTTTCATGTGTGTGAACTGAGGAAAGTCGAGCAGGTGAAAGGGCTTTGGGGAAGTGGGGATAAAGAACAGATGAGAAGGTCTGTGACAGGGTGGAGGGCAGGAGAGAATAAATAAGAAAAGGTTTCATGGCCAAAGGAAATGGCAATGGGTAAAGTGAAGAACCAAAAGGTGTGTGCGGATGAGGTGCGAAGGGCAGCATAGCAGCCATCCGAATGCAAAGTGACGGAATAAAGAAAGAAACGAGAAGAAACCAAAACTTTTCTTTGTCTCCTTCTGAATGTCATTGCAATCAGTTAATTGAAAGGAGCTTTACTGTGTTGGCTTTTCATCCATCTAACCCAAGTAGGTTTTGATTATTGTTCTGTGATATTTGAATCTGCCCAATCAGGTATTGATTCTGAGTGGAAAAAGACTCAGTGCATGCCCAGGGAGGTGTCCTTGGACGTGGGGAAAGAATTTGGGTCAGCAACAAACATCATCTTTAAACCGTCCTGCGTGTCTGTCTACAGATGTGGTGGCTGCTGCAACAGCGAGGGAGTAACATGCATGAACACCAGCACTTCTTATGTCAGCAAGACAGTAAGTACTGATTATTTTTGTTGCTTACTTTGCAAGGCAATGGAAACTTTTCGCAGAAATATTATCTTGCTGCTCCGTGTCATTGAATGGCTACTGTGAAAAGAACATAACAAATAAGAACAGGAGTAGACAAGACAGTCCCTTGACCTTCCCCATCATTTACTGCGATCACAGCTAATCTTCTACTTCAACTTCGCGATTGTGTCCCAGTCCTATTTCCTTTGATTCCTTTATAACAACAATGTCACATATGCAAGTAACATTCATACCATACAAGGGCCAGGCAATGACCATCTCCAGCAAGAGAGAATTTAACTATCTCCCCATGACATTCAATGGCATTACCATCGCTAAATCCCCCACCATCAACATCCTGGAGGTTGCAATTGACCAAAAACTGAACTGGACTAGCCATGTAAATGCTGTGTCTATAAGAGCAGGTCAGAGACTGGGATTTCTGCACAGAGTAACTCACCTCCTGACTCCTCAAAACGTGTTCACCATCTACAAGGCACATGTGAGAGGTGTGATGGATCCACTTGTCTGGATGAGTGCAACTACAACTACACTCAAGAAGCTCGGCCCCATCCAGGATACAGCATCCGCATTGATCGATCCCCATCACCACATTAAATGTTCACTCCCTCCACCACCATGTCACAGTGGCAACAGTGTGTACCATCTACAAGATGCACTGCCACAACTCAACAAGCCTTCTTCACAGCACCTTCCAAACCCGTGAGTTCTACCACCTGGAAGGACAAGGGCAGCAGACACATTGGAACACCACCACCTGGAGGTTCCCCTCCAAGCCACTCACCATCCTGACTTGGAAATATATTGCCATTCCTTCACTGTCGCTCAGTCAAAATCCTGGAACTCCCTCCCAAAGAGCACTGTGGGTGTACCAACACCTCAGAATCTGCAGCGGTTCAAGAAGGCTGCTCACCACCCCTTCTCAAGGGCAATTAGGGTTGGGCAATAAATGCTGGCATGGTCAGCGATACTTGAACCCCATGGTTGAAAAAATAAAAGAGTAATCATGCTGTAATTTGCAGGAAATGCTTAGCTATGTCTCCAGGTGATGGAGACTGTCCATCATTCTACACGAACAAAGAAAAAGACTTTTGGCTTTCTCAACCTCAGAATGTGTGGAAGTGCTTTACATCCAATGAAGTACTCTTGAAAGATTGTCCCTGATGTGGGACTGGATTCTCCGCCTCGCACCGCCGGAACCGGAGTTCCCGATGCGGCGGAGAATCCAGCGCTGGGGAGAAAATGGGTTTGACACCCGATGCTCCGTTCCCCCGCCCCGCTGACATCCGGTTCGAGGTTTGTGCCTCGCACCAGCAGGAGGCTGGAAATGGGTCATTGAGGCCCATTCGCATCCAATTACCGAGCTGGGTACCATATTCTCCGGGCCCTTGTGATTCTCCAGTCCTCTGGGCCAGGAATCACATGGATGAGAATTGGTGCTGCTCCTAACAAGTGTGTACCTGAGGTGATGGATCGCGTGGTGGGCAAAGGTGGGTAACTCCATCAGCTTCCTTGTCTGGAAGCTCGCCAGTGAAATAAATCACTGCTTTAACACGCACCTGGGCAATACACCTTTAATATACTTGCTGGCTCAGACAGGAAGCAGCACTGTCCATTCCTGGAAAGGGAAAACCAGTCAGCTGGGTTTAACTCACTCAGACCTTTGATATGCGAGCCTTTCATTTATTCCTCTTTGATATTGATTTTACAAGGCTGTGATTGACAGCTCCACACACACCCAACTGACGGTCTTGGGGGTGTTTCTTTATTTAGGGGTCTCTATATTTAGGGGGTATCTGGAAGCGGGAGGGGTGCAGGGTCGGGTCACCCCAGTACTGGGGGAGGGGGTTGACCTGGAAAATCACACGGTGGGGGGATCTGAATTGCGTTGTAAGGAGGTGAGGGGGGGGGGTCCGGCATGGGACCTTGCTATCAGGCCACTGCTCAAAATGGCGGCCCAAAGCCAGTTATCTTCAATGGATCAGGTCAGTGAAGTATTTTTATGAGAACTCTCCAGAAAGTTCCACACCACCAGTACTTTCAAGACCTTGCTGGCTGCATGCATTGGGGCCTTTGTTTCCTTAGTAATATAATTAGCAAAGAATTTTAAGAGGTGTTGAAATGGTAACTCACCATTGGGGAATTGTGGAAGTGACGCTCTTCTCTACTGCTGCATAATTCAACTTGACTGAACAAATATTTTTCTTGGTGCTACGTTTTTGGATGTGTGAATGGCCCTTTGTCCAAGCTGGAATCAAATACTGAATATGAATGGCTGAAAGTCCACAATTACGCTACTAAAACAGTGTTGGTGCTATCTTTGGCCTACTCCATTCCACCGCCCTCCCCCTCGTTCCCCCGTAAGAAACTTGGACCTAGAGATTGGATCGCTCCCAAATCCAGAAGCGATGCAGATGCAGGAATTGCTGCACACTTTCAAGGAAGCCCGTATCAGGAGTTCAGGAAATTGGCTTGCAGGCCCAGTTTGTACAATACCAGTGATGGTCTGTATCAGTTGCAACTCGGGACAGTTCACCATTGCAGGGATGGGGGTGGGATTGAGCAGATAGATTGTCAGTCAGGAACCACAGATGCATCTGGGATAGCTATGGGAGGAGGGTGGGGGCAGTGGCGGGGTTGTTACAGACTGGCAGCAGCCCCTAGTTTTAATACTGAAAGCATCGATGACATATTGAACCCTTTGGTGCCCATTTCTCCCTTGAAATCGCCCTAAGCCTTGGTTCCTTATTTTCCCCACCCCTCCCTTCATAATTAGTAATACTGAGGCTAAATGGACAAAGAACATGGTGCACCCAGGGAGAAGTGACTGAAAGTCCATTTTATATAAGGTTGGAATTTATTCTTCTTCAGTTCTTGACCAAAGGCAGATCCGATCCACAGAGACACAGTCTTCACAATGGGTAGGGCAAGGAGGCAGGAACCAAATCCACCCGGCCAGAACAGAGATTGAACCCTGTGCTGTCGGCACCAATCTGACCCATGAATAGCTTGATCTTGGTTTCGTACAAAGCTCGGCACAACATCGAGGGCCGAAGGGCCTGTTCTGTGCTACACTGTTCTATGTTCTATACCAGCTGTCCAGCCAATCTTTGTGTATAATATTTCCTGCTTTTGTATGTAACATATGAAAAGTTTAGCATGATATGTTTCACTTTCTGCAGCAAATATTCTTTATAAGATTGTTGATTAGCATAGTGTAGTGAGACTTCTTACAAAGAAGCAGAATTCTCTTTTGTTTTGGAAGAAGGAATTTGACTATCTAATTTTGCAAAGTCACCCTTTGACAATAGAAGTAAGAAAACTGACAGATGCTTGGTGCCTTAGCTGGTTATAGTTTGATTGAAATCTACCTCCCCTCATCATTGCTGCGCCCATGTGTGGACAGTTCCATTTTACATGCTCCGATTTGTACCCCTGAAAACTGCAGCACCTCTGCTGTTAACCTCATTGTTACGAACTCAGGCCCTTCTGCCTACACCAACATTTGCCTTCCAAGAGCAACTTATACTTCTGCCACTTTCCATTTCGGACAAAGATGAAAAGAAAGATCTTCATTCCTGGAACAGAAAGACACAGGAAATAGGAGCAGGAGGAAACCACGGGTGGGATTCTCCGGACCCCCGGCCGTGTGTTTCTCAGCGGTGTGCTGTTCTGTACGGCGGCATTCTCTGTACCCGCCGCTTGTCAATGGAATTTCCCATTGAAAACACCCCCACATCACTGGAATGTCCGCGGGCGGGAGTGCGCTGCCGGGAGGAACAGAGAATCCCAACAGCTGGAAAATTCCAGCCCACACGGCCCTGCAAGCCTGCTGCACCAATCGATACGATCATGGCAGATCTTGGGCTTCAACTCCACTTTCCCAGCTGCTCCTCATGCCCCTCAATCCCCTGAGAGACCAAATTTCTGTCCATCGCAGCCTGAAATGTATTCAATGATGGAGTTGTGAATCTTTGGAATTACCCGACCTGTGGATGCAATAAAGGTCAACATGTCGCTTGCCTTCCTAATTGCTTGCCGCACCTGCGTGCTAACTCTGTTCCTCGCCTGAGCATACCCAAGTCTCTTTGAACATCAACATTTCGAAGCTTCACACTGTTCGGAGTAAGTTGGTGACGAAGCAGTTATGAAAACTTATCGGATGCTTGGATTTGTAAACAAGAGCATTGAATACGCTACCAAGAAAGTTACACTAAACCAGTACAAAACATTGGTTAGGCCTCAGCTGTAGTATTGTATACAATTTTCCGACGGTTTGGAGAGAGCAGAGGAGAGGATTGTCAGGGCAATACAAGGATTGAGGGAATTTGTTTATGTGGAGATATTGGAGAAGCTGGGATTGTTCTCCTTAGAGCAAGGTTGAGGGATGGTATATTACAAATGTCCAAAACAATGAGAAACTTCGGTAAAGCAAGTCGGGAGAAATTATTCCCTCTGGCATGTAGAATAGTAATCAGTGGTCATCAATTTAAAACAATTGGCAAAAGGACTACAGGCACTCAGGGGGTATGCTGCCTTCAGGGAAGGTACCCCCTGTTGCACAGGAGACACCCCCTTTCGCACCCCCCCCCCCCCCAAATGAAAGATGTACCCTCCTTCCGTTACCTGTCTTTGGAAGCCTGCCGAGTTGATGGCCTACCCAGCCTCACGTATTATTGCAATGGAGGTGGAATGAGGTACTTAAATGGCTATTAATGGGCCACTTAAGCACCCCAATGGGTCTAACTGTGGGTGGGCTGTCTGACGCCTGCTGTAGTGCTGAGAGAGGACAGAGATGGACGATGAAAGAAGGACGGCAAAGGAGAGTGACAGAATGTAAGAAATATTTTTTTAATTACGTACTTTTGGGGGTAAAGGTTTCCTTGCAACAATTCTCAATCCACTATAAAGTAAATGGGACGGAGGGTTGAGAGCCAGACCCTGATCATCTTTCTGAAGCAAATGAGTGTGTGTGTGGGGGGGGGGGGCGCAGCAGAAACCTGCGTGATGGGCACCTAACTGTAAAGTCAAAGGAAAAGATTAACAAACGCTCGTCACTCTCTGCAAAGAGCACCGTGCAGCTCTATACAGTGAGGTCTGCAGGTAGAGACACACCTTCTTAGCTGTAATACAAGATTATGTTCAGAAAGAAACCTGCTCCATAGCAGAAAGCGATCCTGTCAGGAACAGGAAACTCTTTATCGAAGGCAGTAAATACCCTGAAAGTTAAAAGTAAAAATGATTTTGAGAATTTCATTTGCATGAAGGTGCTTGGCTTTAGATTACAGCCGGTTCTCTTAATCGCACAGTTTCACTTTTGACTGAACAAACTGGTGAGATTTATTCATTATTAACTGATTGGCGTGAAATGGAATGAAACCTAAACGATTTCCTCTGCAATATAACTTTCCCACGTGAAAGTAGAGCGAGGCAGACAAATGTGTCCAGTGAAAGCTGTCAGTTCTGTGAGCCTGTTTAGCTTGTCTACATTCAATCTCTGTCTGGAAGGAAGCCTGTATCACACTTTAAATTACAATGGGCTCTATTTATCAGCACCATCGTATCCTGATTATTAAAATGCTCTTGACCAAAGCATAATAAGGTCAGCAGCAACATCAGTATGTTGGTTACATAAGCCCGGAATTTCAGGCTTGTCAGCAGAATAATAACCTGTTTGGGTGCACAGAGAGAGAATTCAGAGTGTCCAATTCACCTAACAAGCACGTCTTTCGGGACTTGTGGGGTGGAAACTGGAGCACCAGGAGCAAACCCACGCAGACACGGGGAGAGCATGCGGACTCCGCACAGACAGTGACCCAGCCGGGAATCAAACCTGGGACCCTGGCGCTGTGAAGCCACGGTGCTAACCACTGTGCTACCGTGCTGGTTCCTTTAAACTTGTTCCAATTTATCTCGGGAATAAAGCTTTCATTCACCCTGTTGAGCGGCATCAGCACAATTAAAACCCAGTAACACTTTCAGCAGGATATGTGGCCAAGGCATATGCCATTGATAGATGGTTAGGAATGGGGAACTAAATTTTGGAGAATACTCCTGATGCAGACTGTGTGTGCCTGATTTTACTTTGACGCACAATGCTTTGACCTGCATTGAAAAGTCAAGGGTGGGGTCTCCAATTCAGCCGAAGCAATGCCAACAGTTATTTAATGCTCAAGTAATCTGCTGTCCATATTTCTGAGGCTGCCATAAGAAATTTATTCTGAAGGTATCCTGAAGGCTAATGTTGAATTTTGGCACTTAATTTCCTTTCTACTTGCTCACAGATAGTAAACTTCAACACCAAATGTTTTCCAAAATTAGACTTAACGACGCTTTAGATTCAGCCTGAATTGCAAAGCCCAGAATTACACTGAATTTACAGCAAGGAAATAGACCATTTAGCCTGACTGGTCCATGCTGGTGTTTTGGGCACACACGAGCCTCCTCCAACTCTGCTTCATTTTACCCAAACACGCAACCTTCAATCTCCGTCACATGTTAATCCAAAATATCCTTTCATGCATCTATTCTATAGAGTTCAACTACTTCATGATGTAGCGAATTCTATGGCCGGCATTTACCGCTTCTGTTCACATTGGGCGGCTTCGGCAACAGGAGCGGAAAATATTACGAGAAGGCCAATGTCATGAACACGACTATGCTAAAACAGGAAGTGATTTCCCCCCCATGATAGGCTGCGTTTCCCGATGGTCACTATAAGGAACCTCATTATAATCAATTAATACATAATTATCAGGCCAAAATGCCAGGAGCATTCCCCCTCCCCCACATCAAAACTATCCATCTACGGGGGGGGCGTGATGTCAGAATGGCATGAAGCATGGCTGGTCTCCGAAGGTATGTACCTGGCAAGCGGTACTCCCATGGGAGTTTGAAGGTGAATGGAAATTTACACTCAGGGAGGAGAGGGTAGTGCCATCTTGGTGCCAGTTTGATACCAGGGTAGTGCAGCTGGGTGAACATTGTTCCCTGGTTGTCTAGCTGTGCGCTGGGCAACATTTAAAAATGGCACCCAGATCATCGAGTGTCTGAGTTGATGGTGGGACAGGGGAATCAGAGGCCGCCCGCCAGCAATAAGTCATGGAACAAGTGACTGCGAGTTTTTTTAACGAAGTCCCGGACTGTACAGCAGAGATAGTCGCCATTGCCGTTGGTGGCCTCAAATCTGCTTTTCCCGGCTGACATTAGCCTTTGCCAACATCGGAGAAAATCCCGGCCTATGTCTATGTTGCTATTAATTCTACATTCAAAGCAGTCTCTGGGTGAAGAGGCTCCCCTCGAGTTCTCCATCTGATTTATTGGTGGTTATCTAATATTGATGACTCCTAGTTTTGGACTTCATCTCCCTCCCTGAACAGGTTAAAATTTAAAAACACTGGGCTGGAATCTCCGCCGTGGGATGTTCCGTTTTGCCGGCAGCCCGGGGGTTTCCCGACGGCGTGGGGCTGCCCCACAATGGGAAACCCCACTGACCAGCCGACGAAACGGAGCATCCCGCCGGTGAAGCAGAAAAGTGGCGGGGCTGAGAATCCAGCCCACTGCAAATGACAGAAAAAAATTAAATTGGAGAGGATCATAAACAGGTTGGTTCTCAGAATGGTTACAGCACAGAATGAGGCCATTCGGCCTGTTGTGAATCTACTGGCCTCTGGAGGCGAAACACATCTAGAGCCAATCCCTTGCTTTTTCTCCACAGCTCTGAACATTATTCCTTTTAAGATAATCTAATTCCTTCTGAATGCCTTGAGTGAACTCACCGCACCCGTGCTGTCAGGCAGTGCATTCCAGATCCCAACCACTTGCTGCATGAAAAGGTTTTGCTTCTTTTGCCAATTATCTGAAATCTGTGCCCTCTCATTCGCGATCCTTTAACCAAAGGGAACGGTTTCTCTCTATCCAGACCTTTCATGATTTTGAGCACCTCTATCAAACCTCCTCTTAACCTTTTCTTCTCCAAGGAGACCAGTGCGAACTTCCCCAATCTGTCTACACAATGAAGTTTCTCACCCCCGGAACCATTCTCACGAATCTTTCCTGCACCTTTTCTACTGCCTTCACACCCTTCCTAAAATGTTGTGCCAGAGCTGGAGCACAGTAATCCATTTGAGGTCCAACCAGTGTGTTACACAGGTTTAACATAACTTCCTTCTGTACCCCATGCCCCTATTTATAAAGCCCAGGATGCTGTCTGCTTCATTAACCACTCTGACAAACTGTCCTGCCGCCTTCCAGAATTGATCCACAGAAAAACCCAGGTCCCTCTGTTCCTGCTGCCTTTACAATTGTATCCTTCATTTTATATTATCGCTCTGCATTCTGCCTACCAAAATTAACCACTCCACACTTCTGGGTGATTAAATTTCATCTGCTACTTGTTGCAAATTCCACCAAGCCACGTTTTTTTGAAGTTCTACTCTATCTTTCTCTCATGTTTTCTCCAAATTGTGTCCTGTACACCAAGATCTAAGTCATTAATGGACACCAGGAAGTACAGGGGTCCTAACACGACCACTGCGGAACTCCGCTTCACTCAAAGGCTACTGATATATGGGAACTACCAACACCTGGCGGTTCCCCTCCAAGCCACTCACCATTCTGACTTGGAAATATATCGCCGTTCCTTCACTGTCGATGCGTCAAAAATCAGGAACTCCCCCCACTATCAGCGCTGGGGATGTACCTGCACCACAGATGTACCTGCATCACATTGACCACAGTGGCTGGGTGGCACGCTGGGACAGTGGTTAGCACAGCTGCCTCACAGCGCCAGGGACTTGGGTTCGATTGGGTGACTGTGTAGAGTTTGTACGTTCTCCCCGTGTCTACGTGGGTTTCCTCCGGGTGCTCCGGTTTCCTCCCACAGTTCAAAGATGTGCAGGTTAGGTGGGCAGGCCATGATAAATTTCCCCTTAGTATCCAAAGATGCACAAGTTAGGTGGATTGGCCATGATCAATGCTCGGGGTTGCGGGGATGGGGAAGCAGAGTGGGCCTGCGTGGGGTGCTTTTTCGGGGGGTCAGTGCAGGCTCGACGGGCTGAATGGTCTCCTTTTGCGCTGTGGGGATTCTATGGTTCAAGAAGGCAGCTCACCATCACCTTCTCAAGAACTGGAAGGTCTGGGATCAAATGCTGGCCTAAGCCCACATCCTGTGAAAAACATATTTTCAGAGCTCTAAACCTTTCTCCAGTCTGAAAAAAAAACATCTATTCATCATTACTCCGTTTCCGTTCACTCAGCCAACTTTGTATCCAGTTTTGTTCCATTTATTCCATGAGCTTTAACTTAGATCTGTTGGGCTGCACTTATTCAAATTCCTTTTGGAAGTCCATGCATCCCCACCCCAACATCTACAACATCACCGTCATCAACCCTCTCCTTTAACTTGTCAGACTATTCAAGCGGATCACGATTTGCCTGTAACAAATCCACCCCGGCTTTTCCTAATTAACCCGTATTTGCCCAATGATCTGTTGGGTGTTCTGGATCACAAACAGGTCATCGACACTGGAAGTGGTGCAACTCTATTTTATTATAAGGTTAACTATATTAACATACTTCAATTGTGGGTAAATGCAATACCAGCTTTAACTGTTGACCCTTGCCTAGTCCTAACCAGGTGATGCACTCAGCACATGGTAAATGTCTGTGTTGCAGGCTGTGAGCTCTGTGTCCGAGCTGGCTGCTACTAGAATGAGCGGGAACTCTCCTGTCCCCTGTCTTTATAGTGTGTGTGCTCTCACTGGTGATTGGCTGCGGTGTTGTGTGTGCTGATTGGTCCCACTGCATGTCCATCAGTGTGTGTGTGTGTGTCTGCACCATGATATACTGGTGTATATTATGACAGCCAAGTCCGGACTTATGCGTTCTGAAAGCTTCCCCACCATCAACTGGCCTTCAGTTGCAAGGTTTATATTCCGTCTTTCGCTGAACAAGGATGTAACATGTGACATTCTCCAGGCCTCTGACACCGCACCTAAGTTCAAGGAGGATTGAAACATGCTGGCCACTTAATACCTCCACATCTTGGTTCCATTCTTAATTCCCTCAGTCTCCTTGGAGGAACGTCATCCGCTCCTGGTACCTCAAGGAACTTTTGAGTATAGAGTGCCTATCCAACACTTCCTTCTCATCAGTGAAACCCTCGAGTGTCTGAACTACCTCCTCTTTCCCACTGCAGGTTCTGTAGTTAGCGGCAAGGTAGCACAGTGGTTGTGTGGCGACTAGGGGTTTTCACAGTAACTTCATTGCAATGTATGCCTACTTGTGACAATAAAGATTTATTGTTATTATTACTGAACCAGCATTTCATAGAATATCTGCAGTGCAGAAGGAGGCCATTTGGCCCATTGGAGTCTGCGCCAGAGCACCCTCCCTAGGCCCACTCAACCCACCCTATCCCCATAACCCCACCTAACCTGTACACCTTTGGACACTAAGGCCAATCCACCTCGCCTGCACATCTTTAGACTGTGGGAGGAAACCGGAGCACCCGGAGGAAACCCAACAGACATGGGCCGGGATTCTTTCCTACCCGGCGGGGCGGGGGGTCCCGGTGGGATGGAGTGGCGGGAACCACTCCGGCGTCAGGTCGCCCCAAAGGTCAAGCCCACACCTTGAGGCGCTAGGTCCGCGCCGGTGTGGTTGGCGCACCGCCTGCTGGCGGGAAAGGCGCCACGCCAGCCGGGGCCAAAAGGACTTTGTCGGCCGACGGAAGTCCACGCATGCACGGGAGCGTCAGTGGCTGCTGACGTCATCCCCTCGCATGCGCAGGGGGGGGGGGTTGCCTCTTTTCCTGTCGGCCATGGTGAGGGCTGTGATCGAGGTGGAGGGAAAAGAGTGCCCCCACGGCACAGGCCCACCCACAGATTGATGGGCCCCGATCGCGGGCCAGGCCACCGTGGGGGCATCCCCCCGGACCAGATCCCCCCCCCCCCCCCCCGGGACCAGATCGTCCCGCCCCCCCCAAGGACCCCGGAGTCTGCCCGGGCCGCCCCAGTCCCGCCGGTAAGAGAGGTGGTTTGATTCTCGCCGGCGGGACTGGCATTCCAGCAGCGGGACTTCGGCCCATAGCGGGCTGGAGAATCGCCGGGGGGAGCTCGCGACCAACGCGGCGCGATTCCCGCCCCCATCAAATATCCGGTGCTGGAGAATTCAGCAACCGGCAGGGGCAGGATTCACACCAGCCCCCGACGATTCTCCGACCCGGCGGGGGGGGGGGGGGGGGGGGTCGGAGAATCCCGTCAATGGAGAGAAAGTGCAAACTCCACACAGTCACCCGAAGCCGGAATTGAACCCAGGTTCCTGGCGCTGTGAGGCAACAATGCAACATATCTGCAATGTCAGGAATCGAGCTCAATGAACAGAACTAACCGAGGTACAGGGAGAGAGAACACATTTCTCTGTCTCCCCATGCTAGATGCATGCATCAATAAATCATTAACAAAACCACCCAAGTTACTAACACAGATGAGTGGAGCACATAGTTCCTAGTGTAAATATTGACCCAGAGCTCAGAAACCTATTTGAAGCTTCATGCAGTTCCCTCCTGAAATATGCTTAAAGTTATAGCCAATTATTGTGCAAAGATTATTTTAAGCAGTGCACTATCCACTTACTTATTATTAATAATATAATAATTGCTTATTGTCACAAGTAGGCTTCAATGAAGTTACTGTGAAAAGCCCCGAGTCGCCACATTCCGGTGCCTGTTCGGGAAGGCCAGTATGGGAATTGAACCTGCGCTGCTGGCATTGTTCTGCATTGCAAGCAAGCTATTTAGCCCACTGTGCTAAACCAGCCCCCTATTAAATCAAGGAGTGTTCATCTGATTTGCTTCCTCAATCTGATTTGCCCGTAGAAGCCTAATCTCATCATTAGTCCCATTCACTTCTTCTCACTGGTCACTGATCTCTTCCATCTCATAGCTTATTGCTATCATGGTGCTTGTCATCCTCTGGCTTTGTTTGATCCCATGCTTAATGTTTGCTCTTAGACCCGTCTTCTTGGTCCCAACCCCAAAATCTCCCCACACCATCAGGAGCTCGACTTCAACGTGCTTCAGCCCAGGGAGCACAATAACTACCTCACCCCATCTTCCCAGTCCACACCTACTACATCTATCCACAATTCTACCTGTGCCTGCACCCAAATCATGGATGGAATCATTCGGAATAATGCATTACAGAATGTCTACAATTTTACGTACAGAAAAAATAAATATTAAATGTTACAAAATAATCTTATTTTTTACAAGAAAGGGACATTTAGGACATGGTGCCGAGGAAGGAAATTCCATACAGAAGTATAAAATGCAAAGCGTCACCTATTGCTGACTAATTTGAGGGGATGCCTGGGAAGCAAAATTGAACATTTTCCTGCTCATATTATTCAGTGTTCACACCAGACCCTCCCATATCAGTAAACCATGACCACAGTGTAATACTGAACAGAATGAATCCATTCAGCTATCTAACCCAGACTTCTGAAAGAGCTACCAGTTCATTTTGCTCCCCTGCTCATTCCCCATTCGGATTCTTCCTTTTATGTCCATTTAAGCAACATTTTGTCTTGGCTTCATTAGAGTCGCTGCAGGTATTCATGTACTTTTCCATTCCCACGCCAGTCAACCTTCTAAACGCTCTCGGTGATATTGCCAGTTGGTGGTTGAGTTTGGGCTAAGAGCCTGGGCGGGATTCGCTGGTTCCCCTGCTGCATGTTTTGCTGCCACGTGCCATTCGCTGGCAGTGGAATTCTCTACTCCCGCGGCTTGTCAATGGGATTTCCTATTGAAACCGCCCCAGGCACTCTTTGCGTTGATTTTCTGTCACAATTTATTTTTCTCAACTCCGCCACTCCCTGACAGCTCCCCAAGAGCTGTTGCCCCTGTCGGGGTACATTAGAAGCCCCAGCCCGCATCCTCCGTTTTCTCAGCGCCCGCCCCCTTACCGCCTTCCCCGGCAGCGCTGAGCCTTTCCCAGTACGTGTTTCACCCTGCTCTCCGCTAATTGGGCAGCCAGCGTGAAATCGCGTTCCAGGGCCGGCAGTGCGTTTTGCGCCCTGGCCTGACAAGTGCGTGCCGCCGGTGGACAAAAAGTTCAGAGTCACGTGTTTTCCCCACTTTACTTTCATGAGGGCAAAACATGCAACATCTTTAACTGATTTGACAAAATGCACAGTAGCATTAGTAATGGTAAAAACTGGGAAAAAGGCACCAGACCTGCTGATAAAAGACTGCAACACTTGATACACCTCTAATTGGATCGGAATTTTTAAGTGAATGTGTAAACATCGGCAAACCATACAGCGGAAAGGATGCAGATTTACGTGAGGTAGACTGTTTATCAGAATCAGATTATGTTATCTTCTCCCTGGAGACCATTACGCAATAGAAACTACTAGCAACCCTAACCAAAATAAACTTTGAAATGGAAAGTCATGAAGCAATGAATTCAGTTACCCGGAGTCAAGTGCAGACCAGGAAGATTGATCGTTAGCTTAATGGCAACATCGTCACTGTAGCTGGGTAATATTGAAAAACAAACACATCTCTAGAACATAACACCCACAATATAGCAGTGCAATATTTTAGTTAAATATGTATCAAACTGCCTACGTTCGATGGGTCTATTCTGGTCTTTGCCAGGGATCACAGAGAATAAACAAAATAATCAGAATGAGCCCAATTTTATCAATCAATCAATGCAGTGCCTGAATTGTACTCGATCCATTGATGATTGTTCGATGTTTGTTGGGCTGATAATTTTGTGATTGCTGTACACTTGTCTCCAACCAACAAACCGGCTTAAGAAAAGATAGCTGAATATTTAGTTGTAAGAAAACCTTAATTTGACGGCAGGCAAGGATGAGTTAACATCAACGTAATAAAATCATAACTTATGTTTTGGCACAATATGAAAAGATAAACTAGCTTCCATTTGCAGTTAGCAGGCCCACAATAAATATACAAATAAAATCTTTCTTGTGGCATTTCATTGGGTGGAATTCTAGGAATCCTCAGGTGAGTTCACTTCCTGACCTCCCAAAGCCTGTCCACCATCTTCAAGGCACAAGTCCGGAGTGCAATGGAATACTCTCCACTTGCCTGGATGAGTGCAGCTCCAACAACATAGAACATAGAACAATACAGCGCAGTACAGGCCCTTCGGCCCACGATGATGCACCGAAACAAAAGCCATCTAACCTACACTATGCTTTTTTCATCCATATGTTTATCCAATAAACTTTTAAATGCCCTCAATGTTGGCGAGTTCACTACTGTAGCAGGTAGGGCATTCCACGGCCTCACTACTCTTTGCGTAAAGAACCTACCTCTGACCTCTGTCCTATATCTATTACCCCTCAGTTTAAAGTTATGTCCCCTCGTGCCAGCCATTTCCATCTGTGGGAGAAGGCTCTCACTGTCCACCCTATCCAACCCCCTGATCATTTTGTATGCCTCTATTAAGTCTCCTCTTAACCTTCTTCTCTCCAACGAAAACAACCTCAAGTCCATCAGCCTTTCCTCATAAGATTTTCCCTCCATACCAGGCAACATCCTGGTAAATCTCCTCTGCACCCGCTCCAAAGCCTCCACGTCCTTCCTATAATGCGGTGACCAGAACTGTACGCAATACTCCAAATGCGGCCGTACCAGAGTTCTGTACAGCTGCAACATGACCTCCCGACTCCGGAACTCAATCCCTCTACCAATAAAGGCCAACACTCCATAGGCCTTCTTCACAACCCTATCAACCTGGGTGGCAACTTTCAGGGATCTATGTACATGGACACCTAGATCCCTCTGCTCATCCACACTTTCAAGAACTTTACCATTAGCCAAATATTCCGCATTCCTGTTATTCCTTCCAAAGTGAATCACCTCACACTTCTCTACATTAAACTCCATTTGCCACCTCTCAGCTCTGCAGCTTATCTATATCCCTCTGTAACCTGCTACATCTTTCCACACTATCGACAACACTCAAGAAGCTCAACACCATCCAGGAAACAGTAGCCTGGTTGATGCTCCTTCATCCACAAACATTCAAACCCTCCACCACTGATGAACAGTGGCAGCCATGTGTGCCATCTACAAGATGCACTGCAGTAACTCATCAAGGTTCCTGAGACAGCACCTTCCAAACCTACGACCACTACCATCTAGAAGGACAAGAGCAGCAGATACCTGGGAACCCCACCACCTGGAGGTTCCCCTCCAAGTCACTCACCACCCTGACTTGGAATTATATCGCCGTTCCTTCACTGTCTCTGGAACTAAATTCTGGAACTCCCTCCCTTTATTTTATAAATTTAGAGTACCCAATTTATTTTTTTCCAATTAAGGGGCAATTTAGCCTGGTCAATCCATCGACCTTGCACATCTTTGGGTTGTGGGGGCGAAACCCACACAAACACGGGGAGAATGTGTAAACTCCACATGGACAGTGACCCAGAGCCGGGATCGAACCTGGGACCTCGGCGCCGCGAGGCAACAGGGCTAACCCACTGCGCTACCGTGCCGCCCTTGGAACTCCCTCCCTAACAGCACTGTGGGTGTACTTACACCTCAAGGACCACTGCAGCCGTTCAAGAAGGCAACTCACCACCACCTTCTGAAGGGCAACTAGGGATGGGTAATAAATGCTGGCCTAACCAGCGACGTCCACATCCCATAAATGAATTTTTTTTTAATTTATAAAAGGATGGTGCCAGGATGTTCAGGTTTTGATAATTCGCAAGAAAGCCAAATGTAAACCCAGGATGTAAAATACAGTTCAGAGCAGTATTTTTATTTCCCCCATTTTACTGGTGTTCCATAATAAAGTATAACACGTCTAGTTCAGACCATTGTTCATAGTTCCCTGTCTTACTCTTTTTTTTTCCTGGAACAACAATTTAAGAAAGTGTTGATTGATTGGCAAATGGATTTTGATTGGCCGAAGTGTTGCCATGGAGAATGCGTCAGTTAACTGATAATTGATTGTTAACTGCCAAACTTTGTTTAAATTCAAACCAAGCAGGTTGGCTCTGATCAGTCAATGGGTTAGGAATCAGCCTTGGGGAACGAACCAGAGAATGGCTGTCACCTGTATTGTTTAGTTGAAACAGACGCAATGTGTGTACATGGCCTCTCTGTCTTAAAATTGTTGTTCTCTTTACATTTGGTAGTCTTCTGAATTGTCCTAGTGAGTGCAAGATGAAAAGCTTCGACATCGTGTATCTTTTTTTCAACAATACCCAAGTTCTATACTACCAAAAACTATGGGCGAGGTTCTATTGCCTCCCCGTGGTGTGTTTCTCAGGGACAGGAGACGGGCTGCCATTGGTTGGTAGCGGGATCGTCCACTGTCAATGGGATTTCCCATCAAATCCATCCCGTGCTGCCGGGAACCCAGGATCCCGCTGGCATGACCAGCCGGAAGATCATGTCCTATATGTACAACAAAATAGGAATTTTTATTGACATTTGCTCAACATTTGTTTGTGTTTTGTAGGTGTTTGTACTAGAAAAGGATTTATTCCATCTTCTAAATGTTCCAAATTTTATGTCACAACATTAAACATGAATAAGGCAAACTTGTAGACAGCTAAATAATTTGGAGAAATACATGGAGTAAAAGAAGGAGTAAGTACTTGAAGATAATCTATGATTAATCTAGGACAAAGGTTCGGCACAACATCGTGGGCCGACGGGCCTGTTCTGTGCTGTATTTTCTATGTTCTATGTTCTATGCTGATCTACCAGACAGGTTCCGATATTGGGTTTACCAGTTGGTCAACTTGTCAAAGGGTGGGATTCTCCCCCCTCCCCCTCCCCCTCCCCCTCCCCCTCCCTCCACCCCTCGCCCCCTCCCCCCCTCCTCTCCCCTTCCCCCCATCCTCTCCCCTTCCCCCCCTCCTCTCCCCTTCCCCCCCTCTCCCCTTCCCCCCCTCTCCCCTTCCCCCCCCCTCTCCCCTTCCCACCCCCCCCAACCCCCACAGCGTGTTTTTCGACGATGGAGTCAGCTCACCATTGGCCACCAGCAGGATTTGCTGGTCCCGCCGATGTCTGCACCGTTTTGCGTAGCTCGGCCATCCCACCACCAGGCGAACTCACCGTAGTGCGGGGTGGGGGGGGGGGGGGGAGCTGGTCACCATCGGCGGAATCGGAAGATCCCCTGGCAGGATCTGAAAGCACATTCATGTACAAGGAAATTAAACATTTATCTCCTTTGAACCATAAGCACAGATCTAGTGAAGTACATTTCCCCTATTAACGTGGGTTGGCTCTTAGTTTTAGGTGATGACATTCAAATCGCATTTTCTCTCTCCATCACATCCATCGTTTTAAGTTATTGTGATTGATAAAGTTGTGATAATTCTGATTATTGTGTTTATTCTTTGTGAGCCCTGCAACGACCATAATAAATAGTTACAGGAGGAGGCCATACAGCCCTTCGAGCCTGCACTTCCATTTCATAAAATCATTGCTGATCTAACACTCACTAAGTCCACTTTCCTGGCTTACCTCTGTAAACCTTTAATTCCCCTACTGATTAAAAACCTATCGTCTCAGCCTTGTAAATGTTCAAGGATTCGGCCTCCACAGGTTCCTGGAGTAAAGAATTTTAAAGATTCAACACTCTTTGAGAAGAAATTCTTCCTCAAATCCGTCTTAAATGAGCACCCCTCTATTCTGCACCTATGCCCTCTGGTCCTACATTCTCCCATGAATGGAAACATCCTCCTTACATTTACCCTGTCTAAACTAAAATTCTGATATGGCAAAGCCAGCATTTGTTGCCCATCCTGAATTGCCGTTGAACTGAATGGTTTGTTAGGGCCATTTCAGAGAACAGTTGCTGTGGGCCTGGGGTTACGTGTAGACCAGACTCAGGTAAGGATGGCAGATTTCCTTCCCTAAAAGCACATTAGTGAACCAGTTGGGATTTCATGACAATTGATGATAGCTTCACGGCACCATTACTGAGACAAGCTTTGAATTCCAAATTTATTAATTAAATTTAACTTCACCAGCGGCCGTGGTGGGATTTGAAACTGTGTCACCAGAGCATTAACCTGAGCCTTTGACCAGTCCCATGACATTATCATTCCACTATTGTTTCCCCTGAATGTATATCCTGTAGAGATTGATTAAGCTTGCAATGAGAGGTTGTATTTATATAATGCCTTGAACAAGATAAAATGTCCCAAGATGCTACAGCAGCATCATGAAGCAAGATTCAACACTGAGCTACCTAACCACACACCGACAGATGGACAGAGTTGATCAAAGCGATAGATTTTAAGGAATAACTTAAAGGAGTTAAGCAGAACTTAGGTTCACAAACTTTTTATTTTCATTGTAGGGATAGATTTTTAATGTGCATCTCGTAGACTATTAACTATATACATCAGTTCCCCACGGCCAAATCCAACCTATCATAAATGAGCATCAGGTTTCAAGATAATGGCACTGAACATCACAATGGGGAGGTTTATCCATTAATAACCGTGCATGTGCTTAAACTTTCTCAGTCATTTAAACCATCCTACTTCCTTTCCCTACCCCTCCTGTCTGCTGCTGTATCCCAGTTCATGCCTTGCCTAACCATATACAGAAGGTTTTTTTCAAAAGGAAGACTTGTATTTATACAGCACCGTTCACACCCCGCAGATGTCTCAAAGTGCTTTGCACTTTGAAGTGTAGGGGCTGGTTTAGCACAGTGGGCTAAATAGCTGGCTTGCAAAGCAGAACAATACCAGCAGCGTGGGTTCAATTCCCGTACCGGCCTCCCTGAACAGGTGCTGGAATGTGGCGACTAGGGGCTTTTCACAGTAACTTCATTGAAGCCTACTTGTGACAATAAGCTATTATCATTAAGTACTTTCAAAGTGTAGAGACTGTGATAATAAGGAAACGCAGTAGCCAATTTGTGCCCAGAAAGCTGCCAAAAAGTGCAATGGATCAGATAAGCTGTTTTTTTTTTGTAATGTCAGAGAAATATTGGCTTGGACACCAGGGATAACCCGAGGGGCTGGTTTATCACAGGGCTAAATAGCTGGCTTTGAAAGCAGACCAAGGCAGGCCAGCAGCACGGTTCAATTCCCTTACCAGCCTCCCCAAACAGGCGCCGGAATATGGTGACTGGGGGCTTTTCACAGTAACTTCATTTGAAGCCTACTTGTGACAATAAGTGATTTTTATTTCATTCATTTCAGCTCTCCCTCGAAATAGTGCCACAGGATCATTTCCATCCACCTGAGCTAACCTAAAACTGGCCACCATCATCAGAAATGATGGTGCACTGGACATGATAAAATAGCAAAAGCTATGAAATAACAATTTGTATTTGTAGAGCACCTTTAATGTCAGAAAATGCCCAAAAGGGCATCGTAGAGGGGTAGTCACATGCAAATTGGCATCAGGCCAAAGGAAGAGTCATCGGGACAGATGACTGAAACCTTGGCAGAAGAGGTAAATTGCCAGGAAGCTTTTAAAGGAGGGGAATGAGAGAGGAGGAAAAGAAAGTCGAAGGCCTGACCAGCAATAGCCGGGTGAAGGAAATGGGAAATGTACAAGACTGTGGTGTTGGATGAAAGGAGAAACCTCAAATGGTTACAGAAATAGGAAGCGGCGAGGCCATGCAGGGATTTGAAAGTGATGATGAAAATGTTAAAAATGAGGCATTGCCAGACTGAGAGCAAATGTAGACCAGCGAGCACAGAGGTGATGGGTACACTGGACCTGGTTAGAGTTAGGATGTGGTAGCAGAATTTTGGATGAGCTTATGTTTATGGTGATATTGATAAGATTTGATTGTGAAACATTTGAAGAATTTAGTTTTCTTATTACAAGCACTACTTTTTCACATGCATATCTAAGATGTCCATGTAAAAGCATCAGAAGGAAATAATTACAAAGTTTATTGTATATATTGCTGATTACAGCCTATATTTCTTTTTTATTCCTAATTGCCCTTGAGGGGGCAGTTCAGAGTCAATCACATTTCTGTAGGTCTGGAGTCACATGTAGGCCAGACCAGGTAAGGAAGGCAGATTTCCTTCCCTGAATGACATTGTGAACCAGATGGGTTTTTCCGACAATCAACAATGGTTTCCATCATTAGACATTTTTAATTCCGGATTTTTATTGAATTCAAAATTCACCATCTGCAGTGGCGGGATTTGAACCTGGGGCCCCAGGACATTACCCTCGGGTCTCTGGTTTACTTGTCCGGTGACAATACCACTACACCACTGTCTCCCCTTATTGTGAATTTGTTAAGAGCGTTTGTGGTGTACAGGTTTGCAGAGTAAATAGAACTGGTAGTTAACTTGTTTCATTTGCTTGTTTATTTTCGCATTCATTTATTCATTTTTCATCTATTTTTGTTTCCTAGCTGTTTGAGATCAGCGTGCCAATTTCCCAGTTACCAAAACCCATCACAATCAGCGTTGCAAATCACACGAGCTGCAGATGTATGTCAAAGCTGGATGTCTTCAGGCAGGTCCACTCCATCATCAGACGTTCCATATCCTCCTCCCAGTCAGAGTAAGTGCAACTTGGTTATTAATGTAATTCAAGTTATGCTCCCCAAGTCTCAGTCCGATATGCCCCCTTGCTCGTGACCAGCTCCTGTCGGGAAATTGTCGGCACGTTGCTCACGATTTTTCAACATGCTTCACGAAGGGACACTCGGAGACTTGGGGGAAATTAGGCTGTTATGTATAAACCTGAAGTAAATCTAATCCATGTAGTGGAAATGACATTTCATTCAGCACAAAACATGATACTGATGGAAAGCAATGCACGATAATGAGATCTTCATGGTAATTGTGGAAGCAAAATCACGGTACATAAGGGAACTTAATTCTAGGAAATTAAAACATAGCAAATAAGGAGTAGGCCATTCTGCCCTTCGAACCTGCCCCGTTATTCATTATGGTTATGGCTGATCATCCAACACAATAAACTGTCCCTGCTCCCCCCCGCACCCCCCCCCCCATATTCTTTGATCTCTTTAGCCCCAAGAGCTATATCTAACTCCTTCTTGAAAACCTACAATATTTTGGCCTCAACTGCTTTGAGTGGAAACGAATTTCCCAAGCTCACCACTCTCTGGGTGAAGAAACTTCTCATCTCAGTCCTAAATGGTCTACCCCACATCCTTAGACTGTGACCCTTGGTTCTGAACTCCCCCACCATCGGGAACCTCCTTCCTGCACTTACTCTGTCAAGTCATGTTAGAATTATATAGGTTTCTATGAGAGCCCCCTCATTCTTCTAAACTCCAGCGAATATATACACCTAACCGACTCAATCTCTCCCCATACGTCAGTTCCACCATCCCAGGACTCAATCTGATAAACCTTTGCTGCACTCCATTTATAGCAAGAACATCCTCAGGTATGGAAACCAAAACTGCATATAATATTTCAGGTATGGTATCACCAGGGCCTTGTATAATTGCAGCAAGACATCCCTGCTCCTGTACTCAGATCCTCTGACGATGAATACCAACATACCATTTTCCTTCTTTACCGCCTGCTACACCTGCGTGCTTACCTTTAGTGACTACTGTACAAGGACACCCAGGTCTCACTGCATATTCCCCTCTCTCAATCTATAGCCATTCAAATAGCAGTACGGTAGCATTGTGGAAGCACAATTGCTTCACAGCTCCAGGGTCCCAGGTTCGATTCCGGCTTGGGTCACTGTCTGTGCGGAGTCTGCACATCCTCCCCGTGTCTGCGTGGGTTTCCTCCAGGTGCTCCAGTTTCCTCCCACAGTCCAAAGATGTGCAGGTTAGGTGGATTGGCCATGATAAATTGCCCTTAGTGTCCAAAATTGCCCTTAGTGTTGGGTGGGGTTACTGGGTTATGGGGATAGGGTGGAGGTGTTGACCTTGGGTAAGGTGCTCTTTCCAAGAGCCGGTGCAGACTTGATGGGCCGAATGGCCTCCTTCTGCACTGTAAATTCTATGATAATCTGCCTTCCTGTGTTTTCTACCAAAGTAAATAACCTCACATTTATCCAATGCCATGCATTTTCCCACTCACTTAACTTGTCCAAATCGCACTTAAGCATCTCTACATCCTCCTCACAGCTCATCCTCCCATCCAGCTTTGTGTTATCTGTAAATTTGGAGATACGCCATTTAGTTCCCTCATCTTAAACATAATATATATTGTGAATAGGTGGGGTCCCAGCATAGATCCCTGCAGTACCCCACTAACCACGCCCTGCCATTTGGAAAAAGGCCCATTTATTCCTACTCTCTGTTTCCTGTCTGCCAACCTGCTTTCTACCCATCTCAGTGCACACACCCAATCGATGCGCTTTAATTTAACACGCTAATCTCTTATGTGGGACTTCGCCGAAATAAACCACATCCACTGATATCCTTCTCGTCAACACTACTAGTTACATCTCGTAGATTTGTCAAGCATGATTACCCTTTCATAAAACCATTCCGACTCGGTCCGATCCTGCCACTGTTTTCCAAATGCATGGCTGTAAAAAAATGAATAACGGACTCTATCATTTTTCCACTAGCGGCATCAGACTGACTGGTCTATAATTCCATTTTCTCTCTACCTCCCTCTTTAAATAGTGGGGTTACATTAGCTACCCTCCAATCTGTAGGAACTGTTCCAGAGTCTATAGAGGGGTGTTGTCTCCATTGCCTGACGGCGTGATCGGAATTCCCGATTGGGCAGACAATGGAGCGTACCCCCAAAATCCATCCTGGCACTGGTTGCGATGCTCCAATCCCCAGCCGGCCGCCTTAGCAGTGCTGTGGGAGGATGCAAATCACTAATTTATTCCAAAATAATTAACAGGCTGGAAGCCTGATTCACCCCCACCCAACACCCCCCATCACGCAGTTACCCCACAGTGGGATAGCCACTAGGCCGGCTTTGGTGTAGCCCTGATGCAATGGACCCCGAGGTGAACAAGGGAGCAGGGCATAAACGGGGCCCCACAAATTCCATTGGAAGGCTCTTTCCCCCCCGACAATGTAAATCCTGCCCCTCCCCTCCCTGCTGACAGGTAGGGGTATCATCATCCTGCCATGGGAATAACGGATCACGCCCCCCCAAAGCACGCACTCATAAGGATGACCTAACCTCGCTGCCCTCCCTCCATCAGAACCCCCCCCCAATCAGGCTCCCAATCGGACCCCCCCATCTGACTGCCAGCAGTCACCCCCAACAGAGAGCCCCCATCAGAGAGCCCCCATCAGAGAACTCCTAGAGAGCCCCTCCAGCAGAGATCCCCATCAGAGACCCCCATCAGTGACCCCCCCCTGCCTGAAAGCTGAAGAGCAGTCCAGGCAGTACACGTGAAAGACCACCACATTTCCACTTACCCTTCCTTGCCATCCGCTGCCTCAGACAAACGTATATAAAGCAGCAGCTGTTACAAGTGTCAGAGGCTTCCTTGAAAGCCAAGTACACTGGAAAGGGCTTCAACTCCCTTGACAGCCTTTGAAATGCAAAACTCCCATTTCATTTCACACACCAGTACATTTCACCAGCCAGTGAGTGATAGTTTTATCGATGTAGAGACAGGTGCTTGGTGGATAGTTTATCTATCTTTCCCACCACACTTGAATGCTGCTGAATTGCCCTGCTTTTATGCTAAACATAATGTTTATACATAGAAGATAGGAGCAGGAAGAGGGTCTTTGGCCCTTCGAGCCTGCTCCGCCATTCCTCACGATCATGGCTGATCATCCAACTCAATAGCCTAATCCTGCTTTCTCCCCATAGCCTTTGATCCCATTCACCTAAAGTGCTATATCTAACTGCCTCTTAAATATATTCAATGTTTTAGCATCAATTACTTCCTGTGGTAATGAATTCCAGGGGCTCACCACTCTTTGGGTGAAGAAATGTCTCCTCATCTTTGTCCGAAATGGTGTACCCTGATCCCTGGTTCTGGGCACATCCACCATTGGGAACATCTTCCCTGCATCTACCCTGCCTAGCCCTGTTAGAATTTTATAAGTCTCGATGAGAACCCCCCTCATTCGTCTAAACTCCAGCAAGAACAATCCTAACCTAGTCAATCTCTCCTCATATGACAGCCCCGCCAACCCTGGAATCAGCCTGGTAAACCTTCGCTGCACTCCCTCGAGAGCAAGAACATCCTTACTCAGAAAAGGAGACCAAAACTGCACACGATATTCTAGGTGTGGCTTCACCAAGGCCCTGTATAATTGCAGCAACACATCCCTGCTTGACAACACTCTTGCTATGATTGACAGCTCCTTACCACATCAACGGGAGCTATGTGCTTTCTGCTGTGATTCCCTCCTCAAGCCCCCCCCCCCCCCCCTCCCCCACCCCCCAACCTCCCTCCCAGTATCTTAAACCTGACACCCGCTAAAATTCCTGGCCCCAGACTCTCCTGGGCTTCACAGTGTGGTACAATGGCCGTCAGTACCAGCAGAGGCCTCCGCTCCCAGCTAGAGCTGTTGGGATTGCAGAGCTGCCAGCCATCCGATTGATTAGCAGCTCCCTGTGGTGGGACTTCCACCTGAGAAAGGGCCGGGAGGCTGGCCTTAATGAAATTAATGCTGCACCCAGTGTTAAATTACTGCTGGGCATCAGTCAGGTCCGTGGAAGAACTGTCCCTGACTTTTTAACCAGGTACGGGGCCCATAGCACCTGTAAAGTCCATCCTTTGGCATTAAGTATTGTGTTAAATAAAAATATCAACATTATGACCATGATTAAAACTACTGTTATTGTATTGGAGTTTGAGATATCACAGTTTTAAGTACTCATGGGCACTTAAAATAAAGTATTGCCTGCTTCCCTCATGTAGAACCTAAAGCTACTTTGTTTGGTTTGGACAGTAAGCTCCGTTTTCTCTCAGATATTTGTTGGCATTCTTCGCAGTTACCAGTGGCCTTTGCTTTACCCAATAAATTTGATGTTAACGGAGAGCATAACTCAAATATAAGCCTCAACACTAAAATTCAATACCGCCTGCCAGGGAATTGGTGCATGATTAACAAATCTGAGTCGCCCACAATGCGGCATCATGTTCCGCGAATAGCAGAGAAGGAAACGGAGGCCATGGTCACAGCAAACTACCTACGTGGCTGTCGCAAATTTAAATGCCTCCTGGGTTTCTTGGACATGTTCCTGTGGCCATCACGAGGTTGCATTCTTTGGCTGAAAGAACATCCCTAATAACAGCGCAGACACGATGGGCCAATGGCCTCCTTCGGCGTCATCACAGTTCTGTCATTCAGTAACTCTGTGAAGAATAGAAAGGCAGAATGTCTTTTTTAAAAGGTGTGAAACTTCTAAAGGTTCACGTGCAGAGAGATTCAGCTGTACGCCTACAAGTATGCTTTTTTAAAATAAATGTTTTATTAAAGTTTTTCCAATGAGCGTTTTTACATAACAAAAATAGAAATACAGATAGTAATAAAAAATAACAATAAACATATCCCAAAACTTACAGTGAAACTACTTACATAACAGAATTTTTTTTTTAAACAGAACAAGGTGGGTTTTGTCTCCATGCCCAACTCACATGATATCAACAGTAACCCCCCCTCCACTCACCCCCCAGGATGCTGCTGCTGCTGACACTTACTGCTCCCCTAGAAAGTCAAGGAAAGGTTGCCACCGCCGGGAGAACCCCATCAAGGACCCTCTCAAGGCAAACTTTATTTGCACCAGGCTGAGGAACCCCGCCATATCGCTAACCCAGGTCTCCACACCCGGGGGTTTTGAGTCCCTCCACATTAGCAAGATCCATCTCCGGGCTACCAGGGAGGCAAAGGCCAGTACCTCGGCCTCTTTTGCTTCCTGCACTCCCGGATCCTCCGACACTCCAGATATCGCTACTGTTGGACTCGCCTTCACCCGAGTATCCAAAATCCAAGACATCACCCTCGCAAACTCCTGCCAGAATTCTTTAACCACCAGGCATGCCCAAAACATATGGGCATGGTTCGCCGGACTCCCTGCACATCTCAGGCACCTGTCCTCCACCCCAAAAAACTTACTCATCCTTGCCGCCGTTATATGCGCCCGATGCACCACCTTAAACTGAATTAAACTGAGCCTGGCACATGATGAGGAGGAGTTCACCCTGCCCAGGGCGTCGGCCCACAGGCCCTCATCCAGCTACTCACCCAGCTCCTGCTCCCACTTGCCCTTCAGCTCCTCCACTGAGGCTTCCTCCACCTCCTGCAGCTCCTGATATATGTCCGACACCTTCCCCTCCCTTACCCAGATGCCAGACACCACCCTGTCCTGGATCCTACGTGGGGGCAGCAGCGGAAATGTCCCCACCCGTTTTCTAAGTAAGTCCCGAATCTGAAGGTACCTGAATGCATTCCCCAGGGGCAGGCCGAACTTCTCCTCCAGCGCCTGCATGCTAGGGAAAGTCCCATCTATAAACAGGTCCCCCATTCTCCTAATACCTGCCCTATACCAGCCTTGGTATCCCTCATCCAACCTAACCGGAGCAAATCTGTGGTTATTCCGTATCGGGGTCCACACCGAGGCCCCCTCCTCTCCCGTGTCTCCTCCACTGCCCCCAGATCCTCAGTGCCGCCGTCACCACCGGACTAGTGGTGTATCGCGCCGGCGAGAACGGCAGCGGAGCCATAACAAGTGCCCCTAGACCGGTGCCTCTACACGACGCCGCCTCCAACCACCCCCACGCCGCCCCCTCCTCCATCAACCATTTCCTGATTATGGCCACATTAGCCGCCCAGTAATAACTACAGAAGTTCGGCAGACCCAGCCCCCCCCCCCCCCCCCCCCCCCCTCCCCCAGCTACGCTCCAAGAATACCCTTTTGACTCGCGGGGTTTTATTCGCCCACACAAATCCCGTTACAATCCTATTCACCGCGTCCATCGCTGCCACCTCCTCCACCTCCCCCCCACCCCTCCAAGGGCATCATGATAATATTCAGGAGCCTCCTCACATTCGCGTTCAGCCTCACATTCGCGTTCAGCTGCCTGCCCTGAACAAAACCCGTCTGGTCCTCCCCAATCACTCCCGGGACACAGTCCTCTATTCTGGTGGCCAGAATTTTTTCCAACAGCTTGGCATCCACGTTCAGGAGCGATATCGGCCTGTAGGACCCACGCTGAAGTGGATCCTTCTCCTTATTCAGGATAAGCGAGATCAGTGCCTGCGACATTGTCGGAGGGAGGGTCCCTTTCTCCTTTGCCTCATTGAAGGTTCTCATCAGGAGCGGGCTCAACAACTCCGAGAACTTCTTATAAAATTCTACGGGGAAGCCGTCCGGGCCCGGGGCCTTGCCCGTCTGCATGCCTGCCAGCCCCCTGACTACCTCCTCCAACCCAATCGGGGCCCCCAGTCCCTCCACCCGCTCTGCTTCCACCCTTGGGAACCTCAACCGGCCCATGAACCGCCTCATCCCTTCCCCCTCGCGGGGGGTTCCGACTCGTATAACCTCCCGTAGAACTCCCTGAAGACTTCATTGACCCTCTCTGGGCTCAGCACCATGTTGCCTTCCCTATCCCGCACTCCCCCAATCTCTCTGGCCGCCTCCCTCCTGCGCAGCTGGTGCGCCTTCTCCCCATACTCATAAACTGCCCCCTTCGCTTTCCTCAGCTGCACCTCCGCCTTCCCCGTGGACAGCAGGTAAATCTCCGCCTGTAATTTCCGACGCTTGTTCAACAGCCCCCCCTCTGGGGCCTCCACATACCTCCTATCTACCCTGAGTATCTCTCCCACCAGTCTCTCCCTCTCCGCCCTGTCCTTCTTCTCTCTATGGGACCTAATGGAGATTAACTCTCCCCTAATGACCACCTTCAGAGTCTCCCAAAACACTGCCACCGTCACCTCTCCTGTGTCATTCGCTCCCACATAATTCTCAATACTCCTCCTTATCCACCCGCACACCTCTTCGTCCGCCAGCAGCCCCACATCCAGTCGCCAGAGAGGGCGCTGACCCCGTTCCGCCCCCAGTCGCAGGTCCACCCAGTGCGGGGCATGGTCAGAGACCGCAATGGCCGAGTATTCTACCCCCTCCACCCTCGGGATTAACACCCTACTCAACACAAAGAAGTCTAGTCACGAATAGACTTTATGGACATAGGAGAAGAAGGAAAACTCCTTTGTCCTTGGCCACGTAAACCTCCAGGGGCCCACTCCCCTCATCTGGCCCATGAACTCCCACAAGGCCCTGGCCGCCGCTGGCCTCTTTCCCGTTCTGGACTTGGAACGATCCAAGCTCGGATACAAGACCGTATTAAAGTCCCCTCCCATAATCAGGTGACTTATCTCCAAGTCCGGGATCCTACCCAACACGCGCTTCATAAAGTCCGCATCGTCCCAGTTCGGGGCATATACATTCACTAACACCACCCGGGCCCCCTGCAGCTTGCCACTCACCATTATATACCTGCCCCCCTTATCCGCCACAATGCTCCCCGCCTCAAATGCCACTCGTTTACTGACCAAAATAGCCACTCCTCTGGTCTTTGAGTCTAACCCCGAGTGAAACACCGGTCCCACCCATCCTTTCCTTAGCCTCGTCTGGTCCGCGAGCTTTAAGTGCGTCTCTTTGCAACATGGCCACGTCCGCCTTCAACCCTTTTAAATGCGAGAACACATGGAACCGTTTGACCGGCCCATTCAGGCCCCTCACATTCCACGTGATCAGCCTGAACCCGCCGACTAGCCATTTCCCTTTCTCGACCAACCGCGTGCCTCCGCCCGACTCTCCATCCATACCCCTCACCTAGCTCCCCTTCATTCAGCAAAGCAGCACCCCTTCACCTCCCCCCAAACCCCCCCCCCCCCCAAACCCCCGCACCCCCCCCCTTTCTTCGCCCACCGCAGGACTCGCTCCCGGTCTGCCAAGCGCTGAAACCGTATCGCCATCGCCCTCAGTGGCTCGTTTACCCTCGGCTTTCTGGCGAGAACCCTGTGCGCCCCATCCAGCTCCAAGGGCCGCGGGAAGGCCCCCACGCCCATCAGCGTCCCCAACATTGTGGCCATGTACATGCTCGCGTCCGCCCCCTCCGCTCCTTCAGGAAGGCCCAGGATCTGCAGATTGTGGCTCCGAGATCTGCACTCTAGGTCATCCAGCCTCTCCTACCATCTCTTATGGAGCGCCTCGTGCGCCTCCACTTTCACCGCCAGGCCCAGGATCTCATCCTCGTTCTCCGCCACCTTCCTCCTCACCTCCTTGATCTTCTTCTCCTGCGCCTTCTGGGTCATCACAATTTTCTCCATGGAGGCCAGCATCTCCATTTTCAGCTCCATGAAGCAGTTTTTAAGGAGCTCCTGCTGTTCTCTGGCCCACTGGGCCCACACCTCCCGATCCTCTCCGGCCGCCATTTTGTCCTCCCGGACCTTCTTCCCGGGTTTGCGCGTCTGCCGACTCCGCTCCTGGTCCTCTCCATGCACCAGCGGCGGGGGGGGGGGGGGGGGGGGGGGCACTGATCCTGGCGGGAGCTGCCGTTCGCGTGACCTAGCAGGTCATGGCCGCGACCGGAAGTCCTCCTACAAGTATGTTAACATACAAGCGCAATTAGCAATTGGAAAGGCAAATGACAAGTTGGTCTTTATTGCAAGAGGATTGGACTACAAGAATAAGGAAGTATTGCTACAGGTGTACAGAGCTTTGGTGAAACCACAGCTGGAGTACGGTGTGGGACTTTGGTCTCTAAATGTCCAAGGAAGGATATACTGGCCTGGAGTGGGTATAGCAAAGGTTTTACAGAGTGATTCCTGAGATCAGAGGGTTAAATGATGGGATGTTAAATAAATTGGGCCTAATTTCCTCTGAAATTGATAAGATGACGACTTAATTGAAACACGATTGCAGCCTTGGGTGCCTGTCTGTGTGGAGTTTTCACTTTCTCTCCGTGTCTGTCTGGGTTTCCTCCGGGTGCTCTGGTTTCCTCCCACAGTTCAAAGATGTGCGGGTTAGGTGGATTGGGCATGCTAAAATTGCTCCTCAGTGTCCAAAAATGTGCAGGTTAGGTGGGATGGTGAGGATAGGATGGAGGGATGGGCTCAGCTAGAGCTCTTTGAAAAATGAAAAATGAAATGAAAATCGCTCATTGTCACGAGTAGGCTTTAATGAAGTTACTGGGAAAAGCCCCTAGTCGCCACATTCCGGCGCCTGTTCGGGGAGGCTGGTACGGGAATTGAACCGGTCTGCTTTAAAAGCCAGCGATTTAGCCCAGTGAGCTAAACCAGCACTTTCAGGGGGTCGGTGCAGACCCATTGAGCCAAAATGCCTTCTCTGCACCTTATTTTTCGATAATTCTGTGATTCTGAATGTAGGTAAACCCAGTCTTTGTTCCTGAGCTGGGCCAAAATGTTGGCCGCAACCTAACGGCCGCATGATGCCCAGAGCAGATCTGGACGAGCTGGTTAGATACCTGGAAAGGCCAAAATCAAGATTTGCGTCGGGCTCAAATCTTCTTGCTGTTTAACCGGCCCGCTCCCAGTGACGAGTTCCAGATCTCACCCGGTTGGCGGGGAAATCGTAAACCGCAATTTGCGTTCAGTACCATCTCATTAACGGGACTGAAGTCAAATCTAACGGCCTCCTGGGATTTAACAGGCTCCCCAGCGAGAAATCACGCTGCCGTTGTTTAGTACTCCTTTTCAAAAGCCTGAAGATGACTGCTGAGGGGACCTGAGGAGGCGAGTACTAACCACCTGAGCAAGTCAGGAATGGTGTGTACCTAGTGGGGGCTCATTCTCTGCATCAAGTTCCGTGTGATACGGGTCATGAACTCGCCCATGTGGCTGTCGAGCAACGGCCCACCAATTGCACCCAAAATGACACTTCGAATCTTTTCTGTCGGATCGCGGCCTTTGATTTTCTTTTGCTCCATCCTACGTTCTGGCAGCTGGGTCAAAACATCACCTGGGTGTTTTGCTGTGGGGTCGGTGTAATTCAGCAGCTCTGAAAGGAGCAGCTCGTTCTGCAGCTCTAATCCATCATCGCTCTGGTCAGGCAAGATTGATGACTTTGGTTTCTACCAGAAGAAAGAGTATTAAGTGGGGGCAAAGTTGGGATTTTCAACAGCCAACTTCCAGAGAAACATTTGCGCTATAAAAAGACAAATGTTTGGAAAGAAGTCGCTTAAATCGTTTTCGGCCAAAGACATCATTCATGGTTGAATGTTAATGTCTTGGTGACATGTCAGACATCATGATTGCTCTTGCCAATTTATATCATGCCAGGGGAGACAATTCCAAGCTAAGGAAGTTCAGCCTATTAAAGAAATACAAGCCAGGAAAATGGTTGCTTTATTTCTTTCTGGATTCTCACATAATTTCCTTTGCGGTTCCAGTCTGTGGTGAAAGACCCAATAAGCCATAACTAACCAAAGCATCCTGTCTCGTTTCCATTGGGGAATCATGAGGGTTGCTTACTTCACTGCCAATTCAGATAACATTTATAATGAAGCTATCATGCTCTCTTCATCCATAAGATGTATGACTTTGTTCAAAAATGATATTTTTCTTCTGGCTTGGTATTATTCTGTTCATTCTTGGTATATGAGTAATAGGGACAGCACTTATTGCTCATCTCTGGTTTCCCTTGAGAAAGTGGCAGTGAGCCACCTTTTTGAACCACGTTGGTCCAAGTACTGAAGGCACACCCATAGCGCTGTGCAGGAGGGAATTGCAGAATCCTGACCCAGCAATGCTGAAGGAATGGCACCTAGCTTCAAGTCAGAAGGTGCCACTCCTTCAGACTTGAAGGGGAACTTGAAGGTGGTGGTGTATGCAAGTGCTTCGGCCCTTGTTCTTCCAGTTGAGGGAGGTCACAGGTTTGGGTTGAAAACGTTTTCTTGTAAAGCACCCAGAACATCAGGGACTTATCTGGTGATGATCTGCGCTACACATATCAACAACGCTCCAACTTCAAGCCCCGACCAATGCTAAGTTAACTGATTTCAGCCAGGGCAGCAGTACCATTGCTTTAGAGTTTCTTAGTGTCACGGGCACCTGGTCAGCTCTCAACAGTGGCTAAGAGGCTGGACCAGAATCATAACTTTTTTTCAGTTTTAAGACGGTGCAGAAAGATTGATTCATTCCAGGAGTGATAATACAAAAAATAGGGCTTGGTTATTTTATAAACAATCGTTTATTAAAAGAAAAGAAAACAATATTTAAACTTTTAAACTTCAAACCTAACAATAACAGATTACATGTAGTTTTTTAACCTTAACACACTGGTTCACTTTAAACACCACTTTAACAGGACATGTAGCTCTCAAGCCACATACACAGGCAAACTTTAATTTACGAAGCAATTTTTCTTCTGTTAGGAACATTCATTCAGCACCGTTTTCCAAAGCCTGCCTCATTGGCAACTTTCATGACCTCTCTCAGTTGATTTCCAAAGCCTTCTCCCCTACCTATTCAAAACAGAATTATTTTTTTCTCTCTCGCCAATCTACGCCCAGCCCCTCAAACAAAGGTTCTCTCCTGGGTTTCCAGACTTGAACCTATCATCGTTATCTTGGATGTTTGATTGCCCACTCCCGTTTATTAAAAAAACAGAGCCATGCTATTGATATGCAACTAACCTCCCATTGTTGGACAAAATGGTCATCAGACTCTGTAATGGGCTAATAGCTGGTCAGAAAGAAACGTCCCAAAGAACAATGGATCTTGGGAATCCTGTGTATTCCCACTAACAAGTTTAAGTCTGAATAGGACAATGCAACTCAGCCAGGTGTGGGCATATCCCTCTGACTCCGTGCGAGCAGATTTGTTTCCCCTCAGTCTATTTAACCCCTAAATTGCCTGCTACATCTTGGTTCTCATTTCTGGACACAAGTTACTAATATCTCCCTCGTGTAATACGTGGCACTCCAAGATTACAGAAAGGAATGAAATGGTTCTTGCTTCTTAATGCGGCCCATTGACCCTGGCTGGTAGCTTAGTCCTGTATACACAATGCATGAAAGGATGAGACTCACCCGTGAAGACCCCATACAGTCAGACAACATGCATGCTCTCACACACCGAATAATAGACCCTCAGGTTCACTACGGCAAGCAGTGCCATTGAAAATCGATTGATCATAGTGGGAGGAGGAGACCCTGAATGCCTATGCTTCTGCGGAGATCCACGTCAGTATGAGGTCTCACAATCTCCATTATGCGCAACCGGTGCGTAGGGCTTCCCATCAGCAATTCTGGGAACATTGTTAATGACTCCCAATGGGCCAGCAAGGAAACAAAAAAGAACACTGCTGTGGAACACCACAATGATTCTTTGTAGAGGATATGCATCTTTTGATGGTCACACAAGTAAACCTGACCGCCTTGTCAGTGCAAAATTCACCTTGGGAAATTGACTTAATTAAATCTGGTAAACTGGTGGGTTGGCACCAGATGACTTAAACGCGGAAGCACTAAACAGCCATAAAAACCCAATTGATTCACTAATGTCTGGCCACCAGTACAAAATCGCATGATTGAATTCTTTGCCCGACAGGTTAACTGAGAATGATCAATGAATGTGTCATTGTAACATCACCCACATCCTGAGAACGAGTATTAAAACTACAACAATCTTCCCCAACACATTTCTCAGCACAGTTTTATTTGTAATGTGGAATCATTCTTTTCTCTGGCTGGCTTAATTCTTTTTCGTACATATCCAATTGCAGAGGGACCCAAATTGCATTTTGATGACTCATTTTTGAAAGTGGCCTGAGACTAAGTGGGTTGCTGCTGAACCAAATCACACAAGGAGGTGGAGCGGGGGGGGGGGGGGGGGGGGGGGGTGCATTGTAAATAACTCAGAAGACAGAGGTGACTGTGTACCGAAAGCAATGAAGTGTAAATCAACCACCCACTGGTAAGGCAGATAAATAAAGCCTTCTGGATGAGATAAGCTCTTGCTTTTGTCAATTGTAATAACTTACCTTAAGATGTGTGGGCAAGAAACGTTCACGGTTGACTGCTTTCCATTCACCTTTCGGTCTAATTTTACTCCTGTCCCACTGTAGCATGAAGTGATTTTGGACAGAATTTGAAGCCCTCTGTCGTGGTGTGTTTGAGGTGGAGAGAGCATTTAATCGAGTGAGAGAGTGACAGCTGAGACCCCGCCACCATCCTGACTCTACTCTGATTATGTCCACGGTTGGAAGGCCTTTGGTCAGCCTTTCCACCCCAGCTGCAGTTGAGGCCTTTAAGCAGGCAACTTATACCCACTTAAGTGCCTCTTCCCAACGCTGGTGCCATTAATCCAGTGCTGGATTGGCTGTTGACTTGTGAGGAGCACAACCTGCAAACCTGTGCAGGTAGCTTGTGGTTTCCTCTCGGGGGGATATGCAGTGGTGCCACGTACCTGATCAAGGGACCTGGCATCTGAAGGGGTTGTGCCCCCTGAGAGCCACCCTTTCCGCCGACCCATCGTAAATCCTCTTTCCCACGAAATCCCACTCCACGAAACTCCTCCCACCATTACTTACCTCTGGCCTGTGTCGCTCCACCATCGGTTGTCACGCCAACACCAGCTTCTGCCTCCCCAGTGATCCTGCTAAACAATTGAGCTGCAAGCCTCTGACTGGGTGGCAGCTGTTAGCGGATGGGACCTCCCACCTCACAGGGCTCTGATCCTGTGGAAGCCCCACTGACAGCATCTCAACTGCCTGATTGGCTCGTGAATCTGTGCATGTTCCCCAGAAGAGGCAATATCGCTCTCGTGCTAACTTTCCAACCGGCAGGAGAGGCCTTTGTCATCCACAATGCTCAAACAATCAGTGTGGTATGTGTCCATGAGACCAGGTTGTGGGTCTGATTCCTTCCTTTCCCTTGACAAAACTGTTCAATAAAAGCATCTCTAGATAAAACATTATGGATAAATCTTCCACCATGTACAACTCGTCCAAAATTGAGCACACCAGTATAAAAGAGTGAGGAGGTTTAATCGCAGGTTTTGCAGATTATCAAGTTTCTGTAATCCTTCACGCTGATTTTTAAAACATTGTACTGATGGCCCCATTCAAAAAACCTGTGGCATAGTTGCACAGTGGTTAGCACAGCTGCCTCACAACGCCAGGGACCTGGGTTCAATTCCAGCCTTGGGTGACTGTATGTGTGGGATTTGCACGTTCTTCCAGTATCTGGGTGAGTTTTCTCCGGGTGCTCTAGTTTCCTCACCGAAGTGTATAGGTCAGGTGGATTAGCCATGCTAAATTGCCCTTTGTGCCCCAAAAGATACGCATCTTCGACAGAGTTACAGGCATAAGGTGGGGTTGTGGACCTAGGTGGGGTGCTCTTTCAGAGGTAGGTGCAGATTCGACAGACTGAATGGCCTCCTGCACTGTAGGGATTCTATGATCACATGCCCAGATCAAATGAATCATCATGGTGCGTTTACGCTGATTGTATCCGGTTTTGACTCTTCAAGGAGTCAAATTAAGCTGTTATTTTTAGACATAAAACTAATTGGTGCATTTAAAAGCTATTATATATTTAATTCACTTAAAAACTGACCATTATGCACTAATAAAACTAATTTTTTTTATAGTTTATTTAAAATCACTTTATGTTATTTGAACTCAAATTACTCATGGATGCATTTTATTCAGCTGTTTCACTTTTGTGATAAACCCATTTTTGGCTGTATCAATAAAACTGGACCTGTATTGCTGAAAAGAGACATTTCTGTCAAAGCTTTTCATAGAATCATTGAATTTACAGTGCAGAAGGAGGCTATTTGGCCCATCAAGTCTGCACCGGCCCTTAGAAAGAGCACCCTACTTAAGCCCACCCCTCCACCCTATCACCGTAACCCAGTAACCCCACCGAACCCTTTTGGACACTAAGGGCAATTTAGCATGGCCAATCCACCTAACCTGCACATCTTTGGACTGTGGGAGGAAAACCGGAGCACCCGGAGGAAACCCATGCAGACACGGGAGAAGGTGCAGACTCTGCACAGACAGTGACCAAGCCGAGAATTGAACCCTGGTCACTGGCGCTGTTAAACAACAGTGCTAACCACTGTGCTACCGTGCCGCCCTTGAACTCTTCAACTTTTAATATTGAACTCTTCAGGTCATTTTGCAAGAATACAAATCCAATGGAGACAGCAAATTTATATCATATGAGAAGAGAGTGCTGATTGGTGGGCAAGTGGAATTTGAGAGATAGAACGTTGCCATGGAGAATGCACCAGTTGTTGGTGAACGACAGTTAACTGCCAAGCATTGTTTGGAACTTAAACCAGACTGCTTGACTCTGATTGTTAAAGGCATTACCCTGAAGAATGAACCAGCAAATGATTGTCACCAATCAGCACTCTCTTCTCATACAGTATAAATTTGTTGTTTCACTTGGATTTTTGTTTTTGTGATATATCCTGGTAAATTCAAGACAAAAAGCTTGGCCAAAAATCTCTCTTTTTCAGCAATACTCAAGTTCTGTACTGCTAAAGTACTATTTGTAAAATTGCACCAGATTACTCTTAAATACATCAAGAAACACTTTTGAATGGAAGGTAGCACAGATAAACAATTACTACTGTGTAGTACAATGGATTAATGAGTTAATGCATGAGAGACTCTGTGGAGCACAGTCTGTGCTTAAGAGAGATGGACATTTGCAGCCTATCTTGTTTATAATTTTTTTTAAATCTCGAAGTAACCTCCCTGAGTCAGACTACAGTCACTCAAAATAACCGGGGCCGGTTTAGCTCAGTTGGCTGGACAGCTGGTTTGTGATGCAGAGCGAGGCCAACAGCGCGGGTTTAATTCATGAAGACTCCTCCTTCTCAATCTTGCTCCTCGCCTGAGGTGTGGTGACGTTGAGGTTCAATCACCACCAGTCAGCTCTCCCCCCTCAAAGGGGGAAAAAAGCCTGTGCTCAACTGGGGCTATGGCGGCTTTACTTACTTTACTCAAAATAAGATTGGCCATGCGACCAACATACAAAACATCTGTTACACTGCCCTACCACATCGATGATTGAAAGATTTTGCCTTTGGCGATATGCCTTTGAGTGGAAACTTGGGTGACATATTCACTTTGGAAAACTAGCACAAGTCTACCTGCAAGTGTTACCATGATTGCCGACTGCAGCCAGAGTGGAAATGAACTTCTTACAATTGTACTTGACTCCTTGGAGAGACAACCCAATCTGTCACTTTAGAGAGGCATCATTCTCCGACCCCCCAGAGGGTCGGAGAATGGCCGTTGGCCGCCGTGAATCCTGCCCCCGCCGGTTGCCGAAGTCTCCGAAGGGAGAAAAGTCGGCGGGGCGTTAATGGCGCCGCTGCCGCAGAGAATGTCACGGGTCTGCGCAAGGCAGCCGATTTTCGGCCTGCCGATATTCTCCCTTCCGTATGGGCCGAAGTCCCGTCGACGTGATGACCGTTCACGTCGACGTAAATTAAACCTCCTTTTCATCGGCGTGACCCTGTGCTCCAGGTTCACGCCGACCAGCGTGGAGGTGAGTGACGGCCTGGGGGGTTGGCTCTGTGCAGGCAATGGCGTGGCCGCAGTCTGAATGCGTGAGGAGAGATTTGTCTCGGGTTGTGTGTGCGTGTGCAGCGGGGGGGAGGGGGTGGTTAGAGTAGGCTGGGCTCCGGGGGAGTGCCGGGAGGGGGTCCATGCCGGGGAGGGGGATGGGGGGTCCGTGCCGGGGTGGAGGTTGGGGGGGGGGTCCGTGCCGGGGAGGGGGATGGGGGTGTCCGTGCCGGGGTGGAGGTTAGGGGGGGGTCCGTGCCGGGGTGGAGGTTGGGGGGGGTCCGTGCCAAGGTGGAGGTTGGGAGGGGGTCCGTGCCGGGGAGGGGGATGGGGGTGTCCGTGCCGGGGTGGAGGTTGGGGGGGGGTGGTCCCTGCCGGGGAGGGGGATGGGGGTGTCCGTGCCGGGCTGGTGGTTGGGGGGGGTCCGTGCCGGGGAGGGGGATGGGGGTGTCCGTGCCGGGGTGGAGGTTGGGGGGGGTCCGTGCCGGGGAGGGGGATGGGGGTGTCCGTGCCGGGGTGGAGGTTGGGGGGGGGGTCCGTGCCGGGGTGGAGGTTGGGGGGGGGTCCGTGCCGGGGAGGGGGATGGGGGGGGGTCCGTGCCGGGGTGGAGGTTGGGGGGGGTCCGTGCCGGGGAGGGGGATGGGGGTGTCCGTGCCGGGGTGGAGGTTGGGGGGGGGGGGTCCGTGCCGGGGTGGAGGTTGGGGGGGGGGGGGGTCCGTGCCGGGGTGGAGGTTGGGGGGGGTCCGTGCCGGGGAGGGGGATGGGGGGGGTCCGTGCCGGGGTGGAGGTTGGGGGGGGGTCCCTGCTGGGGAGGGGGATGGGAGGGCAAATGAGTTGGTCCACCTGGCCAGGTGCCAGCCTCCAACAGTTGGACCCATGCGGTCCATGCCACCTGGCTGGGGGGGGGAGGGGATATGGGCAATGATGACATGTCGTCGTTCCCCTCCCCCCACCAGGCCGTCATGTTTTCAGATCATCCAGCGATGCTGGCCGCCGTGGCGGCAGCCGCTCATGTCTATGTTGCCCTGGATGAGGAGGAGGAGGAGGATGAGGAGGAGCGTGCCAGAGAGGCGGCGCAGGCTGCTGCAGAGGGGCAGGCGGCAGCCGCCCAGGCTGGAGGGACACCCGACCGACAGGACGAGGAGGGGGAGGAGGACGTCGCGGCCCCACGGCAACGGAGGCACCCGAGGGCGCCTGTGTGTACCGGCCCAGGCAGTCATACCAGGACCTCACAGACCGGGAATGCAGGAGGAGACTCCGGATGAGCCGGGAAACCGTGGCACACATCTGCCACCTGCTGGCACACCTGTCACCGCGTGGCACTGGCGGGGGACACCCTCTCCCCGTGTCCGTCAAGGTTACGGTGGCCCTGAACTTTTATGCAACGGGGTCATTCCAGGCACCGAGTGGGGACCTGTCAGGCATATCGCAGACATCGGTGCATCCGGGCAGTGACAGATGCCCTTTATGCCATGGCGCACTGCTACATCCGCTTCCCCGTGGACCGGGCCAGCCAAGATGCCCGGGCCGTGGTCTTCTCTGCCGTGGCCGGGTTCCCCATGGTCCAGGGCGCGATCGATGGGATGCACGTCGCCGTGCGGCCACCTGCAGATACAGGGCCGTGTTCACTAATAGGAAGGGGACCTATTCGATGAACGTACAGGTGGTCTGCGACCACCGCATGATGATCCTGCACGTCTGCGCCCGTCACCCAGGCAGTGTACACGACTCATTCGTGTTGTCGCGGTCATCCATCCCCGGCATGTACGAGGGACGCCATCCCCGGCTGAGGGGCTGGTTGCTGGGCGACAGGGGCTACCCATTGCGATCGTGGCTGATGACGCCTGTACGGAGGCCACGCAATGAGGCGGAGAACCGCTACAATGATGCCCATGTAGCGACAAGGGGAGTGATAGAGAGGTGCTTTGGCGTGCTGAAGATGTGTTTCAGGTGCCTGGACCTCTCTGGGGGCGCCCTCCAGTATCGGTCAGATAGGGTCGGCCGCATCATTGTGGTGTGCTGCGTCCTGCACAACATAGCCCAACAGAGGGGCGATGCGCCGCAGGCAGAGGAGGGCCACCATCCACCCGGACCATCCCTGCATGCGGCTGTGACACTGCAGCGCACGGTCCCGTCCTCTGCCCGGGGGATGTTGATGGCGGCCCAGGGGGATGGGGGCAGACTCACCTGGGGCTGAAGTAAGACCAGCCCTCACACACACACTTGCGTCAACGTACATGACACCCCCGCACACTTTGGACAGAGCACAAAGGCAGCTTCTGTAGGTGTAACATTGACTTCAATAACCAAAGGAGTTCATGCACGTGCCCTAGCCCCTAAAACTCATCTGTGCCCTGCAACCGTGCCAACTTACTCAGTGTCTAATTGTTTGGCCTTACGGGCCCTTTGACTACGTCTACGTGGTTCCCCAGACGGTACAGCAGAACTGGAGGTGGACTCCTGTGATTCCTGCCCTCTGACACTGGATTCCTTTGGCGGCCGTTTCCTGGGGCGTCCTGGCCTAGATGGGCCAGGCTGCGGCCCGGGCGACTGGGATGGCGAGCTGCCAGCCTGTCCTGCCCGTTGCCCACCCGATGCACCTGGGACGGCAGGGGGGGAGTCCGAGGTGTTGCGGTGTACCGGGACCTCCCCTACAGAGGGAGCCGGGACGGACCACACCACCTCCTCCTCCCTCGGGGTGCCCGATGGCCCCCAGGCCTCTACATGGGTGAGGGATGCGAACGGACTGGCCATCCGACGCCCCCCCGACATCTGGCGCTGCCAGTCCTGGAAGCCCGTGCTGGTATCAACAGGGGTCTGCAGGTTTGCAGCCATGGAGCCCAGGGGGTTGGCAAACCCTGTCTGTGACAGTGAGACGCCGGCTCGCACATGGCCACTGGCGCCGATGCCCTCAGCGATGGCCTGCAGAGACTGGGCCATGGCCTGCAGAGACTGGGCCATGGCCTGCTGAGACTGGGCTATGGCGTTGAGCGCCTCTGCCATCTGGCGCTGGCACTGGCTCATGGCCTCCTGTGAGAGGGCAGCCATTTCCTGGGCCACAGACGCCGCCTGCACGGAAAGCCCCAGGCCTTGCAAACCGTTCCCCATGTCTGACACCGTCGCACCCATTGCCTCCACCGCGGGCACCACCCGTGCGGTGTCGGCCTGGGTGGCACGCATGACCGGCACCACTTCCAGCTCCTGGACGCGGGTGGACTCCTCCACCTGCGACCGCAGCCGCCGCAAGCCGCCCGTCACCCTCTTCGCTTGTCTCCGGGTCGGTGGTTGCATCGGATCTATGTGTGGGTGTGGTAACTCCAGGAACCCGGGATCCACCTGGGCGGCAGATGTTCGCTTGGGCTGGGCTGCCCTCCGACCTCCCGGACCCTCTGCTGCTCCTACCTCCACCTGCTGTACCGGGACGGCTGTGTTGTGCGCACCAGTGAATGTACCAGACGCCTCATCACTAAAGTGCCCAACCGAGGTGAGTGTTTCTGCGATGGTGGAGGGTGTTGGTGACAGCAGTGGTGTTGTGTCGTGCTCTTCGTCCCACTCTGAGTCCATGGCACTTTGGGGTGGGGGTTCGTCTCCACCCATCCACTCTGAGTCACTGTCCGGTATTTCGTCTTCCTGGGTAGTGGTGTCCCGGGTAGTGGTGTCCCGGGTAGTGGTGTCCTGGGTAGTGGTGTCCTGGCTCGGATGTGACGGGGGCCTGTGGCTGCCCCACTCATCGCTGGGTGGTCGCTCCCGCACGTGACGGGGGTGTCGTCTCCCTGTTGCTCCAGGTCTCGCCGTCTCCTGTGGTGTGCGAGGGGCATCCTGCGGGCGTCGCATGCTGGAGGGTGCGGGTCTCTCCGTCTCCCGTGGTCTCCGAGGGGCATCCTGCGGGCGTCGCATGCCGGAGGGTGCGGGTCTCTCCGTCTCCCGTGGCTTCCGAGGGGCATCCTGCGGGCGTCGCATGCCGGAGGGTGCGGGTCTCTCCGTCTCCCGTGGTGTGCGAGGGGCATCCTGCGGGCGTCGCATGCCGGAGGGTCCGGGTCTCTCCATCTCCCGTGGCCACCGAGGGGCATCCTGCGGGCGGCCTGCAACTGCGGGGATGGGTGCCTGGACGTTTGGTCCTGCGATACACAATGAAGCATGCATGGTTAGACATCAGGCAGTGATCGGGTGATACGGGGGAGGGGGATATAGGGGAGGGGGGATATGGGGACGGGCTGTTGGTGGCTCACTTGCTATTACGCCCCCGACCTCTGCATCAGCAACCTCCCGATCCTCAGGTCCACCAGTCAGTTCCAGGGCCCTTTCCTCATGTACGGTCAGTGGCCTCTCATCAGCGGGGCCTCCTCCAGTCCTCACATGCTCCCTATTGTTGTGTGCGCGCTTCTCCTGTGGGGCGGGGGGAGGGGGGCGGTGGCAGGGGTAAAAGGCAACACTGTTAGGCAGGTATATGAATGCACGCCATCGGTTGCGCGTGCATTGCAGAGGTTAAGGTTAGGGCTGGATTCACTTGGGGATATGGGGGAGGGGGGATATGGGGGAGGGGGGGATATGGGGGAGGGGGGATATGGGGGAGGGGGGATGTGGGGGAGGGGGGATGTGGGGGAGGGGGGGATATGGGGGAAGGGGGGATATGGGGAGGCTCACCCTGCCTGCTCTGACGAGGTCGTTCACCTTCTTGTGGCACTGGGTGCCTGTCCGTGGTGTCAGGGCCACAGCGGTGACAGCCTCTGCCACTTCCCTCCACAGACGCCGGCTGTGGCGTGGGGCAACTCTGCGGCCGTGCCCGGGATACAGGGCGTCCCTCCTCTGCTCCACCGCGTCCAGGAGCGCCTCCACATCGCGTGACTCGAACCTCGGGGCTGAGCGGCGGCCAGCCATCCAGTCGGGTGTTGCGGTCTGGTGTTCCGGTCGGGTGGGGGGGAGCAGCGCAGCCTTATGAGCCGTCACGCCGTGCGGCGCGTATGACGCTGCACGGCGTGAACCACTGCGCAAGCGCGGATCCCGTTACGTCGCTGCTAGCCCATTTCGGGCCGGAAACTATCGACCCATTTTTCCGACGTGACGCAAGTCGGATTTGCGCCGTTTTTTGCGCCGATCGGCGGACTTTCCGCCGATAACGGAGAATTTCGCCCGAGATCTCCCTGTGGTTTTTAGCTTGCTATTTGGGTAAATCCCCAAACAACAAAAAAGCCTTGTCCATTGGGAAATAGTAGAAAACAGGTAACTATCTAACTTTGTGAAGAGTATTATTTTCCAAACTTACCTGCCTATTAATCTGTAAGGGAGTGAAGTGTAACATTATTGTGACATCACTGGACCGGTAAGAGTTTAATTTTCGAAATAGTCGACTGTTTCAGGCAGCAATTATTAGCTGTGCTTCCTCGAAGTATAATTCTTAAACTGACGACTTTGCCACATGGGGGAGAGGCAGATTCACCAAAGTCAGCTGCTTCCTTTCTTTTATGAGGCCCAAATTAAATAAAGCTAGTACGTGATTGTGTCATCGCACCCTGATCCAGATTTCTAAAGAAGGACCCCTCCACTTTCAGGCGGGTGCCCTTGGTAGCTTCTGAGAAGAAAAATGTAAATTGAAGGTGGCAGTTTAGCTGGCTAAATCTCCCGAGTTACTTTAAACACCTGTCAATTTGCCTGGTCAAAAACTCGAAGGAATTGTAGCTCTGCCTTCCTGAAAATGTTGCGTATGGTCACTGAAAGGGAGCTCTTGTGACAGAGAGGTGACCTCTGGGTCAGAAACTCCGGATTCAATTCCCACCTCAGGAGCGGGAAAAATTCCTTAATAAAAGCAAATTACTGCAGATGCTGGAATCTGAAACCAAAAGAGAAAATGCTGGAAAATCTCAGCAGGTCTGGCAGCATCTGAAGGGAAAGAAAAGAGCTAACGTTGCGAGTCCAGATGACCGTTTGTCAAGGAGAGTTTCCTTGTCAGCCGTACTGCAGAAGGCAATGCCTAACCACTGCAGCATGTTGCCAAGCACAATTGTGATGACTGGAAGACTTGACGAATATTGGGTTCTAAGTATTTGGTAATTTAAGGGTTAAAAGCCTGGGGTTAGAGTATGTTTGACTGCAGTGGTCATGTTTCCTTCAACAATAATTCTGTTTTGCAGGACCTGGGTGTTTTTAGCAGCCGCAAGGTGAAATTGACAAAGGAATGTGTTGTTCAGTCTAGGCTAATGGACTGTGGTTTGACTGTGAAAGTCCCTGGGGAGTTGAAGTGCTTTGCAGCCTGCAGAGATAAAAATTCTTTCAGCTTGCGGAGATTAGGTCATTGCTGGGTGGAGCCAAGGAAGGCGGAGGGACATTTTAAAAGCATCAGCGAGGTAGTTGGTGGAGAAACTTTGGAGGGTAGATTAGAATTCTGGGGCGGGATTCTCCAACCCCCGTCCGTCGGAGAATCCCCTGGGGGGGGCGGCGCGAATCCCATCCCACTGCCCCGACGCCTCCTGTCGTATTCTCCAATGCCGTTTTTCGGGCGGGGGCGGGGTTCACGCCACGCCGCTCGGTCCAAGCAATTGTCCGGGCACCAATGGGCCAAGAGGTCGTCTGCTTTTGGCCAGTCCCGCCGGCGTGGGTTACGTATGGTCCCACACAGGTAAGTCGGCTGGGGCGGTGCTCTGTGGGGCGCGGGGGGATCCGACCCCTGGGGGCGCCCCCACGGTGGCCTGGCCCGCAATCGGTGCCCAATGATCTGGGGGCGGGCCTGTGCCGTTGGGGCATTCCTTCTTTCTGCGCCGGCCCCTGTCGGGCTCCGCCATGGCCAGCGCAGAGAAGGGAAGCCGGCGCATGCGGCAAAACACACCGGCGGTTCCGCGCATGTGCAAGGTCATGCCGGCCCTTTGGCGCATGCGCGAACTTGCGCAGTCCCTTCGGCGCCATTTGGAGCGACACCAACCCCTCCGCCGTCCACCTAGCCCCCGAGACAGGTGAGAATTCCTCACCTTGGGGGCCCGTTGATGCTGGAGTCGTTGGCGCCGGTTTTCCTGCCGGCGTGGGGGCTTAGTCCCCGGAAAGGAGAATCCCAGCCCTGATCTGCCTGATGCTGGGTCCACAATTCTCCCACAGTAAGATAGCTTGAGAGCTGTATGTTTCTTTTTGTTTAATGGGAAATTGAGTAGTAGTGTTTAAGATGTAAATTGTAAGCTGTTCTTTTTGGGTGTGAAGTTAGCAAAGTTTAATATTGTATTCATAATAAAGTTTTGTTTTAAAAATAACCAAGCCCTATTTCTTCAAACAATCACTCCTGGAGAAAATCATTCTTTCAGCACAGTCTTTCAAATAAACTAAACTATTGGGGTTTTGGTCCAGTATCCTAGCCACTGTTGGGGTCTAGTCTGGGATTGTTTAATAATTATGGCCCAATCCAATGGAAGTCCATGGTTGTCAATGCTGTCTTGGGACGTGGTACCCAAAGGAGACTCTCTGAAAAGGTGCTGGCCTTTACCTCGAATGGTAGCAGTTCCTGTTGTGATGGTGATCCCACAATGATGCTCGTGGATCAGTCAAATTAATCAGTATCCCAAATTGTCAGATCTGAAAACAATGAGAAGAGTTTGGATCCCAAGAACTTCTTAATTAAGTCGTATGGAGTAATGATTTAGGAAGGAAACTAAAAAGGCCTGAACACTCAGCAGGGTGTTTTTTTCATTCAATGCGATTACCTCTTTGTAGAATCATAGAATGGTTCCATCGCATCCACTCACAGTTACTCATCTAGTCGCACACCCCTCCCATTGCCTGTGGTCTCCTGAAATTGGTTTTTGCAGGTATTTATCCAATTCTTTTGAAGGCCACAGTTGAATCTTCTTTCACCTCACTCTCAGTGGGTGCATCCCAGCTCCTGAATACTTGATACACAAGAGGTTTTCTTTATATTACCTCGGGTTCTTTTGCCAATCAACTTAAATCAGTGCCTTCTATTTCTCGACCTTCAACCAATGGGAACAGTTTCTCCCTGTCTACTCTGTCCAGGACCCCTTATGATATTGAACAACTCTATTGAATCTCCTTAAAGGATTATTTTGGAATCAATTCCTAATTGCAATCAGTGGCCCTGATAGTCGCTGCATGAATAGGCATTGGGAAAATACAGCAGCAGGCTCAGTGGAATAATTTAATGTCATTCAGTGCGGACTCATAGATGAACGTTGACCATGTGCCAGAGGCTGATTGACACTAATAAGAGTCGTACCCAGGGTGGAAGAGTTAAGAGAGGGGAGGAGAATTATTGAATGCTCTGTGCGTGCATTTTGACTTTGTGTATTATTACAATGTTTGCAGTGGCCACACAGAAATAGAGTTACAACAGGAGAATGCTTCTTCTTTAAGATGAAAGGAAAAATATGCATGCAGTGTTCTCAATGAGTCAGATCTCGCATAACAGACCTTACTTGGCTTAACCGATAGTCTTCCCTCTGGATTTATCTTCAGTCTTGTTAATTGTATGAAAAGGTTTGTGAGAATGCTAAGTGCGGATACACATGAAGATTGATGAACATAAGGGTAGATATCATCTACTTTCCATTCAAGAGTCAGTGTTTAGCTGCCCAGTAATCTGTAGAACTCTGATAATGGCCTGAGGAAAAGGTATCAGCCATCAGAATGGCAGATGTCCCGGGCTAATTGGCTCACAATGCCTTGCCAAATGCAAATTGTAGAAAGAATCCCAAAAGAACATTTCCCAAGAAAATGTTAAACTGTGTGTCCCCTTGTGGTTAATTAACTGTTTATTCCAAAGTTGTTGTGGGATTAAAAGAACTGTCAGGAATTAAACGAAGAGCCGGTAGCTCATAATGGCTTGCTTTAGTTTGATTCGATAACATATCCAGAGCAAGTGATCTTCCTGTAGTTTTGAAATGGATCAGGCTGGCTGAGATACTGGGAAATCTGCCAAGAGATGTTTTTTTTCCCCCAGTTCTCTTCCTGCCCCAAAAGGTACTGATTTACATTGCTACGAATAATTTCGTATTTTTAACAGTGCTTCAAAGTAATAACTAGGGTGGGGTATTATACATCACTTGACCATATCATGGAACCATAGAAATCTGACAGTGCAGAAGGAGGCCATTCGGCCCATTGAGTCAGCACCGACCCTCTGAAACAGCACCCTACCTAGGCCCACTCCCGTGCCCTATTCCCGTAACCCCACAAGACCACCCAACATAACCTAACCTGCACATCTTTGGACTGTGGGAGGAAACTGGAGCACCGGAGGAAACCCACGCAGACACGGTGAGAACGTGCAAACTCCACACAGTCACCCAAGGCCAGAATTGAACTGGGTCCCTGGCACCATGAGCACGCAGTGCCACCCACTTATGACTATCATGATTTAGTGTCATTCCCCTGCCTTTTCCCAGTACCCTGCACATCGTTTCTATGTCACTCAGCAAAGTTGCAATTTTTTAAAAAGGGAATAAGCCATCATATCAAGTGGGGGGTTTTTGCCCTCATACCAGTGTTCTGTCCTTTCACCAAAGGCAGGAACCAAGCATTTGTAAGAAGCAAATTGTTTCACTGCTTGTGCCCATTTCGGCCAAAGAGTCAGATTGCCAAATTAATCACAACTGGACTTTAACACTACATAAAAACAATTATGATAACAGCCTTTAAAAGTGGGAGGATCAATGAATAAAACTATTTTTAGTGTGAAAAGGAATCCTTGGTTTTACAAATAATGACTGACAGCATAAAGGAAGAGAAATGAGAATAAGTCTATCAAAACCATTCACTAGACTGTGGTTTGAATAGTCCACAGAATCCTATTTATGCATGTGCGTGGGATTTCCAGTAAAAGACGCCAATTACCTAAATCCTTAAGGGGCACCCTGAGCCTTCGTAGATCACATGCTCAGTTGTCCTACTTTAGAAGGCATATAAGAATCAGAGTAAAGAAGAGACTCACCAAGATATCAGTGATAGAAAAATGTGATGTGATGAGAGTCTAGAGAAATAAGCTACTTTCATTAAAAGCAAAGTTTTTATAATTATTTTACGGGATATGTCATTTATTGATTTCTTGCCCATCCCTTGTTGCCCCCCAAAAGGTGGTGGTGAGCTACTTTCTCGAACCATTGTAGGCCCCTGAGTGTAGATACACCCACAGAGCTGTTAGGGAGGGAATTCCAGGATTTTGGACCAGCGACAGTGAAGGAACATCAATATATTTCCAAGTCAGGATGGTGAATGACTTGGAGGGGAACCTCCAGGTGGTAGTGTTCCCATGTACCTGCTGTCCTTGTCCTTCTAGATGGCAGTGGTCGTGGGTTTGGAAGGTGCTGTCTAAGGAGCCTTGTTGAGTTTCTGCAGTGCATGTTGTGGATTACACACCGCTGCCGCTGTTTGTTGGTGGTGGAGGGGGTGAATGTTTGTGGGTGGGGTGCTAATCAAGCGGGCCGCTGTCCTGGATGGTGTCAAGCTTCTCCAGTTGCTGGAGCTGATCTTATCCAGGCAAGTGGGGAGTATTCCATCACACTCTTGCCTTGTGCCTTGTAGTTGGTGGACAGGCTTTGCGGGTCAGGAGGTGAGTTACTCGCTGCAGGATTCCCAGCCTCTGACCTGCTCTTGTAGCCGCAGTATTAATATGGCTAGTCCAGTTCAATTTCTGGTCAATGGTAACCCCCAGAAAGTTAAAACATTCAGTCTAATTATTTAAAGTTAGGGCACCTTTTGAAAAGTTGAATGGAAAGAATTAGTTCCACTGGCCAGTGAATCAATTGAAGACATTGATTTAAGATGATTACAAAAAAATGAAGTAGAAGTTATTTTTAGTAGAGTTTATTATTGCATGCCAAGAAGGGAGTGAAGCAGAGACAATCTATAAAAGCTATTAAAAGGGAAAAGATAAATACGTTTGAAATTACCCTGTATATTTATAGGAATATCTTGATGGAATTGAAGAATGAAGTGCATATCTCCTACTCGAACGCTGGCCTGGATATGATGAGCCGGATGCCAGATGACGTTCCTCTGTAGTATAAATTCTCTAACAGCTTGCTCCAGTTACCAAAATACCTATGAGAAAAGACCCCAGCCATTAAAAAAATAAACCAATTGTCAGGATATCACTCAGGGAGAATATTGTTTAGTTTTCTTAACAGAAGAAGGAGGCATATGACATGCATAGCCAGCTGGGATCAAGTGGATCCCTTGCAGAGTATAGAGGTTGTTGGAGTAGAGTTAAGAGAGAAATCAGGAGGGCAAAAAGGGGACATGAGGTTGCTTTGGCAGATAAGGCAAAAGAGCATGCAAAGTGCTTCTACAAATACATAAAGGGCAAAAGAGTAACTAGGGAGAGAGTAGGGCCTCTTAAGGATCTACAGGGTCATCTATGTGCGGATCTAATAGTGATGTCTTGAGGAGTGTACATGTTACAGAAATGGAGGTGCTGGAAGTCTTAAAGCGCATCAAGTTGATTAATCCCCGGGACTGATGAAATGAAAAATGAAATGAAATGAAAATCGCTTATTGTCACAAGTCGGCTTCAAATGAAGTTACTGTGAAAAGCCCCTAGTCGCCACATTCCGGCGCCTGTTCGGGGAGGCTGGTATGGGAATTGAACCATGCTGCTGGCCTGCCTTGGTCTGCTTTAAAAGCCAGCTCTTTAGCCCTGTGCTAAACCAGCCCCTTCATATATCCCAGGACGTTGTGGGAGGCTAGGAAGGAAATTGCGGATCCCCTAGCAGAGATATTTGAATCGCCGACAGCCACAGGTGACGTGCCTGAAGATTGGAGGGTAGCAAATGTTGTGCCTTTGTTTAAGAAGGGCTGCAGGGAAAAGCCTGGGAACTACAGACCGGTGAGCCTACACCTGTGGTGGGTAAGTTGTTGGAAGGTATTGTGAGAGACAGGATCTACAGGCATTTTGAGAGGCAAGGACTAATTAAGGACAGTCAGCATAGCTTTGTGAGTGGAAAATCGTATCACCACTTTGATTGAGTTTTTTGAAGGAGTAACCAAGAAGGTAGATGAGGGCATTGCATTCGACGTTGTCTACGTGGACTTTAGCAAAGCCTTTGACAAAGTACCACATGGTAGGTTGTTGCATAAGGTTAAATACCACGGGATCCAGGGTGAGGTAGCCAATTGGGTACAAAATTGGCAGAGGGCATTTGGTGTCTGGAATTCATGCCGAGTTGGTGGTGGAGGCAGAGACCCTAAACTCTTTTAAACCTGGATTTGCATCTTAAGTGCACTAAGCTATAGGGCTATCCACCGGGTGCAAGAAGGTGGAATTAGAAAGGGCACCTGGATGTCCTCGGGATGGCATAGACCATTAGGGCCGAATGGCCTCCTTCTGTGCAATAACTTTTCTATGGTTCTATGATTCTAATCATTCCTTAACCATGGAAATTCCAGACAATATAATCCTCATTTATGTTCAGATTCCAGCATATGCAGTAATTTGATTTTTTTCCTCTTTGATGTAATTTATCCTTGTAATCGAACCATTTGAGTCCAGATACCATTCTGCTAAACTATCTTTCTTTTTTAAAATAAATGTTAATTCGTGAGAACAAAGCTCAACCATTTTTTATTGCTCAGCCCTAATTAGCATTGAGAAGGTAAGCTGCCTTGAACCGTTGCGACCCATGTGGGGCAGTGCTCTAAATAAGGGAACAGATCAGTAAGTTAGTAAGAGAGGATCTTAGATCAAAGGATCAAGATATAGAATCAATGTGGGCGAAGCTAAAAAACAGCAAGGGCAGCAAGGACTGGGAGTTGTTTATAGGCCACCAAACTGTACTGCCAAAGTTAAGGTTGGTATAAATCAGCAAATTAGAGGAGGATGTAATGAGCATAATACAATAATAATGGATGACTTCGATTTACAGATAAACTGGGTTAACTAAATCGGCACTAATGTTCTGGAGCAGGAATTCCTGGGGTTTGTATGAGATGGGTTTCTGGAAGGCAGCACGGTGGCGCAGTGGTTAGCACTGCTGCCTCACGGCGCCGTGGCCCCAGGTTCAATCCCGCCTCTGGGTCACTGTCAGTGTGGAGTTTGCATATTCTCCCCATTTCTGCATGGGTTTCACCCCCACAACCCAAAGATGTGCAGGTTAGGTGGATTGACCACCCTAAATTGCTCCTTAATTGGAAAAAAAAATAATTGGGTACTCTGAATTTAAAAAAACAAAAAATCGCGCCCAGAATATTTCTTAAATGTCGAGAGATTGGGAAATGCAGATGTCCAAAGGGACCTGGGTGTCCTCGTTAATAAATGTCACCATAAGTTAGCATGTAAGTGCCACCAACAACTAGGAAGGCGCCAAAGAGTGGAGTGAACCACTCCGGCATCGGGCCCCGATCGCGGGCCAGGCCACCGTGGGCGCCCCTCCCGGGGAACGATCCACCTGCATCCCCCGAGGACCCCGCTAACCGCCCTCCAAGCCAGGTCCCGCCGGTATGGACCTTGTCTATTTCACGCCGGCGGGACTGGCCGAAAACGGGTGGTCGCTCGGCACATCGGGGCCCGGAGAATTGCCGGGGGGGGGGGGGGGGCCTCTGCCAACGGCCCCGACCGGCACGGCGCGATCCCCGCCCCCGCCCGAAAACTGGCGGCGGAGAATTCGGCAGCCGACGTCGGAGCGTTGGGGCAGGATTCACGCTGCCCCGGCGACACTCCAACCCGTCTGGAGGTCGGAGAAACCCGCCCAAGATGTTTCCCCTGTTTGGGAGATATCCAGGCGCATAATCTCAAGGTAAGGGTCGGCCATTTAAGACTGAGATGAGGAGGAATTTCCTCACTCATAGGGTGGTGAAACTGTGGAATCATGTTGACCATTATGGGTTATGGGCCAAGTGCGGGCAACTGGGACTAGCTTAATGGTAAAAACTGGGCGGCATGGACTGGTTGGGCCGAAGGGCCTGTTTCCATGCTGTAAACTTCTATGATTCTATTTTCAAAACAGAAATTGATAGATTTTTGGAGACTATGACATCAAGGGATATGGAGATAGTGCATGAAACTGGAGTTGAGTAGATGGTTATCCATGAGCTAATTGAATGGCAGAGCAGGCTCGACAGGCTAAATGGCCTACTTTTTTTTCATTTGTTCATGGCATGTGGGCGTCGTTGGGTGGGCCAACATCCCTGAGGGCTATTCAGAGTCAACCACATTGCTGTGGATCTGGAGTCACGTGTAGGCCAGACCAGGGAAGAGCGAAGGATTTCCTTCCCTTTTAGTGAAGTGGATGAGTTTTTACGGCAATCAACAATGGTTTCACGTTCATGGTTTCCAGATTTTTATTGAATTCAAATTTCACCAGCTGCCATGGTGGAGATTTGAATCCGAGTCCACAGAGCATCACCCTGGATTACTAATCCATTGACCATACCACTATATCACCGCCTCCCTCCCCCCATACACCTCCTACTCCTGTTCCTGTTCCCCGCTGGGTCACTATCTGTGTGGAGTCTGCACGTTCTCCCCGTGTCTGTGTGGGTTTCCTCCGGGTGCTCCGGTTTCCTCCCACAATCCAAAAATGTGCAGGCTAGGTGGATTGGCTATGCTAAATTGCCCTTCGTGTCTAAAAACGGTTAGATGGGGTTACGGGGATAGGGTGGAGGTGTGGGGATAGATAGCGTGCAGACTCGATGGGCCGAATGGCCTCCTTCTGCACTGTAAATTCTGTGATTCTATGTTTTGATGTTCCATCAGAAGTGTCAAAATGAGGGACATAAACTGTCAAAGGGACTGAAAAGATTTGTGAATAGCCTCTTATTCGTTAAGTTAGCTGGTACTTGCTGAGTGCAGACTCTAAGGAACGTCCACGAGGCAATTTTGATCTCATTTATAAAGAGAGAAACAAGTCAACTGCTTGGCCAAATAAAGTTGTGATACGAATAGGGGGAACTTAAAAGAAAGAATGTAAAATAAACTTTGTTTTTGGTGTGGGGCGGGGTGGGGGAGAGACTGTGACGTCTCGAAGAACAAAATATTACCATTCCCAATATAATTCAAATCTTCAGTTTATGATTTAGATTAAAGTGCAACAACAATCAGTGAGTTTCAATTAGTACCGATGTCCTCTGTCGATCAATGGTCTGGGAAATAGTGGTGGAATGTATTACGCAAAGCTAATTTGAAACAAAATACCCATTACTATGATAAAGAAGGGGAGATTTAGTTCAGAACAGTGACTCTTTAGAAATTGAATAACTTTATAAGTCAAACCGCATGTCACACGGGATGGGCGTTTTCTGTGGCTTGGTGGCATCCTTTGTTTTGTAATGCTCGTATGAATTCTCTTGGGGTGCTGCATTGCATTAAAGGCACAATATAAATTGCTGCTGTTATCTATATTTTAGTTGTCAGTGGCCTCAGGCAATATTTTACCATTTATCTTGACTTTTCTTGCTTATGTTAGACTGTAACCCCAGAAAATATAGTGGCGAGATTTCCTTTTCCTTTAGTCATTCACCGGTATGGCCAGCATTTATCGCCCATCCCTAATCGCCCTTGAAGTGAGAGACTTGCTAGGTCATTTCAGAGGGCATTCAAGAGTCAACCACATTGGAAGACTCGGAAGTTCAGTATCCTTATGCAAAGGCTCAGCTTTTACAGACTGTAAGCTCTTTATAGTGTCAGCAGTGAACAATTTACACTGCATTGTACTCTTCTCCCTGTTCTTCGAATTCAGAATGCCTTTCTGAAGAAGTTGAGGAAACAACTGTAGTACTACAGTTATTACTGATGTCTGGTGCAAAACAATTTTGCCCACAGTGAAATTCTCCGTCGACGGGATCCTCCACTAACGCCCGTGGATTTCCCGACGGAGTGGGGGTGCCCACCATGGTAAACCCCATTGGCCGGCTGCTGGGACGGAGGATCCCGCTGCCGGCGGGGGCGCGCCACAGCAGAAAACGGGTATGGTGGGACGTAGCATCCCGCCCAAACATTTTTAAAAAGTTGTTAAAAAAAAGAATCTAGGGAGCGTAGATGTAAACTACTAAACTTGACAGACCGTAGGAATATTAGTTGTAAACACATTAGTGTTTGCGTGAAATCCTTTTGCTCCTTAACGGGATGGATAACCTGTTGTTGGAAATAGATGAATGAACACATGGCCAAAGGTGGACAGAGGCAGCAAGAAAGAACAAGGCAGCCTTGAGAATGACCACAAACTGGGCTCTGGCAAAATAGAGGACGATGAACTTTCATAGCAGCAGTGTTCCAAATTCCACCAGATATTCTGTCAGAGATTTGGTCTCCAGTCACTCACATAAACAAACCTTCCATTTCCTATAGTCTTAATGCTATTACTGTCCAGGAGCTAAATTAAGTGATAGCCTGGCCTAAGGAGCATTAAATCCCCTCTATCTGTGAATACTGTGCTGTAAACACACAGCTCCCTGTCACATGCTTACACTTTTCTTCATTCTTTCATGGGGAGTGTTGTTGGCCAGGCCAGAATTTGTCAATTGTAGACCAAACCCGGATGGGTTTTCATAACAATCGGCGACAGTTTCATGGTCACTAATTTTCAATTCCAAGTTTATTCATTTGAATTCTACCAGATGCCATGGTGGGATTTGAACCCATGTTCCCAGGGCATTAGCCTGGGTCACCAGTCCATTGACATTACCACTGTGACACCGCTGCCCCTTAAAGAGGGAGTGGAAATTACCCTAGTGAGATGAAACATAATTGTGAATGCACGGTAGAAGAGAGAGGCCTTGATGGGAGGAGAAGGCCATTGAGGGGGACTGAGAGGGAGTTGACAGTGTCGGGGGTGGGCCGTGGGTGGGCTCTGATGGCCAAGGGTTGGTCAGGTAGATACATTCAGTGGAAAGGCAATTACTTTCTGATCCAGTATCCCTAACCTTAGTTTAGATTCGACAGTTCCAACGCGCCACAGCGAAAAACCGCACCGACCTCCTCAGAAGACAAACATGGGACACAACCGACAGAATACCCTTCGTCGTCCAGTACTTCCCCGGAACGGAGAAACTACGTCATCTTCTTCACAGCCTTCAACGCGTCATTGATGACGATGAACATCTTGCCAAGGTCATCCCCACACCCCCACTACTTGCCTTCAAACAACCGCGCAACCTCAAACGAACCATTGTTTGCAGCAAACTACCCAGTCTTCAGAACAGTGACCACGACACCACACAACCCTGCCTTGGCAATCTCTGCAAGACGTGCCAGATCATTGACATGGATACCACTATTACACGTGAGAACACCACCCACCAGGTACGCGGTACGTTCTTGTACGACTCGGCCAACGTTGTCTACCTCATACGCTGCAGGTAAGGATGTCCCGAAGCATGGTACATTGGCGAGACCATGCAGACGCTGCGACAACGAATGAACGGACATCGCGCAACAATCACCAGGCAGGAATGTTCCCTTCCAGTCGGAGAACACTTCAGCAGTCAAGGGCATTCAGCCTCTGATCTCCGGGTAAGCGTTCTCCAAGGCGGCCTTCAGGACGCGCGACAACGCAGAATCGCCGAGCAGAAACTTATAGCCAAGTTCCGCACACATGAGTGCGGCATCAACCGGGACCTGGGATTCATGTCACATTACATTCATCCCCCACCATCTGGCCTGCGAAATCCTACCAACTGTCCTGGCTTGATGTAATTCACACCTCTTTAACCTGGGGTTACCCCATCTCTGGATCTGTAAAGATTTAATCACCTGCTAATGGTCGCATTCCAAGCATTGTTTGGCATCTTTGAATTTGTCTATATATGTGTTTCTGGAACATACCTCTTCATTCACCTGAGGAAGGAGCAGCGCTCCGAAAGCTAGTGACATCTAGCTTTAACCTGGTGTTGTAAGACATTGTACTGTGCTCACCCCAGTCCAACGCCGGCATCTCCACATCATTAGTTTAGATTAACATGGCAATCTCTGCAAGACGTGCCAGATCATCGACATGGATACCACTATTACACGCGAGAACACCACCCACCAGGTACGCGGTACATACTCTTGCGACTCGGCCAACGTTGTCTACCTCATACGCTGCAGGAAAGGATGTCCCGAAGCGTGGTACATTGGCGAGACCATGCAGACGCTGCGACAACGAATGAACGGACATCGCGCAACAATCAGCAGGCAGGAATGTTCCCTTCCAGTCGGGGAACACTTCAGCAGTCAAGGGCATTCAGCCTCTGATCTCCGGGTAAGCGTTCTCCAAGGCGGCCTTCAGGACGCGCGACAACGCAGAATCGCCGAGCAGGAGCTTATAGCCAAGTTCCGCACGCATGAGTGCGGCCTCAACCGGGACCTGGGATTCATGTCGCATTACATTCATCCCGCACCATCTGGCCTGCGAAATCCTACCAACTGTCCAGGCTTGGTACAATTCACACCTCTTTAACCTGGGGTTACCCCATCTCTGGATCTGTAAAGATTTAATCACCTGCTAATGGTCGCATTCCAAACATTGTTTGGCATCTTTGAATTTGTCTGTATATGTGTTTCTGGAACATACCTCTTCATTCACCTGAGGAAGGAGCAGCGCTCCGTAAGCTAGTGACATCGAAACAAACCTGTTGGACTTTAACCTGGTGTTGTAAGACTTCGTACTTAGTTTAGCAGGAAGCTCGGCCAACCAGAGTAAAGATAAAATGATGAATGCAAATGAGATAGGCAGTCTCATTAGAATATTTAAAGGGCCAAACCACCTCCTTGGAATAAGTTAATTGCTTGCTCCCTCTGATGGTGCCTCTGCTGAAAGTGGAACCGGGTGGGTTAGAGGTGGCGATGGAGGTCATGATTCAGACTTCTCACGACCCACATTTATCCATTTTGGGGGGTAGATGAGGGGTGAAATTCTCCTCATTATGTCCATGCAATGATTAACTTTGCAAGTGGAACCACATGATTGATAAAGTTTTAGAAATGGAAGAATCTATTTCCCTCCAGTTGTCAATGTTAACATTGAGGTAAAGCGCTGACACATTTTAGTCAGTTCTCAGAGTCTGGGTGGAACCAGCAAGGCCGGTATTTATTCCCCATCTCTTCTTGAAACATTGACATGCATACATTGAAAGTACTGCCAGAAGTAGTGAATTCCAGAATTTTGACCCAGTGACAATAGAGGAACAGCAATATCCATAGGAACAAGAAGCCTCTTAATGCATGTTCCACTATTCAGTAAGACCGTGCCTAATCTGTATCCTAAATCCATCCTCCCAACGTTTCTCCATGTCCTTTTATACGTATTGCTATTAAAGAACCTACCAAACCCAGGTTTCAAATTATTAATTTACATTTGGGAACTTAGAAACATAGGAAATCGGAGCAGGAGTAAGCCATTCGGCCCCTCGAGCCTGCTCTCCCATTCAACTAAATCATGATTAATCTTCGACCTCAATGCCATTTCCCCGGGCTATCCCCACATTTCTTGATATCTTTAATATGTAGAAATCTATCGATTTCTGTCCTGAACATACTCAATGACTGAGCCTCCACAGCACTCTGGGGTAGACAATTCCTGAGATCTACCATTCTCGACATTGAGAAATTCCTCCTCCTCTGAGTACTAAATGGCCAACCTCTTATTCTGAGGCTGTGCTCCCTGGTTCTGGCACCCCCCCCCCCCCCCCCCACCCACCCTCCATATTGTATTCCATCTGGCTAATTCCCCTTGCAGCCTCTTTGCACCATCCTCACCGTGGTGATATGCATCAATGTAAATACACAAGGGGTTAATGTAAATACACTGAGACTAAATAAACAGTAGAGGGAGCACCAGAGACATCATGACACACAGACATTCAACCAATTGGTAAGTAAGATAGGACACAACCAATGAGCAGTCAAGACACACCCAGAGGTGACACTACCACAAGGGGCTACCCATATAAAAGGACAGGGCCCACATGCTCTTCCTCTTTCCATAGGCGACACTCAGAGACACAGGGGCAGATCAGGGAAGCGTCACACCCACCGCATGGAATAGAGCAGACTGGTTAGTTAGATCGAGTTACTACAGTAAGATTAGCAGGAGAGTCGAGCCCAAGTAGGAGAGTTGTTAACTGTTCAATAAAAGTGTTAAATCTATCTCCAAGTCTCAACCTTCCTTTGTCAGAGTATACATCAGGTCTCCACAACCCAATACTTGAATAGCTGCAGAAGGAAAATAAACTGGAAAATGATTCTTTAAAAATGGAAAATGCATGAAACCTCACCTCTGATGGTCAATCACTGATGTTTTTTATGCAAGCTAAATAGCCAAGCTGTGCACAGCAGGATCCCACAGACAATAGGCAAATTAAGAAGTCACCAGATGTTTGATTTTCTTAAAGAATTGTGTTGTTTGTGGGAGCAATGTTGGCCAGCTGCTGGTCTTTAAATAGTATAAACACTGCACTTGGGTGCCTAGATTAGGTGCTCGGGTCTCTGGCGTGGGACTGTGGAGCTGAATTTTTCGAATTCAGGGGAGAGTTGGTGACCCTGAGCCAAGGCAGTCAAGTTGGGGGGTTGGGAGCTTAACCTTGAGCAAGCAGTCCAGGCAAATACTTTACTGCAACACTAAGACAGTAGGACATTGGGCAGGATTTTCTGGCTCCGACCGCGGCAGGCATCGTCGCGGGCAGGATGGGAAAACTTGGGCAGCTATTCAGCTCTCCAAATTTTTCCAGTCTCGCCCGCGATTTTGCCCACTGCAGGTGGGACGGGAGAATCCCGGACGTTGTTGAAGGGGTTAACTTGTGGCCGCTATTTAAGGAGAAGCAGAGGATTCCTCCCCACCACACCAACCGATAATTATCTCTCAGACAGCATCACTGAAAACACAGTGGTTGCCACGTAAAACAAGGTGAGGTAAATTTATAGATCTTTGAATAAATTAACAGTTCTGTGCATAAGAAAATAATAATTTCCATTGAGAATGCTGATTTTTATGTATGTTTTGAGCTGCAAAGACCTCCCTAACTTGCATTGTGTCACGCTGCTAGACCCCATCGTGACAATGCTACAACAACACCTTACATGCATTACTACTTCACAGGAATTTTATACAGAATTTAACACCGAGCCACATACGGAGATATTAGGGCAGATGGCCAAAGCGGTAGGTTTTAAGGAGCGTCTTAAAGGAGGAAAGCAAGATGACACGATGGGCAAAGGGCCTCTTTCTGTGCTGTAAAACCATTTGACCCTATGGAGAGACACAGAGGTCGGGAGAAAATTCCAGTGGTCTGGGGGCCGGCCGGTAGAAGGAACGGCCATCAACGGTGAAGCAATTACAATTGGGAATGCACAAGAGGTCGGAATTAGAGGAGGACGGATATCCCGGAAGGTTTTGCAGGCTGGAGCAGATTACAGAGAAAGGGAGGGGAAAGGCCATGGAGGGATTCGGAAACAAGGATGAGAATTTTAAAATCAAGACATTGCTTGACTGAGTGTTGGTGTAGTACGAGCACAGGGTCGATAGGTGAATGGGACTGGTGCAAATAAGGACACGGACAGCAGAGTTATGGATGACCTCATGTGTTGAGGAAGTGTCCGTTTACACATTCAAAACAACCTTTGCTCAGTAAACTCCCGTAACTTCCAGTGTACCGGCAGTTGAGTCGGTTTGCTACACCCGCTTGTAGTTACTTAATTTGAAATCCAACCAGTCCTATCTCACCTGACCGTCTGGCTTAGGCCAGGTGAGAGATGTACCATGGGTTTGCATGGCCTTCTGACCAGGGTCATAGCATCGAAGGTAAGGAAGGCACATCCTCTTTTTACGGCACTGGGGAGGTTGGAGGGCTTGCGGGGTGGGGGGTGCCGGCTGGGTTGGGTTGGTCGGGCAGGGGGAAGGTAATCGGTGGGGGTAGTGTGGTGTGGTGGAGAATCTCGTGGGGCAATCGTGGGATAGGGAGTCACTTAGGGGAGGTATCAGGTCATGTTGTGAGGGTTAGGGGAGATCATAGAATATCATAGAATCCCCAGAGATCAGATGGAGGTCATTCAGCCCATCAAGCTTGCACCGACCATGTGAAAGAGCACCTGATCTCGGCTCACTCCCCCGTCCTATCCCCGTAACCCCATCTAACCCTTGGACCCTAAGGGGTAATTTAGCGTAACCTGCAAATCTTTGGGCTGTGGGAGGAATCTGGAGCACCCAGAGGAAACCCACGCAGACAGGGAGAGGATGTGTAAACTCCACGCAGACAGTCATCCAAGGTCGGAATTGAACGTGGGTCCCTGACGCTGCGAGGCAGCAGCACTAACCCACTGTGCCACCGTGCATCCCAGTGCTCCCATCAATCAAAATTTAGAAGGGGTTTTAATTCTATTAACGTTATCAGGATAGCTATTATTGTATGATAGTCGGAACTGTCTGCGGTTTGTGATGTAGATATATAATCTTTCATTGTCAAAAGTATGAAGTTACTGTGAAAAGCCCCTAGTCGCCACATTCTGGCGCCTGTTCGGGTAAGCTGGTCCGGGAATTGAACCGGCGCTGCTGGCCTTGTTCTGCATTACAAACCAGCTGTCTAGCCCACTGAGCTAAAATGTAAGTTGCACTTTCAGGGCGGCACTTTCCAGGTCGTTAGCACAGCTGCCTCACGGCGCCAAGGACTTGGGTTTGATTCCGGCAGTCTAATCCCCACAACCCAAAGATGTGCAGGGTGGACGGATTGGCCAAGCTAATTGTCCCTTAATTGGAAAAACGTTTTTAAAAATTGCAATTTCGAATGGTTTCCAGTGCAGGGCAATTACCCAAAAGGAAATTTGAATTCACGGGCAATTGGCATGCAATCCTTACTGGAATCCCCTGCACATCTTGGGGTGCTCCTCAGTTACACTGTGCTGGAGCTCAGAAGCTACGGGCTTCACTTTCTCTTGAAACTGGGTGGATCTTTCCAGAGAAAATGCAGTTCATTGAATGGAAATGACCTTCCCTGGACTTGGTCTCCCTCATGAGAAATTAATTATCTTTTTGTTTCATTATTGGTTGTGCCGTGGGTGAAACCTATGCGGAAACATAAAATAATATTAACTGAGCCCATCTATTTATTAACTGTTTGTGAGCCCACAGAATGAGTGTTCAGTTTCATAGTCTATTGTCAATGCAAAACCTTAAAGGTTCTGAAGTTCTCAAATGCGCTGTAATATTGATTAAACCTGCCCAATTTGAAGGCCATTCTTGCTTATCAAGGGTAAACCCCATAAAAACAACTTAAAAGCTTATCTTTAAAACTTAGCCATACTGTTTTGATATACCGGCTGTAAGATAAGCTAGTGTTTGTTCTTTGCGTTTGAAGCCCCTCTCTGTCTGCATTTCGTTCCATTGTGGAATCTGTTGCAATTTGAGTAGTATATGCTAGATTTGTCAGCAAAGGCATCATTTAATCCGACTCAAGACACTTCCGCCCTCCCTTCCGCATTCACATGTTGTTTTGCAAAACCATCGATTTTAAACCGCCGCAATAAAAATAGCCTAACTTGTCCTTGTGCTAAATATGCTGACAAAACATGAAAGTACAATCGCAAATGATTTAAGTAAACCCACTCATTTCCACGGGCACCTGTTGGACTGTCTGCAATTTCTGAAAAGATTTTTGTCGAAGAAAATAGCTGATTGTTGCATTGGTTCTGCTGATTTGGAAAAGAAAGAAAGACTTTTTGAATGCTGAGGGCAGCTCGAAACGCACACATGTACTGCTTGCTCGATTAGAGAAACAAAGGTTCAGACTTAACCCTACGTCACTCTGAAGCAGGTCGTAGTCTTAATCCAGTGTCTACAATATAATCATGAGCAAAAGCACCACATGTGCGGCACGGTAGCACAGTGGTTAGCACTGTTGCTTCACAGCGCCTGGGTCCCAGGTTCGATTGCCAGCTTGGCGCACTGTCTGTGCGGAGACTGCATGTTCTCCCCGTGTCTGTGTGGATTTCCTCGGATTTCCTACCACAAGTCCCAAAAGACGTACCTGTTAGGCGAATTGGAAATTCTGAATTCTCCCTGTGTGTACCCGAACAGGCGCCATAATGTGGCGGCTGGGGGCTTTTCACAGTAACTTCATTGCAGTGTAATGTAAGCCTACTTGTGACAATAATAAAGATTATCATTAGTAAAAAAAAGTGAATTGTTCAACAGAATGAAAAAGTAGTTTCTCCCACTCTTGAGCAGAGGTCTTATCAGCCATGTGTCAAAACGTGTAAGTGTTTGGATAGAACTTGATTTTGTGCAATAGTGTAAAATGGCGAAATGCAAGGGCACAGTCCATCTCATATTCCTCTCAATTTCGATTTCCATTGACTTTGATGGAAACTGTAAAGATGTAAAGCAGTTTCTTGATTCCCTGCTGCACAAAATCAACATCCATCCCTTTGTATCACAGCTGTCATTGCGGGTTCCATTGGATCAGGATTGTCACTGGGAGTTGGGCAGGATCAGGACTGTCACTGGGGGTTGGGCAGGATCGGGACTGTCACTGGGAGTTGGGCAGGATCAGGAGTGTCTCTGGGAGTTGGGCAGGATCAGGACTGTCACTTGGAGTTGGGCAGGATCGGGACGGTCACTGGGAGTTGGGCAGGATTGGGACTGTCACTGGAAGTTGGGCAGGATCATGCCTGTCACTGGGAGTTGGGCAGGGTCGGGACTGCCACTGGGAGTTGGGCAGGATCGGGACTGTCACTGGGGGTTGGGCAGGATCGGGACTGTGACTGGGAGTTGGGCAGGATCGGGACTGTCACTGGGAGTTGGGCAGGATCATGCCTGTCACTGGGAGTTGGGCAGGATCGGGACTGTCACTGGGAGTTGGGCAGGATCAGGACTGTCACTGAGAATTGTGCAGGATCAGGAGTGTCTCTGGGAGTTGGGCAGGATCATGCCTGTCACTGGGAGTTGGGCAGGGTCGGGACTGTCACTGGGAGTTGGGCAGGACCGGGACAGTCACTCGTAGTTGGGCAGGATGGGGACTGTCACTGGGAGTTGGGCAGGATCGGGACTGTCACTGGGAGTTGGGCAGGATCGGGACTGTCACTGGGAGTTGGGCAGGATCATGCCTGTCACTGGAAGTTGGGCAGGATCGGGACTGTCACTGGGAGGTGGGCAGGATCGGGACTGTCACTGGGAATTGTGCAGGATCAGGAGTGTCTCTAGGAGTTGGGCAGGATCAGGACTGTCACTGGAAATTGGGCAGGATCGGGATTGTCACTGGGAGTTGGGCAGGATCAGGACTGTCACTGGGAATTGGGCAGGATCGGGATTGTAACTGGGAGTTGGGCAGGATCAGGACTGTCACTGGGAGTTGGGGCAGGATTGGGACTGTCACTGGGAGTTGGGGCAGGATCGGGACTGTCACTGGGAATTGGGCAGGATCGGGATTGTCACTGGGAATTGGGCAGGATCGGGACTGTCACTGGGAGTTGGGCAGGATCGGGATTGTCACTGGGAGTTGGGCAGGATCAGGACTGTCACTGGGAGTTGGGAAGGATCGGGACTGTCACTGAGAGTTGGGCAGGATCAGGATTGTCACTGGGAGTTGGGCAGGATCGGGACTGTCACTGGGAGTTGGGCAGGATCGGGATTGTCACTGGGAGTTGGGCAGGATGAGGACTGTCACTGGGAGTTGGGCAGGATCGGGACTGTCACTGGGAGTTGGGCAGGATCGGGACTGTCACTGGGAGTTGGGCAGGATCGGGACTGTCACTGGGAGTTGGGCAGGATCGGGACTGTCACTGGGAGTTAGGCAGGATCTGGACTGTCACTGGGAGTTGGGCAGGATCATGCCTGTCACTGGGAGTTGGGCAGGATCGGGACTGTCACTGGGAGTTGGGCAGGATCAGGACTGTCACTGGGAATTGTGCAGGATCAGGAGTGTCTCTGGGAGTTGGGCAGGATCAGGACTGTCACTAAAAATTGGGCAGGATCGGGATTGTCACCTGGAGTTGGGCAGGGTCGGGACTGTCACTGAGATTTGGGCAGGATCAGGACTGTCACTGGGAATTGGGCAGGATCGGGATTGTCACTGGGAGTTGGGCACGATCAGGACTGTCACTGGGAGTTGGGGCAAGATCGGGACTGTCACTGGGAGTTGGGGCAAGATCGGGACTGTCACTGGGAATTGGGCAGGATCGGGACTGTCACTGGGAGTTGGGCAGGATCGGGACTGTCACTGGGAGTTGGGCAGGATCAGGACTGTCACTGGGAGTTGGGCAGGATCAGGACTGTCACTGGGAGTTGGGCAGGATCATGCCTGTCACTGTGAGTTGGGCAGGATCGGGACTGTCACTGGGAGTTGGGCAGGATCAGGACTGTCACTGGGAATTGTGCAGGATCAGGAGTGTCTCTGGGAGTTGGGCAGGATCAGGACTGTCACTAGAAATTGGGCAGGATCGGGATTGTCACTTGGAGTTGGGCAGGGTCGGGACTGTCACTGAGATTTGGGCAGGATAAGACTGTCACTGGGAATTGGGCAGGATCGGGATTGTTACTGGGAGTTGGGCACGATCAGAACTGTCACTGGGAGTTGGGGCAGTATCGGGACTGCCACTGGGAATTGGGCAGGATCAGGATTGTCACTGGGAGTTGGGCAGGATCGGGACTGTCACTGGGAATTGGGCTGGATCGGGACTGTCACTGGGAATTGGGCAGGATCGGGATTGTCACTGGGAGTTGGGCATGATCAGAACTGTCACTGGGAGTTGGGGCAAGATCGGGACTGTCACTGGGAGTTGGGGCAGTATCGGGACTGTCACTGGGAATTGGGCAGGATCAGGATTGTCACTGGGAGTTGGGCAGGATCGGGATTCTCACTGGGAGTTGGGCAGGATCGGGACTGTCACTGGGAGTTGGGCCGAATCGGGACTGTCACTGGGCTTGGGCAGAATCGGGAATGTCACTGGGAGTTGAGCAGGACCGGGACTGTCACTGGGAGTTGGGCAGGATCGGGACTGTCACTGGGAGTTGGGCAGGATTGGGACTGTTATTGGGAGTTGGGCTGGATCGGGACTGTCACTGGGAGTTGGGCACGTTCGGGATTGTCACTGGGAGTTGAGCAGGATCGGGATTGTCACTGGGAGTTGGGCAGAATCGGGACTGTCACTGGGAATTGGGCAGGATCGGGACTGTCACTGGGAATTGGGCAGGATCGGGATTGTCACTGGGAGTTGGGCAGGATCAGGACTGTCACTGGGAATTGGGCAGGATTGAGATTGTCACTGGGAATTGGGCAGGACCAGGATTGTCACTGGGAGTTGGGCAGGATCGGGACTGTCACTGGGAGTTGGGCAGGATCGGGACTGTCACTGGGAGTTGGGCACATTCGGGATTGTCACTGGGAGTTGAGCAGGATTGGGACTGTCACTGGGAATTGGGCAGGATCGGGACTGTCACTGGGAATTGGGCAGGATTGGGATTGTCACTGGGAATTGGGCAGGATCGGGACTGACACTGGGAATTGGGCAGGATCAGAATTGTCACTGGGAATTGGGCAGGACCAGGATTGTCACTGGCAGTTGGGCCGGATCGTGACAGTCACTGGGAGTTGGGCAGGATCGGGACAGACACTGGGAATTGGGCAGGATCGGGACTGTCACTGGGAGTTGGGCAGGATCGGGATTGTCACTGTGAGTTGAGCAGGATCGGGACTGACAGAGGGAATTGGGCAGGATCGGGACTGTCACTGGGAATTGGGCAGGACCAGGATTGTCACTGGGAGTTGGGCAGGATCGGGACTGTCACTGGGAGTTGGGCAGGATCGGGACTGTCACTGGGAGTTGGGCAGGATCATGCCTGTCACTGGAAGTTGGGCAGGATCGGGACTGTCACTGGGAGGTGGGCAGGATCGGGACTGTCACTGGGAATTGTGCAGGATCAGGAGTGTCTCTAGGAGTTGGGCAGGATCAGGACTGTCACTGGAAATTGGGCAGGATCGGGATTGTCACTGGGAGTTGGGCAGGATCAGGACTGTCACTGGGAATTGGGCAGGATCGGGATTGTAACTGGGAGTTGGGCAGGATCAGGACTGTCACTGGGAGTTGGGGCAGGATTGGGACTGTCACTGGGAGTTGGGGCAGGATCGGGACTGTCACTGGGAATTGGGCAGGATCGGGATTGTCACTGGGAATTGGGCAGGATCGGGACTGTCACTGGGAGTTGGGCAGGATCGGGATTGTCACTGGGAGTTGGGCAGGATCAGGACTGTCACTGGGAGTTGGGAAGGATCGGGACTGTCACTGAGAGTTGGGCAGGATCAGGATTGTCACTGGGAGTTGGGCAGGATCGGGACTGTCACTGGGAGTTGGGCAGGATCGGGATTGTCACTGGGAGTTGGGCAGGATGAGGACTGTCACTGGGAGTTGGGCAGGATCGGGACTGTCACTGGGAGTTGGGCAGGATCGGGACTGTCACTGGGAGTTGGGCAGGATCGGGACTGTCACTGGGAGTTGCGCAGGATCGGGACTGTCACTGGGAGTTAGGCAGGATCTGGACTGTCACTGGGAGTTGGGCAGGATCATGCCTGTCACTGGGAGTTGGGCAGGATCGGGACTGTCACTGGGAGTTGGGCAGGATCAGGACTGTCACTGGGAATTGTGCAGGATCAGGAGTGTCTTTGGGAGTTGGGCAGGATCAGGACTGTCACTAAAAATTGGGCAGGATCGGGATTGTCACTTGGAGTTGGGCAGGGTCGGGACTGTCACTGAGATTTGGGCAGGATCAGGACTGTCACTGGGAATTGGGCAGGATCGGGATTGTCACTGGGAGTTGGGCACGATCAGGACTGTCACTGGGAGTTGGGGCAAGATCGGGACTGTCACTGGGAGTTGGGGCAAGATCGGGACTGTCACTGGGAATTGGGCAGGATCGGGACTGTCACTGGGAGTTGGGCAGGATCGGGACTGTCACTGGGAGTTGGGCAGGATCAGGACTGTCACTGGGAGTTGGGCAGGATCAGAACTGTCACTGGGAGTTGGGCAGGATCATGCCTGTCACTGTGAGTTGGGCAGGATCGGGACTGTCACTGGGAGTTGGGCAGGATCAGGACTGTCACTGGGAATTGTGCAGGATCAGGAGTGTCTCTGGGAGTTGGGCAGGATCAGGACTGTCACTAGAAATTGGGCAGGATCGGGATTGTCACTTGGAGTTGGGCAGGGTCGGGACTGTCACTGAGATTTGGGCAGGATAAGACTGTCACTGGGAATTGGGCAGGATCGGGATTGTTACTGGGAGTTGGGCACGATCAGAACTGTCACTGGGAGTTGGGGCAGTATCGGGACTGCCACTGGGAATTGGGCAGGATCAGGATTGTCACTGGGAGTTGGGCAGGATCGGGACTGTCACTGGGAATTGGGCTGGATCGGGACTGTCACTGGGAATTGGGCAGGATCGGGATTGTCACTGGGAGTTGGGCATGATCAGAACTGTCACTGGGAGTTGGGGCAAGATCGGGACTGTCACTGGGAGTTGGGGCAGTATCGGGACTGTCACTGGGAATTGGGCAGGATCAGGATTGTCACTGGGAGTTGGGCAGGATCGGGATTCTCACTGGGAGTTGGGCAGGATCGGGACTGTCACTGGGAGTTGGGCCGAATCGGGACTGTCACTGGGCTTGGGCAGAATCGGGAATGTCACTGGGAGTTGAGCAGGACCGGGACTGTCACTGGGAGTTGGGCAGGATCGGGACTGTCACTGGGAGTTGGGCAGGATTGGGACTGTTATTGGGAGTTGGGCTGGATCGGGACTGTCACTGGGAGTTGGGCACGTTCGGGATTGTCACTGGGAGTTGAGCAGGATCGGGATTGTCACTGGGAGTTGGGCAGAATCGGGACTGTCACTGGGAATTGGGCAGGATCGGGACTGTCACTGGGAATTGGGCAGGATCGGGATTGTCACTGGGAGTTGGGCAGGATCGGGACTGTCACTGGGAGTTGGGCAGGATTGGGATTGTCACTGGGAATTGAGCAAGATCAGGACTGTTACTGGGAGTTGGGCAGGACCTGGACTGTCACTGGGAATTGGGCAGGACCAGGATTGTCACTGGGAGTTGGGCCGGATCGGGATTGTCGCTGGGAGTTGGGCCGGATCAGGATAGTCACTGGGAGTTGGGCAGGATTGGGACTGTCACTGGGAGTTGGGCAGGATTGGGATTGTCACTGGGAGTTGGGCAGGATCAGGACTGTTACTGGGAGTTGGGCAGGATCGGGACTGTCACTGGGAATTGGGCAGGATCGGGACTGTCACTGGGAGTTGGGCAGGATCGGGACTGTCATGGGAGTTGGGCCGGATCGGGATTGTCACTGGGAGTTGGGCAGGATCGGGACAGTCACTGGGAGTTGGGCAGGATCCTGATTGTCACTGGGAGTTGGGCAGGATCGGGACTGTCACTGGGAGTTGGGCAGGATCGGGATTGTCACTGGGAGTTGGGCAGGATCGGGACTGTCACTGGGAATAGGGCAGGAACGGGACATGTCACTGGGAGTTGGGCAGGATCGGGACAGTCACTGGGAATTGGGCAGGATCGGGATTGTCACTGGGAGTTGGGCAGGATCGGGACAGTCACTGGGAGTTGGGCAGGATCGGGACTGTCACTGGGAGTTGGGCAGGTTAGGGATTGTCACTGGAGGTTGAGCAGGATCGGGACTGTCACTTGGAATTGGGCAGGATTGGGATTGTCACTGGGAGTTGGGCAGGATCGGGACAGTCACTGGGAGTTGGGCAGGATTGGGACTGTCACTGGGAGTTGGGCAGGTTAGGGATTGTCACTGGGAGTTGAGCAGGATTGGGACTGTCACTGGGAATTGGGCAGGATCGGGACGGTCACTGGGAATTGGGCAGGATCGGGATTGTCACTGGGAGTTGGGCAGGATCGGGACTGTCACTGGGAATTGGCAGGATCGGGATTGTCACTGGGAGTTGAGCAGGATTGGGACTGTCACTGGGAATTGGGCAGGATCGCGACGGTCACTGGGAATTCGGCAGGATCGGGATTGTCACTGGGAGTTGAGCAGGATTGGGACTGTCACTGGGAATTGGGCAGGATCGGGACTGTCACTGGGAATTGGGCAGGATCAGGATTGTCACTGGGAATTGAGCAGGATCGGGACTGTCACTGGGAATTGGGCAGGATCGGGACTGTCACTGGGAATTGGGCAGGACAAGGATTGTCACTGGCAGTTGGGCCGGATCGTGATTGTCACTGGGAGTTGGGCTGGATAGGGTCTGTCACTGGGAATTGGGCAGGACCAGGATTGTCACCGGCAGTTGGGCCGGATTGGGATTGTCACTGGGAGTTGGGCAGGATCGGGATTGTCACTGGGAATTGGGCAGGATCAGGACTGTCACTGGGAGTTGGGCAGGATCGCGATTGTCACTGGGAGTTGGGCCGGATCAGGATTGTCACTGGGAGTTGAGCAGGACCGGGACTGTCACTGGGAGTTGGGCAGGATCGGGACTGTCACTGGGAGTTGGGCAGGATTGGGACTGTCACTGGGAGTTGGGCAGGATCGGGACTGTCACTGGGAGTTGGGCACGTTCGGGATTGTCACTGGGAGTTGAGCAGGATTGGGACTGTCATTGGGAATTGGGCAGGATCGGGACTGTCACTGGGAATTGGGCAGGATCGGGATTGTCACTGGGAGTTGGGCAGGATCGGGACTGTCACTGGGAATTGGGCAGGATCGAGATTGTCACTGGGAATTGGGCAGGATCGGGACTGTCACTGGGAATTGGGCAAGATCAGGATTGTCACTGGGAGTTGGGCAGAATCGGGACTGTCACTGGGAGTTTGGTTGAATCTGGATGGTCACTGGGAGTAGGGTTAAATTGGGAATGTTGGTTGGATCAGGATTGTCTCTGAGAGTTCGGTTGGGTTCCGAATGTCACTGGGAGTTCAATTGGATTGATACGGTCACTAGCAGTTGAGTGCAGGATTTGTAAAATATTTTGCATTAAATTTTACATTTTAAAGAGTTGGACCAAACAGGTTTGCCTAGTTGTGCCAATCTAAGCAATTGTGAAAGATTTGTGTATGGGACGGTGAGCACACTGATGAGTTCCCTAAACCTCGCCCCCCCCCCCCGCCCCCCCCCCCCCCCCCCCCCGCCCCCCCCCCCCCCTCCCCCAACGCCCCTCCATTTCATTGATAGCAATAGGGCAAATCTGTTTATTTTCTTTTCTGCATAAGTACAAACAATCTTCAATTCCATGACATGGAAATGTATTGAACCATGTGGCCACAATGTCATCTGCCTATTTTCAACAAAAATGTCTTCACTTGGTTCACAGCTGTCTGATGCCAAATAGGACCTGTCCCAAAAATCACATCTGGAACAGTTTTTTATGCAGATGCGTGATGGAATATGATTTCAGCAGCTTTCTGCCCCCTAAAGCTGACTCAGGTTAGTGGGTTTATTTTATTTATGCATTTTGTTCTGTTCCGTCACCGGCAAAGGAGTATGTTGGACATGATTCATCCTGGCTCAGCAAAGGTCGTCTCTGATTGGCTGGGGAGTTGCCATGGAGAAACCAACAAGGGACCAAAGGCTCCCAAAGCTCCCAGATAATTCAAAAAGGGGGCACATCTTGAGCGTACCCAGGGACCCCTTTCTAGTAATAACAGTAGTGTATTCAAACCTTGTAACTTTTTTGAATTTCCCAGGAGCCGGGGGAGCCTATAGTTCTAATGCCTTGTCCATGACAATGCCTTGGCCAATCAGATTTGACTGCCAACTCTGCAACACCCAGCAGTATAAGCTGTTGTGTTCATTTGAAATTTGGCAGTCTTGCATTTGTCCTGATAAGTGCAAGACGGAAAGCTTCGGATTATTCTTAAGCACCCTGTAAACTTCTCATTTTCTTCATTTACTGCTTTGTTCGCAACCTTTCATTTCATCTTCATTTGGTCTCATTTTCAACGTCCTTTAATCTTCAGCTGCGGCATTTAACTCCCACGGTCTTTTTCTTCTGGGTCACTCTCTAATCGCACTGCAGCTTCACAGCGCCAGGGTCCCAGGTTCGATTCCCGGTTGGGTCACTGTCTGTGCGGAGTCTGCACGCTCACCTGCGTGGGTTTCCTCCGGGTGTTCCGATTTCCTCCCACTAGTCCCGAAAGACGTGCTGTTAGGTAATCTGGACATTCTGAATTCTCCATCTGTGTACCCGAACAGGCGCCGGAATGTGGCGACTAGGGACTTTTCAAAGTAACTTCATTGCAGTGTAAGCCTACTTGTGACAATAAAGATTATTATTATTAATCTGATGTGCTGTTTCTTTCCTTCATCCTCACCATTGCCCCGGCCCTCGTAAAACTCTTTAACCTTCTGATTTGATGCTGCTATCCCTTTTCACACTTTGGCCCGATATTTTGCATCTTTTGAATCTAAATAATTTCCCCGTTCCTTCCCTCAACAGCTGTTACTGGTATATTTCCCAGAGATTTCAATCCTTATTTTAAATATCCTGCCGATTGCTCTGCTTTGCCAAAATCAATACTAAAATGTTATTTTGCCATCGTTTGTACATTTCTTTGTTCTTTGTTCTTTGTTTGTACCAAGGTTAGCTGTCAACTTGCAGGCAACTTGCAACTTGTTCCGGTCACAGTGCCTCAGGGATACGTTATCAGGTAGCTCAATAGGGATCCAGTTAATATAGAAATATCTCGGGCTTCTCCTGGGAATAGGAACCATTTGACTGCAGGGAAACTGCTAATGAGTAAGATGTTGATTTGTGCATTTTGGTAAGTTTGATTCAGTTTACCCGAATGCTTTAACTGGCTTGTAGACAGTTCCGGTACTTCACAGCTATATCGATCACGCTGAGCTGAGTGTGAAGAATAAGAGCAGCAGCTGTTAAAACAACCCCGCCGCCAACTTTGGCTTTATCCTGTCTCTCTATCTCTACTCCTGACCATAGAGCGATCCATTTTAATGACAGAGTTACTGGAGCCAAAGGGTAAATATCTCAAGCCGATCACCGTAACCACAGCGGGGCACCGTGAGTGCTTGGAATCTGGCTGGTGAATATGCTTACCACATTGCGCAGCCAGCTCACCCTGGGGGAGTCTCACGCACAATTATAACAAGTGGTGCCGGAGCCCAATCGGACACAACACCAGGCCTCCTAAAGAAAGCATATTGTAATAATCAGACCACTTTCTAGAAGACGCCCGTTAATCTGGCATTAACGGACAAAAATAGCCCCCAGTGCAGTCAGTTGAATGGAAATTGAAATGAAATGAAATGAAAATCGCTTATTGTCACAAGTAGGCTTCAAATGACGTTACCGTGAAAAGCTCCTCGTTGCCACATTCCGGCGCCTGTTCAGGGAGGCTGGTACGGGAATTGAACCGTGCTGCTGGCCTGCCTTGGTCTGCTTTAAAAGCCAGCTCTTTAGCCCTGTGCTCCCATTGCAATGGTACAGCTGAGGATGCCATATGATTCCCAGGCTGGTGTCCTTCTGGCTGTTTTGTGGCAATTCTTGTTCTTATGCAGGATCACCTCATGTTCAGTTCTCATTTCTCCTTTACCGACACACAATGAGGAATAGCCTTGCTCTCTTGTGATGTGAGGACTTTTATTATTACGTGGGTGATGGCAATTTGACAGTTTCAAACAAGCTTGACGGTGTTCCCAACTTTTTATTACCATTGCCAGCATTAGCAGCCAACCATGTACTTATAGTAAATTGAAGCAGGAGAAGGCCATTCGGCCCTTCGAACCTGCTCCGCCATTCCTTCTGATCATGGCCGATCATCAGATTCAACACCCTGATCCCGCCTGCCCCTCGGTGGAGTACAGTTCCAACACTCAAGAAACTCAACACCATCCAGGACAAGGCAGGTCATTTGATTGGCACTCCTTCCACAAACATTCACTCCCTCCACCAGCAATGCACAGTAACAGCCATGTGTACTAGCTACAAGATAAAAGCCAATTACCGCGGATGTTGGAATCTGAAACAATTACAGAAAATCCTAGCTTCAACAAAGAGTCATCAGACTCGAAACGTTATCTCCCTTCTCTCTCCACGGCTGCTGTCAGACCTGCTGAGATTGTCCCAATATTTTCTGTGTTTGTACCATCTACAAGGTGCACTGCAGGAACTCACCAAGGCTCCGTAGGCATCACCTTCCAAACTGGGCTGGATTCTCCGCTGTCGGGATTCTCCATTGCGCCGGCAGCGCACCCATGCCCAGGGATTTCCCGACGGCATGGGGCTGCCCACAATGGGAATCCCTATTGACAGGAAACTGGTGCGGTGGGTCGGAGAATCCCGCCCATGACCCCTAACATATAGAAGGACAAGGGCAGCAGATACCTGGGAAAACTATCACCTGGAGGTTCCCCTCCAAGCCACTTAGCATCCTGACTTGGAAATATATCGGCGTTCCTTCACTGCCGCTGGGTGAAAATCCTGGAACTCTCCAACAGCACTGTGGCCATACCTACACCACATGGACTGCAACGGCTCAAGAAGGTAGCTTAGCACCACTGTCTCAGGGGAAATTAGGGATGGGCAATAAACACTGGCCTAATCAGCGAAACCCACATCCCTTAAATGAATAAGAGGCTACCTGACCTTAACAGCCAATCCTCAGCGGCATGCAGCTCACTGACTTCCCAATGAAAACAGGTGGCAGAGGCCACCGCGGGGGCGGAACCAGATATACAAACCTCAGTACAGGACATTTGTTTCAGAAGGGCAATGCTTATGAGGGGAAATCACCTGGGCCCACCTTTCCTGGTGGCACCCTAAGGAGCAAAACCTTTTGTCAGTGGAATGTAGGTCAATGCTTCAATTAATCATCCCTTTTTATTGAAGCTTAAGTCTTAGAGGCAAGAGCTTTCAACTCAGCTCCAACTAATATGGCATCGCAGATTGCACTTGATGTTGCAAAGGAATCATTTTTATTTCGGTTTTAATAAGCAGTAGGATAAACAAAATGGAGGATGTTTGGTTGAAGTAAATAGTGCATCTCACTGCAGCATATGAAATACCAGGTTCATGTTTCCAGCACATTATTTCTCGAACTTAGCTTACACGAGAGAAAGGAATAGTGAGGTGACAACACCCTTCACCAGAATAAACTCCCGCAGCAGAAACGAACTGGCCAACAGCAATTTGTCTGAAAACAGTTTTTGACCTGAAAATAAGCAACCTTTCAATCATGCTGTGTTTTCTTGAGTTATGTGGCAATATCCCAGTCAAAGAGCGGATTACATTGACAAAGGAGCTGTAAAATACTTTGGCTGAAATAAAACTTTTGAACGTTCCTTCCGGATAATGTACCCTTTCGTCATTGAACACCAAATCCCTGTCTTGAACAGGGGGAAAGCAACGGAAACGCAGTGATTGCCGCTAAAAACACTGGCCAGCCAGACCCTGAGCAATAAGTTGCACAGAGATCCCATCCATCACTGTGCGGAGATGTGTGTCAGAACAGCCAAATACATCACCAGAGCCTGCTGGCATTTGTATGCCAGCCCAAGCTCATGCCACGGCAGACCCATAAAGTGCCAAATGTTGTCACAGGGTTTAGTCTCAGTGTGAGGAGTCAGGAGACCGTAGAGACTCGCAAGCAACAGACCTGTTCTTCAGCTCTATTGGTTTCGAATCTGGCGGAAATCTGGTGGAGCTGATCCAAGTTTGCTAATTATGAAGAGAGCACACAAAGACTTAAAAATAAAATTTGACTTGACTCATGCAAACATCTTTCTTCTCACGGGGACCTTTATGCAGTTTGACAGCCGTGAGGGATGTCATGCCCAGAGTTATTTGTTTCGATGGTTTTCTCCCCGCAGAAGCACAAACCAATATTTGAGCCGTGAAGAACATCTGGTTTGAGTTTAAGAGGTCCTGGATAATGCTCTGATTAAAATCATGAACGAATGTTATTTTGGTTCAACCTTTTCAATTGCCGATTCAGTGAGCTGAAATGCAGAGAGCACCAAGATGGTAGGGATGGCAAATGGAACATGGCCGGGTTACATTGAATGCTGTCCACGTCATTCTGTATAATCTTTTGGAAGATTCTGTTCTAGTATCATCGCCTTTCACACTGGGATTGCCTGGAATTTATATTACTCTTGTCACGTTTATTATTGAATGTCAGTCTGTCATCAACTGCAAAGATACAGAGCTGATGCAATGAGTTCCTTACTGCAAAGCCTTCTTGATTGCACACTGCAGAGTCTAGATATTCCAGTTGACCTTGTAATGCCGGTCAGGAAAGTTAGCTCATTAAACTATTGTTGGAGCAGAGGCAACTATTCGCTATCAATAGATCAACAATTACTTGCATTCATTTTTTAAAAATGTTTTTATTAAGGCATTTATATATATACATCAAACAACCAAAACCAGAAAGAGAACAAACAGGAAATCACATCACAAGTAAATATTCAACAGCCCAGCGCCTCTACCCTCCCCGCCGTTATCCTCCACCCACTCGGCCTCATTTTTTAACCCCAAAGTCCCCCCTCCCCTCTTACTTCCCCTCCCCGGCGGCACGGTAGCACAATGGTTACCACTGTTGCTTCACACCGCCAGGTCCCATGTTCGATTCCTGCTTGGGTCACTGACTGTGACGGAGTCTGCACGTTCTCCCCTGTCTGCTCCACCAGATTTCCTCCGGGTGCTCCGGTTTCCTCCCACAAGACGTGCTTGTTAGGTGAATTGGACATTCTGAATTCTCCCTCTGTGTACCCGAACAGGCGCCGGAGTGGGGCGACTAGGGGATTTTCACAGTAACTTCTTGCAGCGTTAATGTAAGCCTACTTATGACAATAATAAAGATTATTACTATCATTATTATTACTTGCATTCATATAGCACCTTTATCACGGTAAAGCTTTCCCTAGGCGCTTCACAGGAATGTAACTGGACAAAAAAGAATTGGGGCTGGATTATCCACCACCCTCCACCCCCCCAGCCGCGTGTTTCTGGACAGCGGGAGGCAGCGCGCCGATCGCTAGTGGCAGAATTCTCTTTTCCCGCTGCTGCCAATGGGAATTCCTGTTGAAAGCTCCCCGTGCAGTTGGGAAAACCGTGGGCGGGGTTGTGATGCCGGCAGGATCAGAGAATCGCACCGCCAGTGAACGGCTGGAGAATTCTGGCCCTGATGTCAAACCAAAGATGGAGGACAATAAAATTGGTGACCAAAGAGACAGGTTGTTAAGAGCCCCTGAAAGAAGAAGAGAGAGGCCGCAAAGGTTTAGGGGAGGCTTTCTAGAGTTTAGGGCTTAGGCACTGAAGGTCTTGTATTAGTTACTCAAAATATAGTGTTATTTACTTGGAACCTGCCAAATGGCCAAAAGAACAAGTAGCTTCAGGTGAAAGCAATCCTGGAAATATAATAGCAGGACTCATCCACAATTAGATCGCAAACTGGGAAGTGCAGTAGCATGGCCCAGGTCTCCAATCGTCTGATGTTCTTAGAGCCCTGGATGGAAACACTTGTTCACCACACTCACTCGCTGCATTGTGGACAAGACCAGCTATAGGTCTCTGTCTTAATCAAGACGCATAACTTTGGAGCTCCGAATTTTTGTAGGGTTAAAGAAACCAGTGTTTCCTGGTCATTACAATAGTAAGGACCTAGTCTGCAGAGTTATTGATGAATATACGAATAAATGGCATTAGAATTGTACAAATAAAGATGTTTGTCGCAAGCTGCCCTCGGGTAGGACCTTCTGACCTGCTGAAAGCAGATCTGCATCATGTTATTCACTTGAAACACGGTTTGGGGCTTTGGAAAGGTGTTATGATGATCTGGAATGTGTGGCATGCTACTCAAACAGACCTCCTGATACCTAGGTGGGTTTAATCAGTGCCCTTGCCAGTTTTATGATTTTTAAAAAATTATTTTTGGGATATGGACGCCGCTGGCTAGGCTAGAATTTATTGCCCATCCTTCGTTGCCCTTCAGAAATTGGTGGTGAGCTAGAACAAAGAACAATGAAAAGTACAGCACAGGAACAGGCCCTTTGGCCCTCCAAGCCCGTGCCGACTATTCTGCCCGTCGAAACAATATTCTACACTTCCGGGGTCTGTATCCCTCTATTCCCATCCTATTCATGTATTTGTCAAGATGCCCCTTAAACGTCACTATCGTACCTGCTTCCACCACCTCCTCCGGCAACGAGTTCCAGACACCCACTACCCTCTGTGTAAAACACTTCCCTCGTACATCTCCTCTGAACCTTGCCCCTCGCACCTTAAACCTATCGCCCCTAGTAATTGACCACTCTACCCTGGGAAAAAATCTCTGACTATCCACTCTGTCTATGCCCCTCATAATTTTGTAGACCTCTATCAGGTTGCCCCTCAACCTCCGTTGTTCCAGTGAGAACAAACCAAGTTTATCAAACCTCTCCTCCTAGCTAATGGCCTCCATACCAGGTAACATCCTGGTAAATCCCTTGTGCACCCTCTCTAAAGCCTCCACAGTGTGACGACCAGAATTGAACACAATACTCCAAGTGTGGCCTAACTAAGGTTCTATACAGCTGCAACATGACTTGCCAATTTTTATACTCAATGCCCTGGCCAATGAAGGCAAGCATGCCGTATGCCTTCTTGACTACCTTCTCCACCTGTGTTGTCCCTTTCAGTGACCTGTGGACCTGTACACCAAGATCTCTTTGACTGTCAATACTCTTGAGGGTTCTACCATTCACTGTATATTCCCTACCTGCATTAGACCTTCCAAAATGCATGACCTCACATTTGTCCGGGTTAAACTCCATCTGCCATCTCGCTGCCCAAGTCTCTAAACAATCTAAATCCTGCTGTCTCCTCTGACAGTCCTCATCGCTATCCGCAATTCCACCAACCTTTGTGTCATCCGCAAACTTACTAATCAGACCAGTTACATTTTCCTCTAAATCATTTATATGTACTGCCTTCTTGAATCACTGCAGTCCCTAATAGTCCTAATAATAGTAAAGCAGTTACTGTCTTCCTTTGGGGAACAGCAGTTCAAAGGCGATGGACCTGGACTTGGAAAATAGAATCCAAGTCCATCTTGTTCTGCAGGATTGGGAATGTAAAAGCTGAACAGGACAGGTCCCCAGTGCACAGCTCCCCCCCGCCCACCCTCAGGTTTCTGGGGCCTGGGCTTCTTCCAACTCAGCCCAAATAACTCTGCAAGTCAATGCCCGAAAAGTAATCCAGATTGGATAAACATTCGGAAGTTTATACTACACTGGGAGGCTGTGCAGGTTAAGCTGATTGAACTGTAGGAAGACACTATGCATGTTTGGCTGCACTTAACCCTTGACAATGCAATACCTGTGCCATAATGGCCTGGATTTAAATAAATGGTGTTTTTGCCATCCTTTAACTCACCGTTTAAAGCATAGATTGCGGTGACTTATCCTTTGATATCTTCTGACTTTTCCTTTATAAAGCACCCAAGCCACTTTACAGCCAAAACTTTGAAGTGTAGTCGAAGAAGAATAGAATAATAATAATCTTTATTGTCACAGGTAGACTTTGATTAACACTGCAATGAAGTTACTGTGAAAATCCCAGTCGCCACATTCCGGCACCTGTTCGGGTACACTGAGGGAGAATTCAGAATGTCCAAATCACCAAACAAGCGCGCCTTTCGGGACTTGTGGGAGGAAACCGGAGCCCCATCCGGAGGAAACCTCTGCAGACACGGGGAGAACGTGCAGGCTCCGCACAGACAGTCACCCAAGCTGGGAATCGAACCTGGGTACCTGGAGCTGTGAAGCAACAGTGCTAACCACTGAGCTACCGTGCCGTCACTGTTGCAATGTAGAAAAGTGGGGCAGCCAAATTGGGCACAGCACACGCCCACAAATAGAAATGGGATAATAACCTATTTAAAAGTGTTCGGAGTTAAATATTGGCTAGGACACCAGGGAAAACCCACCTGAGATGGCAAAGGGGCAGGTATGGCTGAAGCCCGTGCCTTTTAAGACCAAGATGAGACTGTGGTCCCGGATCGAAGGCTGACATCTTGCTCAAAATAATTGAGAGAAGTAATGATTTTGTTGTCCAGGTCCGTGACCTCTTGCCCTAAAGGAACATTTCAGTGGGAGAGATGAACGTTTTAGTTGTGCTTTGTGAAGGACATCGGTATCTTGTTCCTACATCTGAATCCATTTAATCACCACAGCTTCTAGGGGGAAAAAATCAAACAATGGAAACTCCATCCAGACAATGCTCAGAGGAGGAAAATGTGCCTTCACGCTTTGCGTCAAACATTTTACGAACTGCAGATGGGTTATTTTGCAGTGTATTTTACAATTTATTAAGTCCCATTTCCTGACTTTTTTTATTTCTTTCACAGATGGAGACACCGGCTTCTACAGTGTCTGTGGACCTAATAAAGAACTGGATGAGGATACGTGTCAGTGTGTCTGTAAAGGAGGCCGACACCACACCCGCTGTGGACACCACAAAGAGCTCGATAAGGACTCGTGCCAGTGCGTATGCAGAAATGGACTGTATCCCGCCATATGTGGCGCCCACAAGCAATTCGACGCAGATTCTTGCGAGTGCATTTGCAAAAGAAGCTGTCCAAGAAACCAGCCTTTAAACCCAGCAAAATGTGTCTGTGAATGTACACAGTCTCCAAATAAATGCTTTCTGAAAGGAATGAGGTTTCACCCTCCGACCTGTAGGTGAGTGTTAAGTCAGTTTACACCTTAGCTAAAGTTTGCTTTGTTCCAGAGTGATATTAAATGCAAGTTGTAATTGAATTCTTTGAGACATTTTAACAACGTGATGAAGTGCTACATTAAACATCTTTCTTTCTTAAAAATTCATTCACAAAATGTGGGCACCGGTGACAAGACCAGCATTTATTGCCCATCCCTAATTGACCTTCA